>NC_050575.1:310290821-310607570 GCF_011100635.1 Trichosurus vulpecula
AGCAAGACTGTATGAGCTACTCTGCTTTTGTCTGAGAGAAAAATGCAGCATTTGTCTAGATAATTGAAGTACCCTATCATTATTATAGGATTTCTCTGTGCTAGGGTTGTGATTTGTTCTTCATCTATTTACTTCTGTTCAGGTGGTCACTCATAAACTTTCATGATAAAATCACTTCTATTTCCCCCTCCATTGCTCTTTACTTAAAAGCTTTCTGCTGTTTTCCATCCACTTCTTTCCTAGATTTAGTCAATATGATCACTACTTGAATCTAAATCAAACATTTTGACCTATTTCATTTACAAAATAAACTATCCACATCAAGAAGCATATCCCAGCCATAGAACTCATCCCACCAAGTCAAAAAAATATGTATAAGCTCAAATGTGTCTGCTTGTTTTAGGCACTCTAATCCACCTTGCATATTTCTCAAATTTTGTTCATGTGTTTAAAGTCATCTGCTAAGGTTCATAGCAGATAGAGTTTTGGTTTTAGAGACTAAAAGAATCAAGGTCAAATTCTTCCTCATACCCTTACTAGTTGTTTGATCTTAGTCATTACTTAATCTGACAGCCTATAAAATAGGTATAATAATGCCAGTGATGTTTCAGTGTTGTTCTGAGGAAAAAAAGGATAATATTTGTATATCACTTTGCAAAACATTAACAACTATATAAATATTGGCAATTGCTATTTATTATTACTTTTTTCCCTCCATTTTATCATCATTCTATGATATCTAGCTTGTCGGATATTGGTAAAACATTTTCTCCTTTATCTATCTGTTTCATTTAAAATTCTTTGATTGACCTTATAAGTCAATGGGTAATTATATTCCTTCTAGTCAATCCTATATTGTGAGCTATGATTCATAAATCTATGTCCTATTTCAGTTGCCATTTTAACTGACTACTTATTTTACAGATCAATTTTCTCTTCTGCATCTCTTGCCTTCAATTGTAGGGTAGTTTAAAAACACCACCTATGACTCCACAGCAGTCCTGTACAACATATGGCCCATGGGCTGCTTGAGGACTGCCAAAGGATTTTGGGCAGCCCCCCAAAAATGTAGAGGATGTAAAATAAAGTTAAGATGTAATGAGTGCTTTGTCTGTGCCCTGCTTAACCTACCTTCCCCTAGTCACTATTTTGTTGATCATGTAGCGTGGTGGATGGGTTTCCACTGGGCACTCTCTCCTGTTTGTCAAGTGACCGGCAGGAAGCAAGCATCATAGTCTGAGAGAAGTGACAGTCGTATTTTTTCTGTGTTTTCAGTCTTTAATGGTGTTGAACAGGGGCAAAGTGAGTGCAGCTATGTGCCTAGAAAACTGACGCCCCTATGTAATGAGTGGCAAAAATGTGAGTGCCTCTTCCCTTCCCTTGTTGCACAGCTGCCTTCCAAGTTATATGAGTGTCTGGCATTCTCTCCAAGGTCAGAAACTCAGTTCAGGATTTCTTTGTATGCGAACAGTTGCTGTGGAGATTTTTTTGGTTCTAACATTAAAATTTTGAGGGTCACTTTGTAAAATGGGTGATAAATAGCAATGGAAGACTGAATTAGAACAGAGAGTGTTTAATCTGGAGGGAGCAAATAAAATAATACTTGTTTACTTGCATGAGAAAAATATTGTGCCTCATTTGGTGATAAGCAATAGTTCTGAAGGAATACAATTTTCATCGCCATCTCAAATCAAAACATACGAACTTTAGGAAATCAGACATCAATGAAAACAAATTAAAGCATCCAAATTCTTGAAAAATCTCAGTGGGGAACAATGGTTTTTCAAGAAAATAAACTCAGAAAATTAGGTGGCTACTAAGGCTAGTTATCAGATTTCTAAATAAATTGATTTTAAACATGATTGCTGAATATGATAAACTGATTGCTGACAAGAAGTACAACACATCCCGTTAACTAAATGTAAACTGTAAGAAAACCTGAAAAATGTATTAAAACTTCTACTGCATAGAAAAGTAATTTTTGTAACCTTAATGTGATTTCGTGGTGAATAAAAATCTTAAGTAATAAGTGTAGTTAATTAATATTAATTGAAATTTCCCTTTTTAAATATGATTTATTTGCAAAATAGGTTAATAATTAATTATGGATTTACTTGAAAAGTGAGCCCCTGAAAAATTATCTGCAACCTGAAAAAGTTTGTCCTATTTTACTTTTGGCTCCTACCTACTGCCAAGTTGTGCATTATGCTCCATCAGCTTCACTATCTGGCTAAAGACTGTAATTTTTGGCAATGATTTCCAGGTTCCTTCTTGTAATTTCATTTGTACTGTTTGGTAATCATTAAATGTGAATCATAAGAATTTATTTTTATATACTCTGGCACTAATATATGACCCAGGGACACTGTGCCTTTTTACTGATGTTACAATTCAACAATTTCTTAAGCAATATTACCTGTGGTTTCATGATCATTATTTCTTGGAGAACAATTTTTCACATCTTTTCTTTATACAGATATGTGTGTATACATTTTGTTTATTCTAAAAATTTTAATAAATTTACTTTTTTTAGTTTTCAACAATCACTTCCATAATTTTTTTCAAATTTTCTTCACTTCCCTTCACTCGCCCGGCAAGATAGCATGCAAATCGGATATAGCTTCTACATATACATTTTTATTAAACATATTTTCACATTAGTCATGTTGTATAGAAGAATTAGAATGAATGGGAAGAACCATGAGAAAGAAAAGCAAAACAAAAAAGCAAATTGTACGCTTCAATCTGCATTCAGATTCCATACTTCTTTCTCTGGATGTGGGTGGCATTTTCCACCATAAGTCTTCTGGAGTTGTTTTAGGCCCTTTCATTGCTGATAAGAGCTAAATTTATCAAAGTCTACCTGTTCATCATTTTCTTTCATTTCCTGTAGCACAAGAGTATTCCATTACATTCATATACCACAACTTGTTCAGCCATTCCCCAACTGATGGGCATGCCCTTAATTTCCAGTTCTTGGCCAACACAAAAAGAACTGCTATAAATATATTTGTACATATGTGTCCTTTTCCCATTTTTATGATTTCTTTGGGATACTGCCCTAGAAGTGATATTGCTGGGTCAAAGGGTTTGCACATTTTATAGCCCTTTGTGCATAGTTCCAAATTGTTCCCCAGAATGGTTGGATCACTTCACAACTCCACCAAGAATGGATTTGTGTTCCAATTTTCCCACTAGTATAGAGGTCCCCCACTAGTATAGTTTTGTTGTATATTTCTTCCAGTAACTCCTTTAACTTCTCCTATAAGAATGTGGATGGTATACCACTTGGTGCATATATGTTTAATAATGATATTACTTCATTGTCTGTGGTGCCTTTTAGCAGGATATACTATCCTTCATTATCTCTTTGGATTAGATCTATTTTTGCTTTGTCTGAGATTAGGATTGCTGCCCTTGCTTTTTTTTATTTCAACTGAAGCATAATATATTCTACTCCAGCCTTTTTTCCTTTACCCTGTGTGTATCCCCCTGTTTCAGATGTGTTTCTTATAAACAACATATTGTAGGATTATGGTTTTAATCCATTCTGCTATCCACTTCCATTTAATGGGAGAGTTTATCCAATTCACGTTCACAGTTATGGTTACTATCTGTGTCTTTCTCTCCATCCTATTCTGCCCCCCCCATATATGCTTTTATTTCTCCCTTGTTTCTTACCTTCCTCAAAAGACTTTTTGCTTTTGACCACCACCTCCCTCAATTTTTTTCTCCTTCTTTCACCCCCTCCCATTTCTTTCCCTTTTCCCTTATTTCTTCTTCCCTCCCTTCCACCAACATCCTCCCTTTTCTTTCCCCTTTCCACTACTACTGCCTGTCAGGCAAGTGTGATTTCCATACTTAACTGAGTATGATATTCCCTCCTTGAACTAAATCCGATGAGAGTAAAGTTTGAACAACGTTCATTCCCCTCCCTTTTTTCCCTCTACTGTAATATGTGTTTGTGCCTCTTCATGTGATGTACTTTACCCTTTTCTATCTCCTCCTTTTTTCTCCTTCCATTACAATCACTTTGCACCCCTTAATTAGGTTTATTTGTCATCACATCAGTTAATTTATACCCACGCCCTCTGTTGATGTATATCCCTTTTAAATGTCATAATAAAGATACAGTTGTTGAGATTTATAAGTATCCTCCTCCCATGAAGGGGTATAAACTATGTGTTCTTCTTGAATAACATTTGTTTCAAATTTTCCCCTCTGTTTACCTTTTTATTCTTGTCTTGAGTCTTCTATTTGAAGATAAAATTTCCAATTGAGCTCTGGCCTTTTCATCAGGAAGGTCTGGAAGTCCCTCATTTCACTGAATGTCCACCTCCTTGCCTGAAAGATTATGCTCAGTTTTGCTGGGTAGTTGATCATTTGTTGTAGTGCAAGCTCCTTTGCCTTATGGAATATCATATTCCAATCACTCCACTTTTTTAATGTAGAAACAGCAATGCCTTGTGTGATCCTAACTGGTGTTCCATGATGTCTGGATTGTTTCTTTCTGACAGCTCACAGTATTTTCTCCTTGACCTAATAATTCTGAAATTTGGCTGTAATATTCCTTGGTGTTTTCAATGTCAAATTTCTTTCAGGAGGTGATCTGTGGATTCTTTCAATGACTATTTTACCCTCTGGTTCTAGGAACTTGGGCCAGTTTTCCTTGATGATTTCTTGGAAGATACTGTCCAGACTCTTTTTTTCATCATGATTTTCAGGCAGACCAATAATTTTTAGATTATCTCCCCTGGATCTATTTTCCAGGTCAGTTGTTATTCCAATGACATATTTTATGTTTTCTTCTATTTTTTTCATTCTTTTGATTTTGTTTGACTTATTCTTGATGCCTCATAGAGTCATTAGCTTCTACTTTCCCAATTCTAATTATTAATGAATTGTTATCTTCAGTTATCTTTTATACCTCCTTTTTCATTTGGCCAGTTTAATTTTTAAAGAGTTATTTTCTTCAGTGATTTTTTTTCTTCCATTTCGTGAATTGTATTTTTAAAATAATTGATCAATTTTTCTCCTACCTCTCTAATCTGACTTTTAAAATCCTTCTTGAGCTCTTCCAAATATGCTTTTTGGGCTTCAGATGAGTTCATATTCCCTGTTGAGGTTTCAGATGTAGGTATAGTGTCAATGCTCTTCTGAACTCACATTTTGATTGTCCCTATCCCCATAGTAAGAATCTATAGTCTTTGTTTTTCTAATTTGCTTCTTGCTCAGTGTGATTGTGTCTTTACTGGTTTTTAAGTGGATCTCTGCTTCTGGGGCAGGGGAGCTCTATTTCACACTCCTTGTTTTGGGTGCTAAGGGCTGGTTACTGTCTTTGTGTGCTGTGGCCTCTAGTTCTGGCAGCTGGAAGCCATATAATGTCACAGCTTACCTGGTGCTGAAATAGAGCTGGCTGGTGTGTACTGCTGTCAGGAGAAGTCTTTCTCCATTTCCCTGGGGTTACACTGAAGCTCTCAGCATAAGTTATGGGGGAATGGTGTTATGGCCACTAAAGGTGTCCTCCTCTCCTAGGGCTGCACTAGAGCCTGGGTAGACACAGCTGCTGGTGGATGCCTATCCAGACTGGTGTCTGCCAATTCCCCTGGCTGTGTGAATGCATGCCTGGAGTCTTGGTATTGGCAGTTGTCAGCTCTACACCCCCGTTGCTTAATAATTCCCACTGGTCCACTGAGGTGGGGTTTGCTGCTGGCCTGCTGGGATGCCTCCCATTTTGTACTGGTCCCCTTCAGCCACCACAAGAGGGACCGTTCCCAGTAATCCCCCTACCCTTCTGAGCTAAAAGACTGGTGTATCATTTCTGATGGCTCCACTATTCCAGGATTTTTCATGGGGCAATATTTTATGGGTTTTTCAAGGTCAACAAGGGGGTGGGGAACATGAGACCACTAACTGTTTACTCTGCCATCTTGGCTCCCAGAAGTTTAAATCAGAAATGCCTAGTTTTGAAGATAATCTGTTCCATTTTGGACCTGCTGGATTAGCCTGTAGATATACTGGTTATTCAGTGGGTAAAGGTAGTTATAAGCCTTCTATAAAAGTCAAGGAAAAAAGCAACTATGCTTCAGAAGATACCTGGATGTGTGAATGTGTGTGTGTGTGTTTATTTCTATATTTTCATATATATTTGTTGAAAGAGAAGGATAAAAAGGGGGGGGGAATGGAACCCCTGTTTGGTATGGTTGAGATGATTATACCTGAAAATGCAACTATGGCAGAATTGTTCAACTCTAACTTCGCTTTTGTTTTCTCTGCCAAAAAAAGAATGACCAATCCATTAGAAAACACAAGCAAAATGACTTGTAGGTAGCTACACAATATCTAAAAGAGGCTGGTAAGAAAAGATCTACTTACCCTCAGTGAATTCAAGGCACCTGACTCTGATGAGCTATATTCTCAGTTATCAAACAACTGTGCCACTTCCATGAATATTTGAAAGATATTTGAGAAAGGAAGAAATATGCCAACACTGGAGAAAGTAAAATTTTCCCAATTTTTCAAAAAGGGAAAAGATGAGATTCCACAAACCATAGTGAAGAAGCAAGTTTAACTTAACTGTTATAAATTTCTAAAACAGATAATTAAAGAGATGATGGCTCCAAAAGGTGAGTTTGTTAGAAAAGTCAGTATGACTTCAGGAAGTATATTTCATGACATATGAATCTTGTTTCATAGTGTTGATAAAGTAGGAAAGCACTATATAATTTTACTAGATTTTAACCAAGTAATAAAGTATCTTGTGTTATTCTTGTGGACAAGCAAGAGAGATATTGATGATAACAAAGTTATACAAATGAATTATTCTAGATCGCTTCTGAGCTCCCTTCCACATACAAAATTCTTTGTTTTTGTGAAGTACAGTACATCCCTCCCCCACAATAGGCTCTTTATCATGGAAGGTACCAAGATGGAGGGGAAAGAACACTGGATATGGAGTCAGAAGACTTGGCTTCAAATGCCAGCTGTGCCACTCATACTACCTATGAGAACTATACCAAGATACGATTTCTCTACTTCCAACTTACTCATCTATAAAATTATAAAATTGGTTGAGATGACCTTCAAGGTTCCTTTCCACTCTAAATCAGTGATCATGATATAAAAAAAAAGTTTATGCTGTACAAAATTCCTTGCATATCCTGGTATTATTTCAGTATATTATTTCCAAATTTGCATGCTCTCTTTTCCTTATAAATAAATATCCTTACTTATACCCAAGATAACTTGGCTATTGGAAATGATAAGCATACATGGAAGAAACATTCAACTATGGAACAGTTCATAGCATTTAGATTGTGGAGTTTAGGGCTTCCCCATACCCAAAGGATAGCTCCCAATCAGATCACAGACAGGAATTTTTCTAGAGACAGCATCCTTCACAATGGAACATTCTACTAAAGGGTGCAACGTCCCTCTTCCTTCATGGCTGCCTCTATTCATGCTGCCCTGAATCAAAAGTACAGAGGAAGTTGTTAAATGAGATTTAATAATACACTACAACATTTAATGTATATTAATTAAATATCAGCAGATGGTAAGGAGAGTCCTTGCTGAGAGTGAATAAGGAGAGAGAGAAATCTAACTGCCATGTAATTAAGCTGAACCTGCTGAAACAATGAAGGTGTGATTACTTTTTTATTAACACATTACACTTACATGTGATGTTGAAGAATTTAATTATTATGTACCTCCTATTATGTTAATCCAAGTTGCTATCACATTGGCTTGGTCTCTGTTCATAATAAACATTATAAAGCAACTCAAGTCACATTACTTCTTTTTTTAAAAAAAATATTTTTTGCTAGTTGAAAAATGGTGGTAAAATCCATATCTAGTTGCAAATTTCTTTCCTCTGGCCCAAGATGAATGTGCCTTAGTGCTCCAGACACTTTACACCTTGGATCTCATCTCTTGCCTCTGACAATGAACACCAACAAAATTTCAGGAAGGTAGAAAAGGGAAGGATTATTTATTTCTTTATTATGCCTACAGCATATAATATTTCCTAACCAGTCCATATTAAGTTTAGAAAGAAGCAGTCTAGGAGAAAAGCATGAAATTGGAACTTGGGTTGATATCAGTAAATTCCAAATTGTTACTAGCAATCCACTAATTAAGGATGCAGCTACATTTATATTGACAACTATAATCACTTGATTTTTGGAACTCATGTCTTCTCAACTCATGCTTTCATAGATGGTACAAAAGTTCAACTTCATACCTGCAGCCTATATGGTAGCATTAAAGTAGATGGCATGCCTAAAGAGTATTGGGTTCAGCTCGTATTTAAAAATAATTATTTACCCTAAACTACCATCCAGCCTAGAATAGAAATGTGTCCAAGTTCTGAGAGGACATACTAATCTGGAAAGTCTTTCATTATAGTCCAGCAACTAGAGCAGTCTAATTAAATACAGAGGGACTTGTCACCTGAAGGGTAGTCAACAAACGATAGCCTTTTTATCACTAAAGCCATTTATACAGATGTTCATCAAGTCTTGGGATGATTTGTGATATGTTCCTGGGGGAACAACACTGATGAAATAATGAATCTTTTGAAGTGCTTATGTAAACAATAGTAGGAAAGAATGCCTTTTGAATTTCACAAAGAAATGTGAGTACCATGGTCTTATATTACCTGAAACCTAATTTGTTATTTTAATAGAGTGATAGTTTTATGCAAAATACAGGATTTTATACATGCTATTAGATTACTTATAGTTCATGGAGTTCATCTCTTTTGTGAGTACGCCTTAGGATATTGCAGATCACATCCCCATCCATGATCTCTTATGCCAGGTGGCACTTGTACACATCTTCATGTGAATCCTTTGCAACCAAAAAAATATTCTTCTTGTTATTCCATATGACTGTGAATCATTAAATAAAATAGTTTTTAAAAATTACTGTTGCAAGTCATTTAAAAGTTGATGTAGAATTACATGTAGGTATGATTGAGCTGTAACATTACCACATTCTCTCTTCAACAGAAGTGGCATGAGAGTTATTGTCAAATATGTTTGAATGGAAATGAATATGGACCAATCAAGTAGGGAGGACAAGGATAATTGATAGCTACCTCTTATATTCCCCTGGCATCCAAGTGTAAGGTAACTTTGCTTTCTGAATGTGACAGTATTGTTGATTGAAAGGAGAAGAAACAAAGAAAATTGTGTGAAAAATACTGTAAACCAGCCCCACAGCAAAAAGACACCCACTCTCTTAAAGATGACAAAGGTATCCTACTCTCAAGCATGTAATTTATGTATGATTGACATGAGGACTGTAAAATTGAAAAATTGGATATTGTGATACTTGAACTATTTGGTGACTATAGCAGAACTGTGTATTTCCTATTTGTAAAATAGATGATGGAGATGTGCATATAGGTCATTTATTTCATACAAGAGACCCTGCAGTGGGCTTGGTCAAGCCTATACCTCCAAACAAGTCTGAGAAGAATGATCAGAGTTTGCTTGCAGGAATGCTTCAGAATCCAGACTGCTACATGCTGCTTGGAAGATTTGTGTAGCAGGAGAAATTGCTGCTGGGGCAACTCAATGAGGGGTTGGGTTCTGTTGCATGGAAGAATTGACTCAAAAAGAAAGATTGTACCTTTAACTTTCTCTTCACTGACATCCACTGCTTGAGAAGTGGATATTTTTCTGAGCCCAGACAAGGGAGAAAATTTGGGTAATCACTGGAGATTTCAGGGGTTTTGACTATTGCTTTGCTGAAAGAGCCTAATATGAGCAGCATATAAGAGAAACACCTGGTAATTCCATGTAGCAGAGAGGCCTAGATTAGGAGTTTTTCCACTAATATTATAAACAGTGCCTTAGAGAGTTTTGGAGGGGGGGAGCTTCATCAAGGCTCATAGTCCAGAGTTTGAGATATTCCAAGCATGTATTCCCTATTCAGGTGCCTCTATGCTAAGGTTGTATAAATTTGTTTATGTCCTCCCCCAATAAACAATGTTTTGAATTAATGACAAAGTTTGTCCTAGTTTTGTGGGTAGAATATTGTGTTATAATTTTTTGTTTTGCCTTCTGATTAGTAAATGTTTCAGATAAAAAATTAATAGTATCATCTATGCTAATTGGTTATATGGAAAGTACATTAATTGGGTCTTAGTAGCCTCAGTTGTTAATAGGTAACTATAGCTCTCCTACATCAGGGTTGACCCTAGCAAACTGAGAGTAAGTTTTATCAACATGGCCTTCTTGCCTGGGGAATTCCAACCTTCCAGAATTAATTCAGACTTGGTAATTAAACCATCCCAAAGAGAAAATTAGAGAGAATATTGGGAAATAATATCACCCCCCCACACACACACATCTTATGCAAGCATTGACAAGATATCTAGAGAAAGGTCCTCTCCTGTTGAGTGGATCATCTATGGAAGTATAAGAACAATAAACAATGAGAGTTCAATATTTCAAGGACTTGTGATTTTATTACTAATGCAGACCATAAAATCTCTTGGTCACCTTGTGTAAACTGATTTTGTGAGTTGATGTGACCAGAAAAATTAAGCACTTGGGAGCTACTGCCCTGCCGATGAGCTCCTCATACTTATTTGGCTGCTAGTCACACAATACTTCAAGTTTCTGTCATTAGATTTATAGTTCATAGCTTTCCAGGCTTGAAAGAGCCTGCTAGAGAATGTGCTCTTTTAGAGTAGCCTTTGGAGATCCACAGGCAGCTCCATGTATTTATAAGACACATCAGAGTGGGAGAAATGACAATGACAATTAATATAAAGAAATAGTTACCATTATTATTATCATTATATAGTAGGAAGCAAATGCTATAAATATAGACACAATTGCTAAAAAGTCCCTTGAAGCTTTAAACCTTTTGTCCTATGATCCTATGGTTTCTCAACTCCAAATTTATCAGATATCTCTATAATGCACAAAATGTATTTGGCTAAAAGGTGGGGAGAAAAAGGAAATTAAAAAAATTCTCTGCCTTTCAGGAATTTTTATTATATTGGTGATATGGCATGGAAAGAGAAAACTAAATACAAGGTAATTCAAGGTGAATGAGATAAATAATAAATACTCAAAGGTAGAGAAGATAGTTTAGAATAGGCTTTTCAAAGGAGGTGGTCCCTGAGCTGAAGCTTGAAGAAATCTTAGAATTCTTTTAACTTGCACATTGATTTATATAGCTTAGAGCATTTGATGCTCACTAAAATCTCAAGGGTTATTATTATTCCCATTTCACAGATGAGCATAATAAGATTCCAAAAAGTAAATTATTTGTTCATGGGGACATAGCTGAATGCAAACTCTTTCCTTATCCTCTGACTCCAAGATCAATATTCTTTTCACTACATGTTTCCCCATGATTATTCTTCACAATATACCTAGAAACAGATTTTTTCATTATTTTCTATCCCCCTCTTTTATATCCATTCATCTGCAGCTTTATAGATACCTAAAGGAAGGTCTACAGAGCTGTTGTGCTGACCTCATTGTCACATGCCTGTGAAACCTGGACAGTACACCAGTGGTGTGTCAGGAAACTGAGTCACTTCCATTTAGATTGTCTTAGAAATATTCTGAAGATCACATGGCAGGATAAGATACCAGCTACTGAGGTCTTTTCTCAAACTAATCTGCCAAACATTCAAACTCTGCTACAGACAGCCCAACTCCAATGGGCTGGCCATGTTCAACTGGCAAATGTATGCTTGCCAAAAAGACTACTTTATGAAGCACTCACACAGGGCAAGTGCTCACATGGTGGTCAGCAAATGTGATATGAGGACACTCTCAAGGTCTCTCTTAAGAATTTTGAAATTAATTGTATGGCATGGGAGACATTGGCACAGGACCACCCAGGATGCCATGTCCTCATCAGAGAAGATGATGAGCTCTATGAGCAAAGGAGAATTGAAGTAGTTCAAAATAAATGTGAGATGTGCAGGTTTAAAGAATCCACCCCAGATATCCATGTAGACTATTTGTACACAACCTGTAGTAGAGCATTCCAAACTTGTATTGGTCTGATCAGCCACAGACACACTATAACTTCACTCTAATATAGTGATATAATTTTGTACCTCTTTGAGAATGAATGGCAAATACCAACCAACCAAGCCATTATGCACATGATAATCTATCCCTAGGATACAAGGTTTTGTCCAGTTCACAAAACTCTCCCTGTTGTTTTAACTAGTTTACGTGGCTATGTGATCTGTTCAGTTTTAGAAAAAGAAAACAGAAAACAATAAAAGTTGCCCACGCGTTTACTTTAAGACAACCCCAGGATCCAGGGGTATGCCATGTCCTATGTTACCTTGCAACTTATACCACTCCAACAAACTCTTCCGAAGTGGAAATTAGAAAGAGCTCATCAGTCCAAAATTCAGTTATACCCTCAGAAAAAAAGTTTGATTTTTTTTCATCTTCATTTATGCCTGTTGATATTCTCTATGTATGAAATAGATAGGGGGGCATAGAAAATGGAACACTAGATTTGAAAATTGGTGGCCTAGATTTTCATACCAGCTCTGGATCTTTCCACATGTTTGACCTTAGATAAGAAATTCATCTTTCTCAGCTTCAGTTTTTTCCTCTGTAAAATAAGGGAAAATAGGCTAGATGAACTCTAAATTCCCCTCCAGCTATAAGATCTATTCTTTCTGATTCAGAGATAAATGAAAGAGTGGAGAATATTTTTTAAATCATTCCATTCTCTACCTTTCCCCAGTTACTATCTTCAGTTTTAGGTACATGGCCTCCTAAACAGTTTGATGGGAGTTTACATTAGTTAGTGTCCATTGCATTTGAGGAAAAGTTGAAGGAAATGGGAATGTCTATTCTGGAAAAAGAGAAGACTCTTAGGGTGTGTGTGTGTGTGTGTGTGTGTGTGTGTGTGTGTGTGTGTGTGTGTGAATATGATAGCTGTCTTTAATATTTAAAGGACTATCATGTGGAGTGATGATTGTATTCTGTGGGGCTACAGAGGCTAGAACTAAGGGCAATGAGTGGAAGTTGCACAGAGGTTAATTTAGAATTGATATCAGTGGCAACTTCCTTATAATTAAAACTGGGAAAAGTGCAGTTAGCCTTTTCAAGAAGTAGTTGTTTCCCCACTTTGGAAGTTTAATGGAAAAGCTAGATAAAGGTGTGACATCTGGACTGTGGGGACATAGTACAGTGGGAATTCCTTCAGCATATTGGTAACAGCATTTGGTTACTTTGGTTCCATCTAGCTCTCAAATTCTGTGATTCTCTGTCCAGTAAATATTTTAACATGCCTTGTGATAGCTCAACAAAAGTAAATAGCTAGCATCTATTTACATCAGGGTGGCATGAGTGGTTCTGGCACTCCAAGCTTTAGGTAGGAAAAACTGTACTTGGAACCAGAAGTAGCAAAGCCCTGTGCTGTGATGGTGAGTGCATAACATGGAGATCCTGGGCCACTGACATGAGTTGTTTGGGGTAGTTTACTTTGGTAGAAATCTGCTAAGTATTCTTATAATGCAATCTGATCAAACGGTCCCTAGGGACAAAAAGACAGAACAAATAAACAAGCAAATGAAAAATCCAAGGAAATCAAATCCAAGTAATCCACTCATCGCAGTTACCATTTTTTTCCCCTTGGCACTACTCACCAGTCAGTGGATTTAAAATGTTTCTTATCATTCACAGAGTTCTCTTGCAAGAAATGAGTCTACATAGGCATACTGGCAGTTATTGCCACCCTTCCCTTGGAGCCAAATCCCCATGGACTAACCATTAGCTGTCTCATGCATATTCTCACCAGAAATGACAACTATTTCTCTCTTCTAAATCTATCATCTCCTTTTTATTTCACAATTACAGATGGAACAGGCCTGCTCTCCAAAGTAAGGGTGCTGAAGTAGACAGTAGGAAGGCCAAATACACTCCCTATGGATTCAAATGGGATATGTTTCTAAAAATAACCCCCCCCCCAGAATCCAGTCCTCAAATATTAAATTCTAAGTTGCAATTAATAATTCATTTTTATTAATACAGATAATTCCTCTGGGTCATTTAAAATGTATTCGGCACTGCAAGAGGGAATCAAAGCCAACACAAATTCATTTCTTCTGGCCAGTTTCTTTATTTCTTTGTGAAGTAGAATAGACAAAGAACAGCTGATATAATTTGGATGGGAAAACAAAATCATCAAATTTTCAAATTAAAAAGAATAAGAAAAAAACCGAAAGACTTTGGAAACAAGGAACACAGGAGAGTTTCTCATTAAGCAGTAAAATAATCAAATGGAAACTCTGTTATGTATTTCAGCAGTAATGAGGATGAGATTTCCTATGCTGTGGGGCACCTTTTATGTTCACAAAATTTCCTAAAACGTAGTGACCAAGAGAGATGGTTAAGAATCAAGGTATTATAGTCAAAAGCACATGTGTGGAATAAACTCCTACAAAATGAGACTTGGCACTTCTGTTTGCAAAATAACTCCAAGCTGCATGGTTAAAATAATAAGTTCAATATACTTAAGTGTTACAGGGAAAAATCAATTCTTGGTACTGAGAAGAAACACAATGTATAAAACATTCAAAGGAATCAGTGTTTGAATGTACTGCTGGTGAAGTTGTATACTGATTCAACCATCCTGGAGAGCAATTTGGAACTATGCCCCAAGGAGTATAAAACCATGAATATGCTTTGATTAAGCAATACCATTACTATGTCTGTACCCAAAAGAGATTAAAAAAAAGGAATGGATACACATACACATACACACACACACACACACACACACACACACACACAAATACTTATAGCGTCTTTTTAAGTGGTGGCAAAGAATTGGAAATTGAAAGGATACCTATCAATTGGGGAATGACAGAACAAGTTGTTGTATATGATTGTGATGGAACACTATTTTGCTTTAATAAATGATGAGCATGATGCTCTCAGGAAAAAAAAAAACATGGAAAGACATGAATTTATGCAAGCTGAAATAAGCAAAACCAGGACAACATTGTACATAGTAACAGCAATATTATATGATGATCTACTATGCATGACTTAGCTATTCTCAGCAATGCAATAATCCAAGACAATTCTATAGGACTTATGATGAGAGGTGCTGTCCATCTCCAGAGAAAGAACTGGTGGAGTCTGAATGCAGATCGAAGATTCTTTATCTTTACTTTCTTTATTTTTCTTGGATTTTCTTTCAGAAAATGACATATATGGAAATATGTTTTGCATGACTTCACATGCATAACCTATGTCAATTTACTTGCCTTCTCAATGGGGGTGATGGGAGGGAGAGAACTTGGAACTCAAAATTTGAAAAAAAAGAATGTTAAAATTGTTTTTACATGTAATTGGGAAAACAATGCTAAATACTGAAAGGAATAAGCATTTGGAACCAGGATGTTCCAGGCTGACTGATCTGAATCATACTCAGGGTCATTGGTAGTACTAAGAATCTTGAGAAAAACTAAAATCATAGATACTGACTCCCTCTATTATGCTCTAAGGCAAATAATAAGAATAACAATAATAAAAGGTCACCTCATTCATCTGCGGTTTCCAGGGAAGATTAAACTGACCCAACTGAAACTTATCAGTTATCCTATTATGAGAACCCACTTCAAGAGCTTCACTTACTGAAAGTTTAGCCAAACTCTGTTATTGCTTTCGGGAAGTAGAAGAAAAATGTTCCAAATACTTGAAATAATTTTTATTCCTTGATAAGTTATGGATGGTTTAGAAACACTTAATATAAACAGTTTGAACAAACTGTGACTGTTTAAGACTGGTGAAAATTGTGAACATCCAGTTTAAATGGATTGAAACTGGTTTTACAAAGTGAAAACTGTTTCCAAGTAATGGGACTTAGCCAAACACAAAAGGTTCTGAATGCTCAGCATTAGCCTTAGCCATATTGAAGTTGTTCTTCATACTTCAAACAGTTTGTGAATAACCAGGAAAGATTCAAACAAACCACTGTCACATAAATTGAAGGAAATGACATGAGGAAATGATATTTCACACTTGATTTTGACCGATGAGGAGGTCTTGCTGGGTGAAGTGGAAATTTTAAGAACCTTCGAAAGGAGTAAACAGGTCACATATTCATGATAGCCCAGAATGGGAATGTGTGCAAATTGTATGCACAATTTGAAAAACATAAGTTTTAAAGGTGTAGACAGAAGAGAGGCAGCGATCTCTGATAGGGAAAGCAGTTCAGTAATGATGAGACATATATAAGAATGAAATTCTGAAAGTGCAATTGCAAGTAATTAACGAGAAATACAATGTATAATGTCTAAAGAGCCAGATGTGACTTCACAGGTAGATCTCCAAAGAGCTCAGATTTTCACCAACACTAATATTTATTGAATATGTATGTATGTATGTATGTATGTATGTATATATACTCATATACATATATGTATGTGTATATATGCATATTATATTTGTATATGTTATGCCTTTTAAGTTTTACAAAATCATTATGTGCTTTGTCCCTTATAACAATTAGGAATTTCAAATATTATAATCTCCATTTGAAATAAAGGAGGAAATTAAAGTTCAGAGAGGTTTTGACATGCCCATGTATACATTGCTAGTAACTGTGGGAAACAGGACTCAAAGCTCATGGCTACAAATCCACTGGTCATTTCACTAAATAATGTTGTAAGTGATGGAAAAAAGAGCATAAAACTTCAGAAAGATGAAAGGAAGAGAATACGTCTGTATGAATAGCATAAGAAAGAGCAAAGCCCAAAAAGAATTGGGTGAAGTATATAAAAAATTCTTGACAAGAAAAAGGGATTTTTTTTTTATATTGTGAAGAAGAAGAAAGATGAAAAGCAAGGAACAGGTCCACTGCTTGGCTGAATGGGACACGGGAACAGATAAAAAAGAGAAATGCTCAACTTCTATTTTGCTTTAGTGTTCTTTGTCAAGGGAAATGCTCTGATAACTGGGCAGGATGGAACAAAAATCAGGTTAAGATGAATGTGTGACAAAAGATATATGAGAAGATGGAATAAGAGCACTAAGTGCCCTCAATGAGTTGAAGTCAGCAGACCCAGATGAATTGTGCCCTTAGGATACTGACGAACATTTTTTCATATGAATGCTGACTTTCTGTCTTTGAGGAATCAAGAAGAGAATGAATGTCACTAAAATGGGGATGGACAAATGTCATGATTTTCACAAAGAAGAAACAGGAGGAATCTAGGCTATAAAATTGATGTCAAGGTCTGGAAAATGTCTAAAATCTATGCACAGTTTGTGAACACTTTGTAAGGAAAGAAGTGATCAATATAAGTCAATAGAGATTCATTAAGAGTAAGTAGTGAATGGCCAACATAATTTTCTTTTTTAATATTGCTTTCATTTTATTGTTGTTGTGATTATTATCACTGCTTCAATTGCACTCTCTGGTTCATAACATATTTTCTTTTTTTAATGTTTTTTCCCACCTAATAGTATTTTTTCCAATTACATGTATAGATAATTTTCAACATTAATTTTTGTAAGATTTTGCATTCTGAATTTGTCTCCCTCCCTCTCTTCACTCCCCCCTCCCCAAGACACCAAGCATATAAGTTATATGCATATACAATCATGTTAAACATATTTACATGTCAGTCATGTTGTAAAAGAAGAGGGGGGAAACATGAGAAAGAAAAGCAAAAACAAAAAAACAGGAAAAATAGTATGCTTCAATCTGCATTCGTACTCCATAGTTCTTTCTCTGGAGGTGGATAGCATTTTCCATTGTGAGTCTTTTGGAATTGTCTTGGATCATTGTATTGCTGAGAAAAGTTAAGTCAATTATAATTTATCACCACACAGTGATGCTGTTACTGTTTACAATATTCTTCTGGTTCTGCTCACTTAATTCAGCATCAGTTAATGTAAGTCTTTCCAGGCTTTTTCTGAAACCCACCTGATCATCATTTCTTATAGAAAACTACTATTCCATTACATTCATGCATCAAAACTTGCTTAGCCTTTCCCCAAATGATGGGCATTCCCTCAATTTCCAATCCTTTGCTACCACAAAAAGCTGCTATAAACATTTTGTACGTGTGGGTCCTTTTCCCTTTTTATGGTCTCTTTGGGATATAGATCTAGTAGTAGTATTGCTGGATTAAAGGATATGCACAGTTTGGTTGACCTTTGGACATAGTTCTGAATTGTTCTCCAGAATTGTTAGATCAGTTCATAACTCCACCAACAATGCATTAGTTTTCCAATTTGCCCACATGTTCTTCACCATTGAACATTTTCCTTTTACATCATATTAGCAATCTAATAGGTGTGAGGTGGTACCTCAGAGTAGTTTTAATTTGCATTTCTCTAATCTATAGTGATGTAGAGCATTTATTTTTCACATGACTATAGATATCTTTAATTTCATCATCTGAAAACTGCCTCTTCATATTATTTTATCATTTACTAATTGAGAAATGATTTGTATTCTCATAAACTTGATTCAGTTATCTATACATTTTAAAAATTAGGCCCTTACAGTTTTCAGATGAAAGAATTAAATATATCTATAGTCATATGAAAAAATACTCTAAATTGCAATTGATTAGAAAAAAGCACATCAAAATAACTCTTAGGTGCCACATCACACCTATCAGATTGGCTAACATGACAATACAGGAAAATGAGAAAAGTTGAAGATGATGTGGGAAAATTGGAACACTAATGCATTGTTAGTGAAGTTGTGAACTGATCCAACCATTTTGGAAGCAATTTGGAACTATGCCCAAAAGGCCATAAAATTTGCTTACTCTTTATTGCATCACTACTACTTTTAGTGCTATATCCCAAGGAGATCATGCAAATGGGAAGAAAGACCCACGTGTACAAAAATATTTATAGCAGCTCTTTCTGTGGTGGCAAAGAATTGGAAATTGAGGGGATGGCCATCAATTGGGGAATGGCTGAACAAGTTGTGGCGTATGAATGTAATGGAATACTATTGTGCTATAAGAAATGATGAGCAGGGGATCTTCAGAAAAACCTGGACAGACTTATACGAACTAATGCTGATTGAGGGGAGCAGAACCAGGAGAGCATTTTACATAGTTATAGCTACATTGTGCAATGACTAACTTCAATAGACTTGGCTCTTCTCAGCAATACAAGGTTCTAAGACAACTACAAAAGGCTTATGATGGAAAATGCTATCCACACCCAGAGAAAGAATCATAGAATCTCAATACAGATGGAAGAATACTATTTGCTGTCTCTCCTTTTTGTTTTGTTTCTTCTTTCTCATGATTCATTCCATTGGTTATAATTCTTCTTTACAACATGACTAATGTGATAATATGTTTAATATGAATGTATATTTAGAATCTATATCAGATTACATGCCATCTTGGGAGGGGGGAAGGGAAGGAGGTAGAAAAATTTAAAACTCAAAGCTTGTGTAATGGAATGTTCTAAATTAAAAATCAATTAATTTTTTTTTAAAAAAGAAAGAAATGGGGCCTTTATTAGAGACACTTGCTGTAAAGATAGTTTTCCAGCTTTTACTTGGTTTTGTTTGTGCAAACCCTTTTTAATTTAACATAATGAAAATTATCCATTTTGCATTTCATAATGCTCTTTACCTCTTGTTTGATCATAAGTTCTTTCCTTCTCCATAGATCTGACAGGTAAACTATATAATTTTCTTTTTTTTCACTGGGCTAGCAAATCAGAGAATAAAAAGTATTGCTATAATGGAGATATATAGTGTACCTGGATTCTAGGACTCAGCAAATAATCTAATCCCATCCTTATGATCAAGATGAAGAAACATTGGATTGCACTTTAGTTAGGTGAATTTGCAACTGATTGATCAAACCCAGAGTAGTAATTCAGTAGTTATAATTGTGAAATTCTACACTTGGGTCAAGGGAATATTCTACCCAAATGAAAGATGAATGAGATGTGGCTACAAAACAGTTCAACTAGAAAATACTCAGGCAATATAGTGAATTATAAGTACAAACATCATCAGTATGATGTACTCATCATTCAATCAATCATTCAATACACATTTATTATGCACAAAGTAGGCACTAGACTTGGCAGTAGGGATACAAAGATTAAAAAAATTCATTCCCTTTAAAAATATTCATTCTATCAGGGAAAATAGCAATACAAATATAAATAAGAGAAACAAAAGGGTTTAATGTAGAAAGTGGTATCAAATCTAAATTTTGAAGAGAGATAGGGGTTGTAGATGGAGAGGCCAAGAGAGAATATATTCCAAGGATTGTGAAAACCTACGCAAATTTGCAAAGATGAGCTATAGATAGTCTTGCATGGAGACTAGGGCATTAAACCCCACAAACAGTAGCATTTAATAAATACGTTTATTTGATTTTCCATAGGGTGTATGAATAGGAATAATGTGTAATAACTTTAGAAAGGAAAGCAATAACCAATTTTTGAAGGGCTTTAAATTCTAAACTGTGGAGTTTTTAATCTAAGAAGTAATGGAGCTTTTTGAGTAAGAGAATGATATAGTTAGACATATGCTTTAGAAATGTCACTCTGGAATCTATGTGGAGGATAGATTGGAAGGAGTAGAGGCATGGCATTGGAAAACAACATACAATGGAATTTCAATAATCTAGGCAAGAGATGATGGGAGTTTGAACTAGAATATTAACTGTGTGACTCTAGAGAAAGGTATAGATATGAGAACTTTTATGGAGTTTTAATCGATTAGAGTTGGCAACTAGGCAAAATGGAATTTGTTAGCCTCCATATATAGCAATCAATTTTCCCATATTTGCAAATTTGCATGGGGGAGAAGAGGGAGCTAAGAATAAAGAAAAAAAATTAGATTTTGAACTTGGGTGAATAGGATTGTTCTGGCGCCTTTAACAGAAAAAAAGGAAATTGAAAGGGGGATGGGTTTGGGGGGAAGGAAGATTAGTTTTGTTGGACATGTCAAGTTGAAATATTTTTGAGACATTCAGCAAAAACCACACAATAGGTAGTTGTTGAGGCAAAACAGAAGTTGAGTGGAGACTAAAAGTAGATATATAGTGCCAAGAGTCATCTGTGTAGAAAAAACTAATGATTCCATAGGGTTCTGTGAGGTCATTAAGAAAGGTGAGAAGAGACACAACCTTGGATGTCTCCCCAGTCAAGGGCAGGGTATGGATGTTGATCCGGAAAAGGTAAGATAAAGAGTCAGTATGTTGGAGATGTCAAAGTGAGAATTGTTAGAAAAACCCAGAAAAAAGAAAGCATTCTTTAGGGTCAAAATTTTCGGAGAAATCAAGGAAGATAACTGACTGTTGGATTAAGCAATTAAGAAAATATTGGCAACTTTGAAGGGAGTAGTTGCTATTGAATGATGAGTTAAGAACCCATATTGTGAAAGGTTGAGAAATGAATGAGAGGCGAGGAAGAGAAGGTAATGTATATTGACTTGTTCCCTTCTGTACCCCAGAAGTTTTTTTTCTGTTAAATAGGAATGATATAGAGAATGATAACTTCCTGAGATGAAAGGGGTAGTCTAAAATGTTTTGAGTCTTGAATGACCTGGATAGGTTTACAAAGCAGTAGGGAAGGAGCCACTAGTTAGAACTAAAAGATCAAAGAGAGGAAGTGATCTATTAGAGGGTATGAGAGGGAATGGGTTCAAGCATTCATATAGACTGGTTAGCCTCAAGAAAAGAGTGACTTCTTCAGAGACTAGATAAAGTAGGAGCATATGAGGGGTGGGCAAGAGATTTTAATATGTAAAGTAGGAGAGAAGAGGGAAATGTCTGAAAGTAGACTCTTTTCTCTCAGTTAAGTATGAGTTGACATCTTCTGAGAGTGTGAGGTTTGGGATATTTTGGGGGGTTAATCTTGAGCCAAGAAGAGAAGATCTGGAACAGCCACTGTGGGAAATGAAAATGTGAGCCAATTATGGAAGAGTAATTAGATTTTGTTGCAATGATCAAGGCTCAATCAAGATTATTTAATACAAATTTGTAGTGGATTGTTGTGTGATTTCTTTCAATACCATTAAGTAATGTGTGAGTAGGATGGAAGAGAACAGTATAATATTATAATTAACTTTACTAGCTGCCTATGAGATCAAGACTGAGAAGGAAGGAAAAAAGTCTTTGGACTTCAGATCATGTTTGGGAAAAATTGCTTTAGGAGAAGGAAAGCACAGAGAGAAATAAAACAATAGGTTGTGGTCAGATAAAGAAAATTTAGGATTGTTTATAATAAACTGGAAAATTTGTAGGTGATAATAATTGCATATGTAGTAGCATTCCTGTTCATGGCTGAGGTGCAATGAAGGCAAATGTCATGGGGATTGGGAAAATTGATGAATCCATAATATGAACAAAATTTCCTCACTACAACTCACACCCACCTCTCTCTTTCTAAGCCTAACTCCTTGAAAACATCTTACACTATGCCCTCATCTCCTGCAATTGGGCTTCTGTTCCCATTATTCAACTGAAGCTGCTAATAGCCAAATCTAGTGGCTTTTTAAAAGTCTTTATACTCCTAGACCTCTTTGTACACTTAACACCATCAGCTTATATATCCTTCCAGGCACATTTTAATCTCTGAATCTTCTGGACACTGTTGCCTCCTGATCCTTTTACCATCAATCCACTCACTCCTTTTCAGGATCCTTTGCATTGTTAATAGCACCCCAACTAACTGTGAGTGTATCCCAATGCTCTGTCCTGTGCCCTCTTCACTTTTCTCTTCTGCTCTTAGTAGCCTCATTAGCTCCCATAGGTTCAGTTGTAATCCCTATGTTTATGACTTCCAGATATATATATAGCTAGTATTAGTGTCTCTCCTTTGCTTTAGTCATCCAATTGTGCCTATTGGACATATCAAAAGGATGTTCCATAAGCATTTTTAAAATCACATTCCAAAAGAGAACTCATTATCTCCTAAACCCACAATATTTCCTATTTCCCAATTATTGTCAAGGTCATCTCTGTTCTTCCATGCATCTAGATGTATCAGTAAGGCAAGTTTCACGATATTGATGATGCCTATGAATGTGCCTGTATAGTTCGGTATTACAAAATACAAGACACTCTCTATCTAGAAGGCAGAGGAAGTAAAACATTTATTCAGAAGCCAGAGGAATCAAATCCCCAAACCAATAATTCCAATTCAATATAGCAACAGTTATATCCCAAAACCAGTTAAGTTCACTTCAATGTAATAGCAAGGAAATTAAAACACAATATCACAGCAAGGAGCCAAGCCATCTTATAACCTTCCCCTCTGCTGGGGCCTTCCCGTAAACACTCACTCACAAACCCTAGCTATCTGCTTGCCTGCATCCTCTCTTCCTTCAGCTTTTAGAGCTGGCATTTCTCAGAGACCTTTCAGTTCTCACAGCCCTTGCAGTTCGAGCTCTCTCTCTGTCTATCTCTCTCTGAGCTCTCCATCTCTTCTCTGGCTCAATCTTGAGCTTAATGGCTACCCTCAGGGTATATATACCCTACTTAGGGCCTGAGGGCTTTACACCTAATCATCAAAAAAGGTGTGGGCCTGGGGCCTCTCACCTAGTTAGCAAAAGTATATAGACCTTCCTACAAAGAAGCCTCCCCTAATCAAGCTTCCCTTAACTATCTCCACCTGAGGCCTATTAAGGGGATGAATGGTCAGAGAAGATCTTTAATCACATTAACACCACACTAGGTTCACAACTTAGTGTCTTCCTTGATTCTCACTCTTAATCATGTCATATCGCTAATCTGACACCAAATATTCTCATTTTTCAACTCCACAGAAATTCTCACACACATCTCTTTTTCACTGACACAGGCAGCACCCTTGTTCAAACCCTTGGCAGCTTTCACCTAGACTCAATGCAGTTGCATCCTATTTGCTCTCTAACAACTTAGGTCTTAAATCCATCTTTAGGGAGCTGCCAAGGAGCATCCCAAGGCTGACATCTGATTAGGTCACTTCCCTTTTCCACAAATTCCATTGGTTTCTCTATTTCCTCAGGAAGCAATATAAAACCCTCCACATGCTATTTAATGATCTTCACAATCTGGTTCCCTTCTACCTTTGTTGTCCTCGTTCATTTTATTCCTCTATTTACACTCTGCAATCTAGTCATACTGTCCTATTTGCAGTTCCACATAAATGATGTGCATACCTACATACACATGTGTATTATATTATATGCATACTTGTGTATGCATGTATCTCCCCCATTAGAATATAAACTTAAGGCCAAGTTATTCTTTTCTTTGTATCCACAGTGTCTTCATAACAGTGCATGCATAGTAAACACCTAATAAATTCTTGAGGACTGGGTGAACTAAGATACAAGGATGTTTCAGGGAATATCAGCTTCTGCAGTAGAAAGACAGGGGCTGGGGTGAATAGAGAGACAATGAGCCAGGTATTGAACTCCTTGACACAGAATGGTGATGACTTGGGTTGTGGATGGTGGGAGATAATTGCAACGAGGACCTGAAGGGGGTAATCAATTTGTAAAGATAAACTTCAAAGGAAAAGCAGTTTCTAACTGATGGTGGCGGAGACTGGCCCTGGAAGTAGCACTGGGGGAAAAAGAATATGCAAAACCTCCTCCTAATCCAATGTTTTTGGGAGAGGGTAGTATGTAAGAAGTCATTTCTTACCAAAAATGATTAACAAAGATGTACTATTTTCTAGGGGAAGCTACGTCTCTGTGAGAGCCAAAAGATGAAAGGAGCACAAGAAGAATAGGCTTAAGATGAGGAGGGATTTTAGAATAACTGACTGGGATTCCAGGGTATGTAATGGAAGATGGAAGTTTTCCTAGATTAGGGTTTGGGAGGTAGATGGGGATGTAATTAGGGTAACAAGAGAGTTGGACATTTGTTTCCTTAGGCAGATAGGATTTCTCTACCACTAGTATAGGGAAAGAAAAACATATTACTTTCCCATCCATCAGACAGGAATGTACCTGTTGACTGGGCTATCATCTCAAGAACCCTGTACATGGCAGCAAGTAGGATTGGCTCTCTTCCAAGCACTAGCAAACATGTTGTTGAAGGTATGACAGAAAGAGATGGTAAGAAGATTTTGCCCCGAGTCCTTGATGAAAAAGCCTTATATTAGAAGCTGTAGGCATGGAAGTAAAGATCTTAATTGTTGGGGCTCCAGTCCTAAAGGTGAAAGATCTGGCAGCTAGGTAGCACAGTAGAATGTTAGGCTTGGAATCAGGAAGACTTGAGTTTGAATCCTCCCTCAGATTCATACTAGCCGTATGACCTTGTACAAGTCACTTAACTTCTGCCTGCTTCAGTTTCCTTATCTGTAAAATGTGGTTAATTGAACAGCAACCATCTCACCAAGCTGTTGTGAGAATCAAGTGAGAAAACAATTATAAAGTGCTTTGCAAACGCTACAAACCTAAAAATGCTAACTCTAAGGTGAATTCATCATTTCTATCTCCATAGCACCTCTCACATACATCTCCTCTCCACTGATACAGCTATTACTCTAGTTCAGGACCTGTTCAAATATCAACCACTACTCTAGTAGAGTGTCCCAAAAGTTATAGTGCAGTCTTAAGTAACACTACACTAAGTCTTTGGAACACCCCATGCACACACAACTTTCAAAGTTAATTCATACATACTATATCAATAGAAATATAGTATACAGAACAAGGGAAACAGTCCCTAGTCAGGTGCTAACCTGACCAGGTCTTCTCCTGATCACATCACATACGTGTAGTATTATTTCTAATGTCCTGTGAAGGGTGATCATAATTATGAAGATAGTGAAAACCATACTAGTTCTGCTACTTTTTTCTTGCCCAAGTTGCTTAACTTCTCTGGACTTCTGTTCCCTTAATAATAAAATTATCTCAGTAGACTCACTAGGGGAAGGGAATAAGCATTTACATAGAGTCTACTATGCACTAGGTAGGCATTGTTTTAAATGCTTTGCAAATAGTATTTCTTTTGATCCACCCAACAACCCCATAAGGTAAATGCTATTATTATCCTCGTTTTACAGTTGGGAATTGAGGCAAACAGAGGTTAAGGGCCCAGGATCACGTAGCTAGTAAGGCTGTGCTTGAACTCAGGGCTTTCCTGACTCTAGACCTGGGGCGCCTTCAACTAACTGAACCACCTAACTTCCCCGAGGTCACTTGTAACTCTGAAGTGATAATGTTTTTAACTCCACATGAGCATCAGCCAAAAGAAATGGTGGTGTTTAACCCCAAAAGAAGAGAACGTAGAGGAATACAATCATTGCCTTAAAATAGCTGCAGTGGTCATATAGAAGAAAGATGGGAATTAGTTTGCTTGACCCTACAAACAAAAACTAGGATGAGCAGATGAAATTTACACAGAGGCAAATTTTAGCTTAGCAAAGAGGAAAAAAATAAAACCGATGATGATTGAATCTAATAGAAGGTAGAATGGACTGTCTAATAAGGTAATGAGTTTCCCAGCATTAAGTGGATGTTGGGTGATTACTTGTCAGATTGTTGTAGAAGTAACTATTTTTTCAAGTACAGACTAAACTAGGTAACCTTTGAGTTCCATTGGAACTCAGAGATTCTCTCATTATATGCGAAGCTGAAAATACATGCCCAAGTGATAGCAGAACAGGAGCATTGTACCCATATGTGAATATACATATATATATATATATATACTTATATATATGCATACATATATATATACACAATATATACATTATATATGCATATATATATATATACACTCTCTCCATATATATGTATGTATGCAGAGAGAAATAAACTATATGTATATAATTGGTGTAGAAAGTAAAACCAGGTCTTCTCTGTGAATATTCCTCAGTGGGGCAGTGCCAACAATTAAACTTCTATAAACATCTTGTCCAGTTTCTGCTGCAAGTGTAATTGGGTTTCTTTCTTTCTTTCTTTAAAGAAATGTAAATCCCTTGCCTTCCTATCAGACTGGCCAGATTTCCACATCTCCTCTAGGGGAAAAAATGTTTAGCTGTAGAAGTAGTTCTATTAACTCATACCAGCTGAATCTCTGTTATATTCAACCTGACATAAAACTCCATGAAACAGACAAGAATGACATTTAAATGCATGGAATTGACAGACCTGCCTTTCCCTCCCTTCTCTAAATAATAACGTACAGCCACATTCTCCAGCCAATTCGACTTCCTAAGTACGCTGTTTGACATTTTACTGCAATGAATGGAACCCCTACCAGCATCATTAGCTTTGCAGAGTTTTCCCCCGAGAATGGGTAAACAGCTGCCTATTCTAAGTAGCCAGGAAAGAGGTGAATTGGAAAAAGAGGGCAAAGTACATACACACTCAAAAATTCACCCGTAGTGCTAAGGAAACCGTGAGTAGCTCGGTTAGCAAAAATTTAAAGGTGCAACAAATATCGAGTCTTTAGGAGCCATCAGGGAAAGAAAAGCCAACTTAGATTTCAGTCTCTCCCTACCCTTGCTATCCATATAAACACAACAGCAACCTCAACAGCTGAGGGAATAATGAAGACAAGAACAATGGAACAAAGAACAATAGCCTTAACTTTCATAGAATTCGATTCAATTCAATAAGCACTTGTTAAATACTTATTAAATGCAAACCACTGTAACTAGGTACAGAGAATTAAAGACAAATAAGAAACAGTCCTTGCTGTCACAAACCAGTAATTCTAGTTGGGGAATACAATTTAGCTTTACAATAGAAATCTGCTTAATTGCTCAAAATGTATAATTAACTGTGGCATAGATATAGATAAATAGACAGACAAAGTTAGATAAATAGATAGATAGATAGATAGATAGATAGATAGACAGATAGAAAGAGAGAGAGATACATAGATACATAGCTAGATGGATAGATATATAGATGATTGATAGATAATGTTCATTTCCTCCTTCAAAAATCACCAAGTGTTTATTTTGTACATGCCTGTAGATAAATAAATATAGGTAGGTAGATAAACAGATAGAGACATAGAAAGATGGATAGAGAGATACATAGAGACATTTTAGATTTAGATGGAAAGGACCTTATGGGTGATCTCATCCAACCCTCTCATTTTATAGATAAAGAACTGAGGGCCATACAGGTTAAATGACTCACCCACAGTCACATGTTATTGTCATTGAGGCAATATGTGAACCAAGCATTTTATGACTCTGGGTCCAGTGTATTATCTATTACACTATGGCATGTTGTCTTTCATGATAAACATGAACTTCTGGAAGGTAGGCATTGTTTTGTTTTTAACCCTATTCTCCCTCCAGTTTTTACTATAGCTCTTGACAAATAATGGATGTCTTATAAGTACTTGTTGACTGATAGATATAGAGAAATATAGATATTGATATAGATGTAGTTATGAATATAGTTATGTAGGTATGCTTATAAGTATATAGGCAGCTGTACTTTGCTTAAATGGAGAAGCCTTAATCTATAAGGGAAGACAGGATAGTAGAGCATAACAATACCAACTCTGGAATCAGAAGACTTGGGTTCAAATCTCCTTTCTGACACTACCTATGTGGCCTCAGTTAAGAAGTTTAACCTAACTGGCCCTCAGTTCTTCATGTGTAACAAAAAAGAGGAGGGGGGAGAGTAAAAAGTGGCTGTTGAAATGCTTCCCAGCTTTAAATTATAATCTGGAAAATGGTAAGAATTGGGAAACCTGGATTAATCAGATGTTTCCTGCTGTTTCTCCTACACCCATGCCACTCTTTCTCTGTCAAGGTGTCCAAGAAAAGGTGAATAGGAAAAGGGAGCCTCCACCTCCATCTAATTAACCACTTTGGTAAAATATTTACTGCCTGGGAAAAAAGATTGGTGCTAATTGTTAACATAAAGTTTGGAGATGGGAACAGTTGACATATCCATGTTGTCCTGGTCCCTTAAGTGTCATGACACAAGTAGCTGTAAGCCTATGAACAGGGGCAAAGATTATAGGTTTTTGGTACTAGATGAGCTGAACACAACTGCAATGTTTCTTGCTATCCATTGGACATCTCCACCTTCCTCGTGACAACATGATGATAATTCAAGTTGAATGCATCTAAAACTAAATTTGTTATTCTTCTAAAACCAGCTGCTTCTCCTGCTAATTTCTCAATTGAGATTAATGGTGTCACCATTCCCTAATTACTTAGGGTTGAAATCTTGGAGTCATTTTTGTCTCTCCCTTATTCCTCAGCCCCATAACATTTATATTGTTTTTCTTATCAATTTTCTTCTCTATTTACATCGCCACCACCTTAGATCAGGCACTTATGAATACCCAAAGGGATGATTATTATAGCTTCTAAACTACTTTCTCCACCTCCAGTCTCTGCTTTTTCCAATCCATACTACACTCAGCACTCCCATATCAATCTTTACAATACACATCTCTGATAACATCACTGAAGTTTTAACCATTTATTCTATGATTCAAGGCTCTTGATGATTGAATTCCCACCTAGCTTTTGAGTGTATGATAGAAAGGAAAGTGCAAGGGACTTTGAGTCAGGAGAGCACTGCACTTGAAATGTTTCTCTGATGTTTATTAATTTTGTTACTATGGGTAGCTATTTAAAATCTCTGAGATTCAATTTCCTGGTCTATAAAATGAGAACAATAATACTTAGAATTATTACTTTGCAAGGTCACTGTGAAGACTAAATGAAATTATGCTAATTGATTTTAGAATGTTGAGTATAATGTAAGTATGGACTCAGGTTATATGCAGCATGAAACAATGAGTAGAGAGCTGTCCTTTGTGCCAGGAAGACAGTCCCAAATCCTATCTCTAACATTAAATGACTGTGATGCACAGGATATCACTTAAGCTCCCAATGCTAAGCAACTTTGTAAGTACATAAGTTTCAGAGTTTGTGCCAGTCTACCTTGGTAGAAGGAGTTTCCTCTTCTGGGAGTTCCACATACCAATGAAATTCTAGATCTAGTGCTTATCACTATCCCTATAAATATTCATACACTCTGTAATTCCATGATATCTGCCTCTTCTGAACACATAAAAAGCCTTTTTAATTTCAAATAATTTTTCATATATTTACCTTTGCCTGGAAATTCCTACCACCTAAATTTCCACCTATTAAAATCCTTCCCAGTCTTTAAGACCATAGTGAACTGCTGGCTTGTCAACAAATGCTTTTACCAAACACATCAATTCAATCACCTTGTTCCCTCTGAATTCGTACAGTATTTTATCTATATCTTTCATGCAGTCTTGTCTGTATTCTTTATAGCCATGAGCATGATTATCTGCCCTGTAAACTCATTGAGAAAAGGGACTATGTGTCTCAATCTTTGTATTAATCCTATTATAGATTTGGGCATCCGGTAGGTATGTAAGTATTTCTTTTAATCAAACATTAAAGATAACTAGAGACAGTGTTACATAATGGAAAGACAACTGGATATGGGAGCCAGGAGGCTTGGGTTTGAAGCCTGACTCTGCCACTTAATAGTTGTGTCACCTGAAGCAAGTTACTAAACCTTGCTGGGTCTGTTTTTCAATCAGACAAAAAATTCATTGAGAATTTTCTAAGGGATGTGAATAGAAGATATAGGCAAAAACACTTATAAACCTAGTTATTTAGGTGGCTATTCAGGTCCTTCCCATCTCTAAATCTCAAATCCTATAAATCTTGATTCATTATTATTAATGGTCCTTTTTGTTTTATTTTAAATACATAGCAGTCTCGCTGCTTAATCATCATAGTTATATACTTTTAGCATTAAGGTTGTAAGCATGTTTAGCAGGTTATAGCATGAGTGGCATGCTAATTCACTTATCACACTCTGCAATATATCTTGGAGAAGTGGGCAACCTCAAGTTATCTAAATAATTCAAAATAGTGTATTTTTTGTTAATAAGATTTCCCTTCCTTGAGTTGAAAAAAAAATGGTTAGCCCCTTAAAAGGATGGTTAACTCTATTGGCCCTTAGATCTGGTAACAAGCTTGGAATATGGAAGGGTTGGATTTCCCTCCAATTCTCATGCAAGTGGAAGAGCAGAGATCTAACATGTGACTTAACTAGACCACTTTAATACATTATGTCATTTGGATGTGGTAACTGTGAGGAAGGTGGTATTATTATCCCCATTTTACAGAAGAGGAAACTGAAGATGAGGGATTAAATATGGCCCAGGATCACTCAGCTGTGGAAGATCAAAGCCAAGATTCAAATTCAATCCTCCTGACTCAAAATGATTATCTATTTTGTGTCCTAGTTACTTGGCTGCCTTCTCTTGCTCTTTCTTCCAGATGAACAGATATTCAAATGGCAATAGTCTTCTGAGCTCTCCCTGGCTCTTCTCTAGTGAATTTGTGATTAACTTGTCCAATGATAGGACATGTTTTATTTGGTTCTACCAACTTTGCCAGAATGCTTATGTGCCAGAGAATTATATTAATTTATAGAAATAAAAATAATCTTTGATATATTTTCATGTTGTTCCTAAGCTAGAAATTTCCACTAACTAAATCAGATGTTTACTTGGTGGGATATAAACTACCAAGCACCCTAGCATTTATTACTTTTTAACATCCCTAATTTAAAAGGATACTGGCCCTTAACAACAGGAAACTTACATTTCAATGTACATACTAATATACAACCATAGAAATTCGATTCAACATGTTCATTAAGCACATTGGATGGATGGGAGATTCAAATTTTAGACAAGACATACTCTCTGAATTTAGGGAGTTTTTAATTTAATAGGTGAATAAGGAATAGATAGAGTCAACTTTAATATGTACTACTATTTAATATATGCATCAGAGAAGTAGAGAACATGGGTTTTTAAATGTGTGTATGTGTGCATGTGCAGGTGTAATGGACCCCTTTAGCAGTATGGTGAAGCCTATAACTCCCTATGTAGAATATTATTTTTAAATGCACAAAATAAAATATATAGGATTGCAAAGGCAAATATTTATTTTATAATGAAGTAACAAAAACATTTTTTTCTTAAATCACATGCTCAGGCTAAGGACCCCTTCTGTATACAAAAACTATACTAGATCTAAGGGAGAAAAAGTTATTACCAAGAGTCAGAGAGTCATTAAACATTCATTAAGTACCTACTATGTGCCAGGCACTAAGCTAATCCCTGGGGATACAAAGAAAGGCAAAACACAGTCCCTGACCTCAAGGAACTCACAATCAAATTGAGGAGACAACATGCAGAGGACTATGTACAAGTAAGTTATATACATTTAAATATGAAGTAATCAATAAAGGGGTAAACATTATGAGGGATTGGGAAAGATTTCCTATAGGTGGTGGGATTTTAGCTATGACTTGAAGGAAACCAAGGAAGTTAAGATGCAGAAATGAGGAGGAAGAGTGTTCCTGGTATGGGTGACAGTCAATGAAAATTTGTAGTAGGCAGATAGACCGTCTTGTTCAAGCAAGACCAAAGAGTATGTGTTACTGGATCTCAGAACAGAAGTGTAAGAAGATAGTAATAGGGAAAGAGAAGCTGATTATGAAGGATTTTGAATGCCCAAGAGAAGATTTTATATTTGATCTTGGATGTGATAGAGAATCACTGGAGTTTTTGAGTTAGGGGTGGAGTGAGATGACTACTTGAGCTTTAAGAAAACTTGACTGAGCAGAGGATGGAGTGGAGAGAGACTTGTAGGCAAACCAACTAGTAGACTTTCAATAATTCAAGGGTGAGCTGATAAAGGTCTGCACCAGGGTGTTGGTAGTATCTGAGGAGAGATATTGGCATATTTGAGAGATGTTGCAAAGGTGAAAACAATAGACTTTGGTAGCAAATTGAATATGAGGCATGAGAGATAGAAATTAAGAATGACACCTAGGTTGCAAACTGGAGGATTGGAAGTTTGGTGTTGTCCAACACAGTAATAGGGATTTTTGTAAAGAGGAAGGGTTTTTGATGAAAAATGATAAGTTCCATTTTAGACATGTCTACACAATAGCCACTTTGAGATATTGATAGGCAGTCAGAGATGAGAGATTAGATGTCAGCAGAGTTTAGAGCTGGGTAAGTAGATCTAAGAACCATAAACATAGAAATATTAATTGAATCCTTGGTAGTTGGTGAGGTCACCAAGTAATATAGTATATAGGAAGAAGAGAAGAGGAGATCAAAGAAGCTTACTTCTGGTGTTAACTATAGGTATGCACCTTTTTCTTATTTCCAGGATGTGGGTGCAACAATAGAACATGAAAGCATCTAACTTAAGTGTGAGAGGCCATTGGAGATACCTAGAGCCAGTCCACACAAATATCAGTGGAATAACACATTTGCATTTACAGTCATGCCTATGAAATTACAGAAGGAATCATGGAGAAGGAAGAAGAGGCACATGAGTGATGGGGGAGTGGTGGAGAAGCAAAAGAGGTCAAGATCACCAGCTAAAAATATTAAAGCAAAGATTTCATCTGGCTTCCAGTTAGGGACCAAGGTAGGATTTGGTCACTAGCCAGTCAAGGCGATCCTATGAATCAGGATATGTGAGATGGTTTTCCTTTACCTTTGTGACTTGAATTCTCTATATAGGTCTTTGGGTATTTCTGTCTCCTCCTTCCCTATCAGAGCAAATAGAAATGGTGCTGGAGAGGGTGAAGGGAATTAAGAATTCAACTTTACCAGGAGTGGCTTTACTCAACTTCCTATTGTCCTCTCCTTTCCTTATCACTGTATTAAACATATTTACTCTAGATAGTAATCAAGTAAATTCTTTTTCAGGGCTACATTATAAAGGGAAAAGACTGAGCATACAAGTTTCAAGGAGGACAAGAGAATGATGGGTTATTATTGTACAACTTAGATCCTTTAATAGAACATAGAACCTGGGAAACACTGAGGAAGCATGGTAATGCTAAGATGTTGGTTATCTGCACATGCTCCATGTGAATGAGCTCCTACAATTTTAGCTTTGACCACCACCTTGTGGTATGACCAGATATAGCACCTTGATGGCTTCCCCCTAGTGCTGATGGAAACTATGTCCCTTGGGGAGACCCAAACTAACCCTGGGTGCAGGCAAAAGTGTTCCTGTACTTATCTGTTTACATTTTGTATTTTCCCTACACCAACTCCAAACGTAAACTCATTGAGAATAATACTGTTTTACCCTTTTCCTTGTGTATGGCCATTACCGTGTATCTAGGCAAAGCTTCAGAAATATAATAATTGGCTTGGATTGCATTATATCATCATTCCTTAGAGGATGAACAGATGCTTCCTCTTAGAAGAAAGGAAGGAAAGAAACAAGCATTTATTAACCACCTATTGTGTGGCAGGCACTATGCTAAACCCTTTGCAAAGAATATCTTTTTTGATCTTAACCTAGATTTGAATTCAGGTCTTCTAGACTCCAGACCCCAAACTCTATCAATTTCTCTCTCTCTCTCTCTCTCTCTCTCTCTCTCTCTCTCTCTCTCTCTCTCTCTCCTTCTCTCTCCCTCTCTCTCTCCCTATCTCTCCCTATCTCTCTCTCTCTCTATCCATAATTATCTTTTTTTTCTTTTCTTCTGCCATACATTCTTCACATTCAAGTCAGGATTTGTTTTTACCCCTTCAGATTTTTTTTCCCAGTGAAATACTTCTATAATTAAAAAAAATCATTTTCCTGATAAGCTAGAAAGTTGAAGTATATTCTTTGACCTCCTTTACATTCCCATATTGGATAAGGAAGGGAGGGAATGGTGTGTCTCAACTTTGAGCTGGGTATAGCCAAAAGACAATCATTGCATACTCTATGAGGTTATACAGGATGCAGATTCATCCGCTCTCTATATTTTACAGAAATGAAATCCTCAGTCTGTTCTTATTTCAGTTGTTAGGTTCTCTAGGGTAGATATAGGAAAGGAAAACAGATCTGCCCTTAAGAAAAAAAACACTTTTGCAAAGAAAGGGGTTTACACATTGTCTTTCTGTGCTATGCTCCTAATCTGTGTACCTGTATTTAGCTTTATACTGAGATTCCTCACACTGAAATGTTTTCTCTGTGCTATAAAGAGCTGGCTGAATTTGGGGTTGTTTATTACTACTGAGGAAATGAAATAATGTGAATTAAATTCTATGATCATAGGATTGCAGAGTAAGAATTTTAAAGGACCTTAGAGGTCATTTAATTTGAACTTCCTATTTAATAGCAGGCCTAGAGAAGGTAAATGATTGGTCTAAGGCCAAAAAAGTAGTAAATAGCAGAGCTGGAATTGAACCCAAGTCCTCTGATACCAAAACTAATTATTTTTCCTTTGTTCTACTGAAGGTCATATTTTAATGAAGGAAGCATTCCTTCATTAAGGAATCAGAAGAAATATCTCACTAAAGAAAGTTGGGGAGACTTTTTGATGATACCTTCTACGTAATTGTTATTTTTTTTGTTGGGGGGTGGTGTTGGTCATATTGGAATATTGTAAAGGCAATAAGTGAATGGGAAGATTTTTTCCACCCATCTAAGTGGATTTCAGGGGTGGGGATCTCAGGGTACTGGGGGGAGTGGCTAGGACTAGAGCCAATGGTAGGCACCTGAGTTCTGGTCCATGTGATGACATGAAGCCTGTGGTGGGAGGAGCTTGCTGAAGGGTTGAAGCAGAGCTAAGAGGCAGTTGGTGAGGCAGTTGGTGAGAGCAGGTAAGAGCTGAAGGAGAGAGGAAGCAGTCAGCTAGCTGGAACACAGCTTGGAGATTGCGGTGGAAGTGGCAGGAGCAGTGGTGATGGCAGCAGGTGCTACAAAAAAGCAGGAGTGACCCTCATGGAGACTGGAGAGCACTGAGCAGGAGCTTGAGGCCAGTGGGCGGTCTTCTTACTGGAGGGCCCTGGCATTGGAGGGGACAGCACCAGTATGGCTTGCCTTGCTGCCATAATATTTTTCTGTGGCCTCCTGGTCACTATTGTGAGATGGGCATACTGGTTTTGGAAGGTTCTTGTCAGCATGTCGAAATGGGGACACTGGTCCATGGGTCTGCTACTTTTGAGTTTCAATAAATGCTTTAACTCTTCTGCCTTCTACTTAGAGAATTCCTTATATGCTGTGATTCTGGACCATTCAGGCATATTCATGGTTATCTTTGAAGTCATGAATTCTGCCTTATTGATGTAGATATGGAGCCACAATTTGTTTTAACACTCTACAGGTCTTCAGTGGATATCCTATTCCTGGATATTCTAGACACTTAACGTATAGAGAAAACCTCAAGGCAAGTACAATCAATAAAGGACTGAATTGAAAGAGGCAACACCATTAAACATATTTTCATATGATATTTCATGGTAGGTGAAAATTCAATAGGAGAGAGTGTCAGGTGGCATTGAGTCAATAAACTTTGAAAACTTAAAAAAACACAAAAATTCATAAATGATGACTTAGAGTCAGGGTTTTCAGTTTTTTCTTATCTTTATTATTTTATTTTCCTCAGTTATATGTAAAAACAATTTTAATGTTTATTTTTTAAATTTTGAGTTCTCAATTTTCTCCTTTCCACCCACCTCAACCCCTCTCATTGAGAAGGCAAACAATTTTATAAAGTTGATATGTGTGTAATGGTGTAAAACTTTTCCATAAGTTATGTTGTGAAAGAAAACATAGACCAAAAAAAAACAAAAACAGATAGGTCCTTTTTCATTTTTTAATCTCTTTAGCCTATCATATGATCACAAGATTTATAGAACTTTATTTAAAGAAAGGAATCAGGTTTGGCTGACACTATTCCACTCTACCTTACATTCACCTCTAATGGACTTTACACTATAATTATAGCAATACTTTGTAGGGTAAAATCTTATCAGATCAATATTGGTTTATTCAAAATTACATGCAATTTGATGTACCTGTTATTCTCCATCTGGCTTAAATGTTCTATAACTCTTTAATAAAATGTCAAACAATATATACTTAAAGTCTTATTTTATCTTGTCACTTGGTTGATGGTGTATTTTTAAAAACCCACAAAGAGTTGTCAGAACTGGGATGAATTCTAGATCTGCTATGCGTTACTTGAGTAAGACTGAGCATGTAGTCAATGACTCTTGGTCTCAGTTCTCTATTCTGTGAAAATGATGTTCTCTAAGGCTTGCTTCAGCTCTAATAATCAATGAATCCTTGAATTTGCCAAGTAACATTCAGGGAGAGTTTCTTATAGAAATCTATGAAGTTTTCATGAATGTGAACCCTTAAAGATGATGCACAAGAGAGGGAAGAGTTCCAACATTCCTCACTACCTCATCACAGGCATATCACAAGCATATCACTGAGCCTCAGTTTCCTCATCTGTAAAATGGTGACCATAATTAAAAGAGCACTAAAGAAAAATATTTATTAACCCTCAAATTTTGAGAAAAAATGCAGTAGCTATTTATTTTCTACTAGGTTTATTTATTAATTTTTGTTTACTTATGTTGAAGATTTTTTAAAAAGTCCTTTAAGACTTGATAACCTGCTCAAGAGTCAGTAATAAAAATAAATATAAAACCCAGTCTTTCCAATTCTCAGCCTAATGCTATACTATATCATGAAGTTAGGATTCATTCATTCCTTCCAAAGATAAAATAAGTCATAGGATGATACACTTAGAGCTATCAGGGACTCTAGAAATAATTTAGTATTATAAATTAACCACTTTACTGTACAGAGGAGAAAAATGAGGTAAAGAGAGGAAAGATGACTTGCTGAAGGTCACACAGGTAGTGACTGTGGCAGAATTATAATGCTGGTCTTGTGATATAAATTTACTCTCTCTTATACTATGCAACATTGTCTTTCCCTAATCCCTGAATTTGGGAGCCTATCATACATGTCATTGTTCAGTGCAAATATCCTTATTCCCAGGAGACAGTCAGCAGAGAAAGATGCACACATCTCAAGGTCTGGTCTGATTACTATGTGAGGGGGGATGATGAATGTCATTGTCATAATCACCACCACCACCATCATCATCATCATCATCATAATCATCATCTTGATCTCCCAGTTTATAGGTGAGGGACCTGAGTAATATTAAAAAAGTTAAATACTTTAACCATGGTCAATAATTAGCATATGCTGAAGCTGGAATTTGGCACAGATATTCTAAATTCATGCTCAGTGCTCTTTCTCGTTGCCTATGATTATAGATTTGTTTATGCTCCATCTCCATGTGGTGATATGAGAATATTTATTAACTCTCTTGTCATTTCTGCATGAGCACCTGTTTTATCCCTTCATGAGTCCCAGGGTTTAGCTCCTTGTTTCCCTTTACTGGTTATTAATTGCTACTATCATCTTCTCCTCAGTCCTTCACAGCCTTCCTGTCCTTCCCTGTCCTCTTATCTCTGAAATGAGCACACAACCATTCTTTGTTTTCCATTGTTTCATACTAATTTCTAAAGTGAAGCTTATAGGATATTAAAATAACACATGCATAAACAAAGACAAAAGTTCTACATTACGTGGTTATGGAAGACTTAACATTTACCTTGGTCTTTAATTCCTGTGTAGGAGGAGGTAGTCTGAAATTTCTTAGCATCACCCCTAATGTTCTGGAGGAATTCAGGCTTAATCAAACTTAATCTATTTGTGATCAAGTTTGAGGTTAGAAAGCTAACAAGATGTGATGGGAAAAAGATTTGCCCAGGAGCTAGAATACCTGGGTTGATGTCACATGTCCAACACTTATTCTTATGATGATGAGGGTGATCATTTAACCCTTTTTCTGCCTTAGTTTCTTTATGACATGAATTGATTAGACTAAATACTTTCAGAAGATCCTTTTCAGCTGAGACATGCAATGACACAATATTATTCCTTTCTTCATCATAGAATCATGGTATTTCCATAGTGGTTATATAGTCCAATACCTTAATGACTAACCATCCTATTCTGACAAAATATCATTCAAATTCAGCTTCGATACATTCAGTGGAATTTCAATATCAGTGGAGATGTTAAGAATAAGCCTGACCTTATTTAGGTAAAAGGGTATTGGGAATCCCATCCTTAATTTGACAGCTGTAGCACTTCAACCACTGACAAGAAGTGTTGGTGAAATGCCAACCTACTCATGGCTCTAAGAAAGTGGACAACTTATTCTCTAGCTTCACAATATTCTGTGTGTATCCATACTGAATCATTTTGGATGGTGTGGATTACTGAGGATTTATTTAATTAGAATTCACTATAAGTACGCATCATATTTCAAAAACCTGTTTCTTGAGGAAGGGAGGAGCCAAGATTGCAGGGTAACAGAAACTCACTTGAACACTCCCAAATTACCTTGCCAAACACTTTAAAATAATGCCTCAAATATAATTCTGGAGAAATCTGCAGAACCAACAGAAGGATAGGGTGAAACAATTTTCCAGCCCAAGAAAATATTGGAGGTTAGCAAAAAAGGTCTGTCTCCCTGAGGAGCTGGTCAGTCCCAGGAGTATGCTATAGGCAACAGTGGCTACACATTGGCTGCAGCTGTACCTGTGTGGCAGCAGCTTCTGGAGCTCTCAGTCCACAGATAGTAGGGGGCTTGAACAAGTGATCAGAAGGGGATGGTAGCAAACACATTATTGGTACTAGATAAAGGACCCTGTTTCACTGCCCATACACAGTTCTGGGTCTTACTCCTAAGACAAAAAGGACACTGGTGAAATGTGCTATGTACAGAGTAACAGCAATACTATAGGATGATCAGTTGTGACTTAGCTGTACTCAGCAATATAATCATCCAAGAGAACTCCGAAAGACTTATGATGAAAGATGCTATCCATTTCCAGAGTAAGGACTAATGGTGTCTAAATACAGATTGAAGGATACTTTTTTTTACCTCATTTTTCTTGAGCTGTTTTGGCTGTGATTTCTTTCACAACATGACTATTATGGATATGTTTTGCATGACTACACATGTATAACATATCAAATTGCATGTGCTCTCAATGAGGGGATGTCAGGAGGGAGGAAGGGAGAAAATGTGGAACCAAAGTTTTGTAAATGAATGTTAAAAATTGTTAGTACATGTAACTGGGGAAAAATAAAAAAAACACTAAAAAAAAAACAAAAGAGAACCCTGACCATAGAAACCTACTATAGCAACAGGGAAGATCAAAATGCTAACTCAGGAGGACAAAAATGCCAAAATGCCTACCTGTGAAACTGCAAAGGAAAATATGAATTGGTCTCCTGCCCAAAAAGTCTTCTTAGAAAATCTCAAAAAGGATCTTAGAAATTAAGTAACAGAGATAGAAGAAAAAATGGGAAAAGAAATGAGACTTCTGAAGGAAAATTGTGGTAAAAAAGTCAACAGCTTGGAAAAGAAAGCATAAAAATTGACTGAAGATGAAAGCTCCTTAAAAAATAGAATTGGCCAAATGGAAAAAAAAGTCCACTGATGGAAACAGCTCCTTTAAAAGTAGAATTGGCCAAATGGAAAAGGAGGTTAAAAAAAGCTAACTGAAGAAAACAGTTCCTGAAAAATTAGAATTGGACAAGTGGAAGTTAATGACTCTATGAGACATCAGCAATCAGTCAAACAAAAGCAAAAGAATGAAAAATAGAAGAAAAGGTAAAATACCCCATTGGAAAAGCAACTGACATGGAAAATAGATCAAGGAGAGATAATTTAGAATTATTGGAATACCTGAAGGCCGTGATCAAAGAAAGACTCTGAACAACATCTTTCAAGAAATTAGCAAAGAAAACTGCCTTGACATGCTAGAATCAGAGGGTAAAATACTCATTGAAAGAATCCACAGATCACATCTGCAAATAGACCCCAAAATGCAAACCCCAGCTAATATTGTCCCCAATTTCAGGAATTCTCAGGTCAAGGAAAAATACTCCAAGCAGGGAGAAAGAAACAATTCAAATATAATGGAATCAGGATTACACAGCATTAATAGCTTCTACGTTAAAGTATTGGAGGTCTTGGAATATGATATTCCAGAAAACAACAAAAAAAAGAGCTTGGATTACAAAAAAGAGTCAAATACCCAGAGAAATTGAACATAATCTTTCAGGGGAAAGATTGATATTCAATGAAATGGAGGACTTTGAAACTTTCCTGATAAAATGACCAGAGCTGAACAGGAAAATGAATCTTCAAACACAAGATTCAAGAAAAGCATAAAAAGGTAAGCAGGAAAGAACAAAAAGTTACTCAATAAGAATTAAACAGCTTTCTCTGTATAGGAAGATGATACTTGTAACTCTTGAGAACTGTTAGGGTAGTTAGAAGGGGTATACATAGACAGATGTTGTAGGTAAAAGTTGACTTTGATGTGATAATGTAAATAAAAATAAGGCATGAATAAAAGGATTGTACTGGGAGAAGAGGAAAATGAGAGGCAGAACGAAAATGAGAGGTAAATTACATCAAATGAAGAGATGTAAAACATCTAATAAAGTATAAAGGAAGAAGGGAGGAGGAGAGCATTTTTTGAACCTTACTGCCATCAGATTTGGCTCAAAGACCAAATAATATACACACTCAGTTGGGTGTAGAAATTTGTCTTACCTTATAGGGAAATAGGATGGGAAAGAGGAAAAATAAGGGGGGATGATAGAAGGGAGAGCAGATTGAGGGAAGAGATGGTCAGAAGCAAAACTCTGACTAGGAGGGACAGGATGAAAGGAGAGAAAATTATAAATGGGGGAGGGGATAGGATGGAGGGAAATACATGACTGTGAATATGAATGGGATGAAATCTCTCATAAAATGGAAGCAGATAGCAGAGTGGATTAAAAACCACAATCCTATAATATGTTTTTCACAGAAAACATATTTGAAGCAGAGAGATATACACAAAGTAAAGGAAAAAGGATGAAGAGAATATATTTTACTTCAACTGAAGTAAAAAAAAGTAGGGTAGCAATTCTCATCTCAGACAAAGGAAATGCAAAAATAGATCTAATTAAAAGAGACAAGGAAGGAAACTACATCTTGATAAATAGGTACCATAGACAATAAAGTAACATTAATATTACACATATATGCACAAAGTGGTATAGCACTGAAATTCTTAGAGGAGAAATTGAGTTATAAGAAGAAGTACAAAACAAAACTATACTTATTTTGGACCTCAACCTCCTCCTCTCAGAACTAGAGAGATCTAACCATAAAATAATCAAAAAGGAAGTTAAGGAGATGAATAGACCTTTTAAAAAGTTAGATATGATGGAGAAAGTTGAATGGGGACTGAAAGAAATATACCTTTTTCTCAGTGGTACATGGCACCCACACTAAAATGACCATGTATTAAGGTATAAAAACCACAAAATCAAATGCAGAAAGGCAGAAAAATTAAATATATCCTTTTCAGATCATGCTGCAGTATAAATTAAGTGTACTAAAGGGCCATGGAAAGATAGTCTGTTAGTAAGTAAAAACTGAATAACCTAATCCTAAATAAAAAGTGGATCAAACAACGAGTAATAGAAACAATCAATAATTTCATCAGAGAGAGTGACAACAATGAGACTACATGCCAAAATTTATGGGATGCATCCAAAACAGTTCTTGGGGAAATTTCTTATCTCTAAATGCTTATGTGAGTAAAACAGAGAAAGAAGAGATAAATGAATTGGGCATGAAACTAGGAAAACTAGAAAAAATAAGAAATTTAAAATCCCCAATTAGATACCAACGTAGAAATCATGAAAATCAAAGGAAGATTGATAAAATTGAAAGTAACTATTGAATTAATAAATAAAACTATGAGTTGGTTTCATGAAAAAGCTAATAAAATAGGTAAAGCTCTGGTTAATTAGATTTAAAATACAAAAGAAAATCAATTACGAGTATCAAAAATAAAAAGGGTTCATTAGCTACCAATAAATAGGAAACTTAAACAATAATTAGGATCCATTTTGGCAACTTTATGCCAATGGAACTTAGTAGAATTTCTTGTTTGTCTCTTTTCCCAAGTAGTTCATATAATATTAGAATTAATTGTTCTTTAAATGGTTGGTGGAATTCACTTGAGAATGCATTTGGTTTGGGTTATTTTTTTTTGCAGGAGGGGAACTCATTTATGGCTTCTTCTGTTTCTTTTTCTAAGAAAAGATTGTTTAAATGTTTTATTTCATCTTCTGTTCATGTTGGAAATTTATATTTTTTATAAAATCCATTTCACTTAGGTTTTTAGATTTATTGGCATATAATTAGACTAAATAGTTTGTAATTATTCTATAAATTTCATCTTCATTAATGTTTCATTAAGATTTTTCATGCTGCTAATTTGGCCTACCAATGAGAAATTGATATTTTTTTCCAGTTGTTTACATCTGACTTTATTTGTGTGAAAAAAATGTTTTGTAATTGTGTTAACATAGCTCCTGGGTTTGTCTTGGCAGGTAGACTCCCACATACTTTATATTGTCTACAATTATTTTAAATACAATTTCCTTTTCTATTACTTGATCCTGCACTTTTTTGGTAAATATAGAAATGCTAATTAGTTATGTGGTTTTATTTTATATCTTGCAAATTTGGATAAGTTGTAATTGGTTTCAGGTATTTTTAGCTGATTCTCTTAAATATACCATCATATTATCTGCAAAGAGTGATACTTTTATTTCCTTGTTGCCTAGTCTAATTCCTTCAATTTCTTTTTCTTCTCTTATTGCATAAGTTAACATTTGTAGTATAATATTTCAAAACGATAATAGTGGTGAGAATGGCCTGATCTTCTTATAAGGAAAGCTTGAATCTTATTGGCATTATAGATAATACTTGCTGATATCTATCTCTCTATCTATCTCTCTATCTATATATCTATATCTCTAGATATAGATATAATTTTGAGGAAAACTCCATTTATAACTATGGTATCTAGTGTTTTTATTTTTTAGTTACTTTTTTTAAAAATTTATTTAATATTTTTAGTTTTCAGCATCGATTTGCACAAGATTTTGAATTACAAATTTTCTCCCCATTTCTACCCTTCCCCCTACTCCAAGGTGGCATATATTCTGATTGCCTCATTCCGCATTTATCTTTCTTGTTTGCCTTTTCATGCCTCTCTTGATTCTTGTATTAGAAAGTGAAATTTTCTATACAGCTCTGGTCTTTTCATTGAGAAATCTTGAAAGTCCTCTATTTTATTGAAAATCCATATTTTGCCTTGGAGCATGATACACAGTTTTGCTGGGTAGGCAATTCTTGGTTTTAATCCTAGCTCCATTGACCTCTGGAATGTCATATTCCAAGCCCTTAGATCTCTTAATATAGAAGCTGCTAGATCTTGTTATCCTGAGTGTGTTTCCACAATACTCAGATGTTTCTTCCTGGCTGCTTGCAGTATTTTCTCCTTGATCTTTTAGCTCTGGAATTTGGCGACAATATTTCTAGAAGTTTACTTCTTGGGATCTTTTTCAGGAGGTGATATGTGGATTCTTTCAATTTCCATTTTACCCTCTACCTCTAGAATACGAGGGCAGATTTCCTTGATAATTTCTTGAAAGATTATATCTAGGCTCTTTTTTTGATCATGGCTTTCAAGTAGTCCAATAATTTTTAAATTATCTCTCCTGGATCTATTTTTCAGGTCAGTGGTTTTTCAATTAGATAGTTCACATTGTCTTCCATTTTTTTTCCATTCCTTTGGTTCTGTTTTATAATATCTTGATTTCTCATGAAGTCACTAGTTTCCACATGCTCCAATCTAATTTTTAAGGTAGTATTTTCTTCAGTGGTCTTTTGGACCTCCTTTTCCATTTAGCTAATTCTGCCTTTCAAAGCATTCTTCTCTTGATTGGCTTTTTGGAGCTCCTTTGCCATTTGAGTTAGTCTATTTTTTTTATTTTTTTTTAATTTAAATTTATTTATTTAACATAATTTCATTATCAGCATTGATTTTCACAAGAGTTTGAATTACAAATTTTCTCCCCATTTCTACCCTCCCCTCCCACTCAAAGATGGTATATATTCTGGTTTCCCTGTTCCCCAGGCAGCCCGCCCCTCTGTCACCTCACTCCCCTCCCATCCCCATTTCCCTTCCTTTCTTGTAGGGCAAGATAAATTTCTATGCCCCATTGCCTGTGTATCTTATTTTGTAGTTGCATGCAAAAACTTTTTTTTTATTTTGAACATCTATTTTTAAAACATTGAGTTCCAAATTCTCTCCTCTCTTCCCTTCTCACCCATCTTCCCTAAGAAGTCAAGCAATTCAACATTAGTCACATGTGTAACATTATGTATAACCCTTCCACAATACTCATGTTGTGAAGGACTAACTATATTTTGCTCCTTCCCAACCCATCCCCCTTTATTGAATTTTCTCCCTTGACCCTGTCCCCTTCTGAAAGTGTTTGTTTTGGATTACCTCCACCCCCATCTGCCCTCCCCTCCATCATCCCCCCCTTTTTTATCTTCCTCCTTCTTCTTTCCTGTGGGGTAAGATACCCATTTAGGTATGTATGGTATTCCCTCCTCAGGCCAAGTCTGATGAGAGCAAGGTTCACTCATTTCCCCCTCACCTGCCCTCTCCCCTCCTCCCACAGAACTGCTTCCTCTTGCCACCTTTATGTGAGATAATCCACCCCATTCTATCTCTCCCTATCTCCCTCTCTCAGTATGTTGCTCTCTCATCCCTTAATATGATTTTATTTTTTTTAGATATCTTCCCTTCATCTTCAACTCACCCTGTGTCTGCTCTCTCTCTCTTTCATATATATATGTGTATATATATATGTATGTATGTATGTATATGTATATGTATATACACACATATATATACACACATACACACAGATATATACATACATACACATTCACTTATATATAAACATATATATATACACACATAAACATATATATATATACATATATATATATATATATATATATATATATATATATATATATATATATATATGCATATTTCCTTCAGCTACCCTAATACTGAGGTCTCATGAATCATACATGTCATCTTTCCATGTAGGAATGTAAACAAAACAGTTCAACTTTAGTAAGTCCCTTGCAATTTCTGTTTCTTGATTACCTTTTCATGCTTCTCTTGATTCTTGTGTTTGAAATACTCAGTTTTGCTGGGTAGGTGATTCTAGGTTTTAATCCTAGCTCCATTGACCTCCAGAATATTGTATTCCAAGCCCTTCGATCTCTTAATGTAGAAGCTGCCAGATCTTGGGTTATTCTGATTGGGTTTCCATAATACTCACATTGTTTCTTTCTGGCTTCTTGCAGTATTTTCTCCTTGATCTGGCAGCTCTGGAATTTGGTGACAATATTGCAGGGAGATTTCTTTTTGGGATCTATTTGAGGAGGTGATCGATGGATTCTTTCAATTTCTATTTTGCCCTCTGGCTCTAGAATATCAGGGCAGTTCTCCTTGATAATTTCTTGAAAGATGATATCTTGGCTCTTTTTTTGATCATGGCTTTCAGGTAGTCCAATAATTTTTAAATTATCTCTCCTGGATCTATTCTCCAGGTCAGTGGTTTTTCCAATGAGATATTTGACATTGTCTTCCATTTTTTCATTCCTTTGGCTAATTCTGCCTTTCAAGGCATTCTTCTCCTCATTGGCTTTTTGGAGCTCTTTTGCCATTTGAGTTAGTCTATTTTTTAAGGTGATATTTTCTTCAGTGTATTTTTCAGTATTTTTTGGCTCTCCTTTAGCAAATCATTGACTTGTTTTTCATGGTTTTCTCGCATCCTTCTCATTTCTCTTCCCAATTTTTCCTCTACTTCTCTAACTTGCTTTTCCAAATCCTTTTTGAGCTCTTCCATGGCCTTGGACCAGTTCATGTGTTTCTTGGAGGTTTCTGTTGTAGGCTCTTTGACTTTGTTAACTTCTGTCTGTATGTTTTGGTCTTCTTTGTCACCAAAGAAAGAATACAAATTCTGAGACTGAATCTGGGTGCATTTTCGCTGCCTGGCCATATTCCCAACCAACTAACTTGACCCTTGAGTTTTTCAATGGGGTGTGACTGCTTGTAGACTAAAGAGTTCTATGTTCCACGTTTGTGGGGGAGGTGCCAGCTCTGTCACACCAGCACTACTCCTTCCCCAAGAACCGCCAACCCGGACTGGGCTTAGATCTTCAATAGGCTGTGCACTCCTGCTCTGATCTGTCACTTAATTCCTCCCACCAGGTGGGCCCAGGGCCAGAAGCAGCAGCAGCTGTAGCTGCCCCACCTCCACTGCCCCCGGGGCTGGAAGCCGTACTGCAAACTCCTTTCACTCCATCAGCTTTTCCCACTAAACTTCTCTGCTGTCTTTGGTGTTTGTGGGTTGAGAAGTCAGGTAACTGCCGCAGCTCACTGATTCAGGGTGCTAGGCCCTGCTCCACCCGCCTCCTGGTCTGGTTGGTCCATGCCACTTAGGCTAGGCTCTGTTCCACTCCGTTCCCAGCTCCCAGCTCCGTGTGGGATAGACCTCACCCAGAGACCGTCCAGGCTGTCTTGGGCTGGAGTCCTGCTTCCCTCTGCTGTTTTGTGGGTTCTGCAGTTCTAGAATTGGTTCATAGCCATTTTTTATAGGTTGTTGGATGGACTCGAGTCCCTGCTTTCCAGCCGCCATCTTGGCTCTGCCCCTGAGTTAGTCTATTTTTTAAAGTGTTATTTTCTTCAGTGTTTTTTTGGGTCTCCTTTAGCAAGTCATTGACTTGTTTTTCAAGGTTTTCTCACATCACTCTCATTTCTCTTCCCAATTTTTCCTCTACTTCTCTTACTTGCTTTTCCAAATCCTCTTTGAGCTCTTCCATGCCCTGAGCCCAATTCATATTTTTCTTGGAGGCTTTTGATGTAGGCTCTTGGAATTTGTTGACTTCTTCTCGCTGTAGGTTTTGCTCTTCTTTGTCACCAAAAAAAGATTCCAATGTCTGAGTCTGGATCTGAGTCCATTTTTGCTGCCTGTTCATGTTCCCAGCTGACCACTTGACCCTTGAGCTTTTTGTCGGGGTACAACTTGTTGTAGAGTAGAGAGTGCTTTATCCCAAGCTTGAATGACTGTGCTGCTCTTTTCAGAGCTACTTGTACACAGCTATCTATGCCACACCAATGCTCCTTCTCCCTTAAGAACTGCCACCCAGGATTGCTGCTCAGATCCAGGCTGGGCAAAGAAGGCTTTGCACTGCAGCTCTAATCTGCTGATAATTCTACCCACCAGGTGGGCCTGGGGCCAGAGGCAACTGTGGTTGGGAACTATAGTTCCCAATTTTTCCTCTACTTCTCTTACTGGCTTCTCCAAATTTTCTTTGAGCTCTTCCATGTCCTGAGACCAGTTCATGTTTTTCTTGGAGGCTTTTGATGTAGGCTACTTCACTTTGTTGACTTCTTCTGACTGTATGTTTTGGTCTTCTTCGTCACCAAAGAAAGATTCCAAAGTCCGAGTCTGAATCGGAGTCTGTTTTCACTGCCTGGCCACGTTCCCAGCCAGCTACCTGACCCTCGAGTTTTTTGTCATGGTATGACTACTTGTAGAGTAGAGAGTACTTTGTCCCAAGCTTTAGGGGCTCCGCTATTGTTTTCTGAGCTATTTCTACACAGCAAGCTCTGCCAAACTAGAACTCCTTCTGCCTCAAGAACTGCCAACACTGACCACGACTCAAATCTGAGCAGGCTCTGGACTCCCGCTCTGATCCACCACTTAATTCCTCCCACCAGGTGGTCCTGGGGCCAGAAGCAACTGCAGTTGTAGTTCTGTAGCTGCACCACCTCTGCTGCCCCCCAGGCAGTGGCCAAACCATGAACTCCTTTCACTCTGTCCTCCACAGTTTTTCCCACTAACCTCTTTTGTCTTTGGTGTTTGTGGGTTGAGAAGTCTGGTAACTGCCCTGGCTCACTAATTCAGGTCACTAGGGCCTGTTCTGCCTGGCTGCAGATCTGGCTGGTATTGGCGCAGCCCATGCTGGGCTCTGCTTTGCTCCTCTCCCAGTTCTGTGTGATAGACCTTACCCAGTGACCATCCAGGCTGTCCTGTGCTGGAACCCTGCTTCCCTCTGCTATTTTTTGGGTTCTGCAGTTCTAGAATTTGTTCAGAGCCATTTTTATAGGTGTTTGGAGGGTCCTGGGGGAGAGCTTTAGGCAAGAAACTGCTTTCCAGCCACGATCTTGGTTCTGCCCCGCCCTTTCTTCTAATTTTTAACCAATTGCTTTCTTCAGTTAGCCTCTGTGCCTCCTTTTCCATTTGGCCAATTTTGCTTTCCAAGGAGTTATTTTCTCCAGTTTGGTTCTGTACCTCCTTATCCATTTCACCAATTTTACTTTTTAAAGATTTGTTCTCATCAGCAATATTTTTTATTTCTTCCATTGTATTTTTAAAAGAATTAGCCAATTTTTATTTTACCTTTCTAATTTGCCTTTTAAAATCCTGGTAGAATTCTTCCAAGAATGCTTTTTGGGCTTGAGACCAATTCATATTCCCTTTTGATGTTTCTGATGTGGGTATAGTGTCAATGCTGTCCTCTTCTGAATTTGTGTTTTGATCTTCCCTGTCCCTGTATTCTATGGTTTTGCTTTTCTAGTTTGCTTCTTGTTCATTGTGATTGCCTTTTTCCTGGCTTTTAATGTGGATCTCTGTTTCTGGGTTGCAGGGGGCTCTGTCCCAAGCTTCTTGTGCTGGGAGCTAGGGACCTACTTACTGGCTTTGTGTGTTGTGGCCTCTGTTTCTGTCAACTAGAAGCTTTATAATGCTGCAGGTCATCTGGTGCTGAGCTGGAGCTGGCTGGTGTGTGTCAAGTTTGAGGCCAGATCATGTCTTTTTGATTTCCCAGGAGTTACACTGAACTTCACAGCATAAGGTATATGTGTGTGTGTGGGGGGGGGGGGGGTGGTCTGGTCGCTGGAAGTCTCCTCTTCCCCTAGGGCTGCAGTAAAGCATGAATGGCCTCAGCTACTTTCTGTGCTAGCGTCTGCCCATTACTCTGGCTGTGGGCAGGCACACCTTGGATCCTGGTGTTGGCACTTGCTGTCTCTACCCCCCTGGGGCTCACAATCTCCTGCTGGTCTGCTGAGGTGGGGCTTGCTAGGCACTTTATGTCCTGCACTGGTCCCCTTAAGCCATAGCAAGAGAGACCCTTCCTGTGGATCTCTCTAACTTCCCAAGATAAAAGACTGCTTTACCCCTACTGCTGGCTCCTCTATTCCAGGCTTTTTCCTAAGGCAATATTCTCTGGGTTTTTCAAGGTCAATCAGGGTGGGGGTGGGTAGGTGAGAGCACTTATGGTTTACTCTGTCATCTTCACCCCCAGAAGTTCAAGTAGGTGACTTTCAAACATGTAGTCTGTGGGCTGATATCCCGAGGAGTAGCTGTTGCTGCTGCCACAGGCCCTGCACTTCTCTTTCACCCAGGCATGACAGACTCCCCTTCTGTGCTGAGAGGTTTGGGAATTGCCACTGCTGGTGGTGATTCAGTCCTCCAGAGCTTGCTCCTACTCCACTTTGGTCAGGTGTAGATCCACATGCTCTATGTTCTCTCAGCCTGGTGCAACAGATCCCGCTGACCTTCCGGACTCTCCTGGGCTAGCAATCTGCCACACTCTATATCCTAGTGGTTTCTACTGCTAGGTTCAGATTCAGTATTGTAGAGGTATCTGGAAGAATTTGTGAGAGAGCTCAGGAACATCCCTGTTTTCACTCTACCATCTTGGCTCTGCCCCCATAGCTCAAACTGTTACAAAGATTTCCCCTTATATAACAGCAAAATTGGTCTCTCAAGTGCCTGTCTGTTGATAGTTATGTTTTTAGGGTACAGAAAAAAGTTTAATTTTTTTCTACTTGATAGCCTTTCAAATATTTTAAGAAAATTATTTTGCTATACGTAAACCTAACCTTCTCCTTCTTAAACACCACTAGTTCCTTCAAGCATCCCTGCATGTTACATGCTTTCAAATCTCTCTCTTCATCCTAGTTGTTCTCCAAAAACACTACAACTTTTCTAGCTGAATGTGTGTCACTCATGCCTGAACATGTTACTCCAAGATATGCTGCAAGCTAGAGTTCAAGTCTAATTGAGAGATTTCCCTATTATTTTCCCATTATAGGTTTTTGCCTTTTCGTTGCTTGGTTTCTCCTCTAACCACCTTCCCACCCTTCCATTTTAAAGAATATCATCAATTCCCATTGTCAAGGTAAATGGGAACCATCTTAACCATTTTCTGCAACACAATGCTATTAGCTACACCTTTCAATCCATTTATCCTAAGTTCTGGCTGGTATGACTTTCAAGGAGGGCAGTGCAGATTCATAGTACAAAGATCAATATGCTAGTAGTAAATGAAGAAGGAAGAACATATCATACTTGAAAGTAAGTGTGATTCTAGAAGCATATGAAACAATTTGAGGACTTATTCCAATTTCCACCTAAAGTTAATGACAAAGTAAAGCATGATTCACAGTAGCATTTTTCTTTGGCTTGCTTTTTCTAAGTTCTGACTCTAATTGAGGTAACTCTTCTTCATTTCCTAAAAACCACTGGCATCTCGGGCTGACAGCCTCACAAATCCAGTGAAATTATCCACTATTCTATTTCATTTTTCTTCTTATAAGAAAAAAAGAGCACATTTACTCTGTTCCATCTCATTTGTTTAAAAAAATGACAGTAGGTAGATGTTTTTACTTTGAAGAGATCAAAGTCATTGTTTTATTCTCTCCTCTCCAGTGGCCTGCAGCTAAAAATGCCCATTAGAGGCTCAAACTAAGAGAACAATTTTTGTTGTTGATTTAACGTAATAAGATAAAATCTGTGTACAGAGACTGTTTGCTATCTATAAAAATTGCTATTGAGAATAGATGGTTGTGTTGTACATGATAGGCAAAAAATAAACTGTAAACAAATTTAAGAAGAGGTACAACCTAAGGAGTACTTTGCTTATGCATGAGTGAAAGAAAAAAGAATGTCAAAGAAACAAATGTGATCTACTGAGTCTTACTCCACATTCTGTTCCTACCCCTTCTACTGCTCCCCAAATCTTAGTCTATTCTGAAGGCATTGTCTTTGACCTGAAAGAAAATTGGAGGTTTGAGGACAGACATATTGGTTCTAATACATGCTCTGTCTTCTACTGCTGCATCATTATTCCCCCCTCTACTAAATCATAGAATCTAAAAGTGAGAATAAATTTCAGAATTTGTTTACTCCAAACCCTATATAAAACGTGAATTCTCCATGAAATAGTTCCCAACAGTTTCTACTTAAAGACATCTAGTAATGAGGAAATTACTTTCTGAACAGAGAGTCTGTATCACTTTTTTCTACTTAATAGTATATTATTTTTTCCAACAACATATAAAGATAGTTTACAACATTCTCTTTTATAAGATTCTGAGCTCCAAATTCTTTCTCCCTCCCTCCCTCCCCTCCCCATCTTCAGGACAGCAAGTAATCCAAAATATGCTATACATGTACAATCATACTAAACATATTTCCACATTAGTCATGTTGTGAAACAAGAATCAGAACAGAGGGAGAAAACAACAAGAAAGAAAAAAATGAAAAGTATATGCTTCAATCTGCATTTAGAATCCATAATTCTTTCTCAGGATGTAGATAGCATTTTCCATTATGAGTCTTTTGGAATTTTCTTAGATGATTGTATTGATGAAAAGAGCTAAATCTATCATAGTTAATAAATGCACAATGTTGCTGTTACTGTGTATAATGTTCTCCTTGTTCTACTCACTTTACTCACATCAGTTTGTGTAAGCCTTTCTAACTCTTTTTTTCCTCAAATCTATGTGCTCATCATTTCTTATGGAACAATAGTATTTCATCACATTCATATACCACAACTTGCTCAGGAATTCCCCAACTAATGGGAATCCCCTCAAATTTCCAATTATTTGCCACCACAATAAGAGCTGCTATAAATATTTTTGTATATATGGGTCCTTTTCTCATTTTTATGATCTCTCTGGGATAAAGACTCAGTAGTGGTATTTTTGGATGAAAAGGTATGCACACTTTTATAGCCCATTGGGCATAGTTTCAAAATGCTCTCCAGAATGGTTGGATTGGTTTGCAACTCTACCAACAATTCATCAGTATCCTAATTTCCCCACATATTTTCTAACATTTTATCATTTTTTCCTTCCTATCATATTAGTCAATCTGATAAGTATGAGGTAGTACCTCAGAGTTCTGTTAATTTGTATTTCTTTAATCAGTAGTGATTTAGATAATTTTTTTCATGTGATTACAGATAGCTTTATTTTTTTCATCCAAAAACTGCCCGCTCATATTCTTTGACCATGTACCAATTTGAGAATGACTTATATTCTTACAAATTAGACTCAGTCCTCTATATATTTTAGAAATGAGGCCATTACCAGAAACACTGCTTGTAAAAATTGTATCCCAGGTTTCTGCTTTATTTCTAATCTTGGATGCATTGGCTTTGTTTGTGCTAAACCTTTCTGATTTAACGTAACCAAAATTATCCATTTTGCTTTGTGTGATGTTCTCTGTCTCTTATTTCATCTTAAATTCTTCCCTTCTCCATAGATCTGAAAGGTAAACTATTCCTTGCTCTGCTAAATTGCTTGATATCACCCTTTATGTCTAAATCATGTAACCATTTTGACCTTATCTTGGTATATGGTGTGAGATGTTGGTCTATGCCTAGTGTCTGCAATACTATTTTCCAATTTTCCCAGAAGTTTTTGTCAAATAGTGAGTTCTTATCACAAAAGCTGGAATCTTTGGGTTTATCAAACAGTAAATTAGTGTTCATTGACTACTGTGTCTTGTGTACCTAACCAATTTCACTCTTCTACCATTTCTCAACTGGAACCAAATGGTTTTGATGATTGTCACTTTATAATATAGTTTTAGATCTGGTATAGCTAGGCCACCTTCTTTTGCATTTTTTTCATTAACTCCCTTGATATTCTTGACCTATTTTTCTTCCAAATGAATTTTATTATTTTGTTCTAGTTTTATAAAATAATTTTTGGCAGTTTGATTGGTATAACACTGAATAAGTAAATTAATTTAGGTAGAGTGTCATTTTTATTATATTAGCTCAGCCTACCCATGAGCAACTGCTACTTTTCCAGTTGTTTAGATCTAACTTTATTAGTGTGAAAAGTGTTTTTTAATTGTGTTCATATAGTTCCTGGGATTGTCTTGGCAGGTAGATTCCAAAATATTTTATATTGTCAACAGTTATCTTAAATGTAATTTCTCTTTCTATCTCTTTCTCTTGAGCTCTGTTGGTATCATATAGAAATGCCAATGGTTTATGTGGGTTTATTTTATATCCTACAACTTTCCTAAAGTTGTTAATTATTTTGAGTAGTTTTTTAGTTGATTCTCTAGGATTCTCTAAGTATGCCACCATATTATCTACAAAAAAATGATAGTTTTATTTCCTCATTGTGTTATCTAATTCCTTTAAATTCTTTTTCTTCTCTTATTGCTAAAGTTACTACTAGTACAATATTGAATAATAATGGTCATATGGGCATTCTTGTTTCACCCCTAATCTTATTGGGAAAAATTCTAGCTCAGGGATGGGGAACCTGTGGTCTTCAGTCCACATGTGGCCCTTAATAAAAGGATTTGTTCTGCTGAGACAAAAAGATATTTTCCTTTCTATCCCTATTCAAATTTCCCCAGACATTTATCATGTCTAACTTTTAAAAATTCTATTCACCTCCTTACCTTCTTTCTTGACTATTTTGTGGTTAGATCTACCTAATTCTGAGAGGCAGAGGTCCCCCACTAGTACAGTTTAGCTTTCTATTTCTTCCTGTAACTCACTTCAGTTCTCCTCTAAGAATCTGGATGCTATACCATGGGGTGCATAAATGTTTAATATTGATATTCCTTCATTGTCTATGTACCTTTTAGCAGGATATACTTTCCTTCCTTATCTATTTTAGTTAGATCTATTTTTGCTTTTGCTTTGTCTTAGATCACGATTTTAACCCCTGCTTTTTTTTTTTTTTTACTTCAGCAGAAGCATAATATATTCTCTCCAGCCTTTTTTCTTTTACTTTCTGTTTGTCTTTCTGCTTCAGATATGTTTCCTGTAAACAACATATTGTAGGATTATGGTTTTTAATCCACTCTTCTATCTATTTCTGTTTTAAGGGAGAGCTTATTCTGTTCACACTCACACTTATGATTATTAACTGTATTTCCCTCCATTTTACCCCTCCCCCCACTTATACGTTTTTCTCTCCTGTCACCCTGAATGTCCTCATCGGTGTTTTACTTGTGATCACCACCTCTCTAAATTTGTCCTCCCTTTTCTTTCCCATTTCTCCTACTATTTCTCCCCCTCATTCTATCTATCTTCCTTCTCTTTTCTTTCTTCTTTCCATTCTTTCTTCCCTGTATGGTAAAATAAATTTCAATACCCAAATGAATGTTTATGTTATTCCTTTTCTGAGCCAAATCTGATGAAAGAAAATTTCAAACAATGCTTACCATCCCCCCATCTTTCAATTTACAGTAATAGGTGATTTACACCTCTTTGTGGGATTTAATTTACCATATCATGCCTTAACCTTTCCTTATCTCGGTAAAATGTGTTTTTTTAACCCTTAATTTTTCTTAATTTAATTAAAATTTTTATTTAATTTATTTATTTAACATATTTAGTTTTCAGCATTGGTTTTCACAAGAGTTTAAATTACAAATTTTCTCCCCATTTCTACCCTCCCCCCCACTACAAGATAGCATATATTCTGGTTGCGCTGTTCCCCAGTCAGCCCTCCCTTCTGTCACTCCACTCCCCTCCCATCCGCTTTTCCCTTCCCCTCTTGTAGGGCAAGCTAAATTTCTACTCCCCATTGCCTGTGTATCTTATTTTATAGTTGCACGCAAAAAATTTTTTTTTTTCTTTTTGAACGTCTGTTTTTAAAAACTGAGTTCCAAATTCTCCCCCCTCCTCCCTTCCCACCCAACCTCCCCAAGAGGTCAAGCAACTCAACATAGGCCACATGTGTGACATTATGTATAACCCTTCCACAATACTCATGTTGTGAAAGACTAACTATATTTTGCTCCTTCCCAACCCCTCCCCCTTTATTGAGTTTTCTCCCTTGACCCTGTCCCCTTTTAAAAGTGTTTGTTTTGGATTACTTCCACCCCCATCTGCCCTCCCCTCCATCATCCCCCCCTTTTTTATCTTCTTCCCTCTTCTTTCCTGTGGGGTAAGATACCCAATTGGGTATGTATGGTATTCCCTCCTCAGGCCAAATCTGATGAGAGCAACATTCACTCATTCCCCCCTCACCTGTCCTCTCCCCTCCTCCCACAGAACTGCTTTCTCTTGCCACCTTTCTGTGAGATAATCCACCCCATTCTATCTCTCCCTATCTCCCTCTCTCAGTATGTTCCTCTCTCATCCCTTAATTTGATTTTATTTCTTTCAGATATCTTCCCTTCATCTTCAACTCACCCTGTGTCTGCTCTCTCTCTATATATATACATATATATATACACATAGATATATACACACATACACATTCACTTATATATATACATATATGTATATATGTATATATACATATATGTATATATATACATAAACATATATACATATATGCATATTCCCTTCAGCTACCCTAATACTAAGGCTCATGAATCATACACCTCATCTTTCCATGTAGGAATGTAAACAAAACAGTTCAACTTTAGTAAGTCCCTTGCAATTTCTTTTTCTTGTTCTTTTTCTTGATTACCTTTTCATGCTTCTCTTGATTCTTGTGTTTGAAAGTCAAATTTTCTATTCAGTTCTGGTCTTTTCACTGAGAAAACTTGAAAGTCCTCTATTTTATTAAAAATCCATATTTTGCCTTGGAGCATGATACTCAGTTTTGCTGGGTAGGTGATTCTAGGTTTTAATCCTAGCTCCATTGACCGCCAGAATATTGTATTCCAAGCCCTTCAATCTCTTAATGTAGAAGCTGCCAGATCTTGGGTTATTCTGATTGGGTTTCCATAATACTCACATTGTTTCTTTCTGGCTTCTTGCAGTATTTTCTCCTTGATCTGGGAGCTCTGGAATTTGGTGACTATATTCCTAGGAGACATCTTTTTGGGATCTATTTTAGGAGGCAATCGATGGATTCTTTTAATTTCTATTTTGCCCTGTGGCTCTAGAATATCAGGGCAGTTCTCCTTGATAATTCCTTGAAAGATGATATCTAGGCTCTTTTTTTGATCATGGCTTTCAGGTAGTCCAATAATTTTTAAATTATCTCTCCAGGATCTATTTTCCAGGTCAGATGTTTTTCCAAAGTGTTATTTGACATTGTCTTCCATTTTTTCATTCCTTTGGTTCTGTTTTATAATATCTTGATTTCTCATAAAGTCACTAGCTTCCACTTGCTCCAATCTAATTTTTAAAGTAGTATTTTCTTCAGTGGTCTTTTGGACCTCCTTTTCCATTTGGCTAATTCTGCCTTTCAAGGCATTCTTCTCCTCAATGGCTTTTTGGAGCTCTTTTGCCATTTGAATTAGTCTGTTTTTTAAGGTGTTGTTTTCTTCAGTGTATTTTTCAGTATTTTTGGGGGTCTCCTTTAGCAAGTCATTGACTTGTTTTTCATAGTTTTCTCGCATCCTTCTCATTTCTCTTCCCAATTTTTCCTCTACTTCTCTAACTTGCTTTTCCAAATACTTTTTGATCTCTTCCATGGCCTGGGATCAGTTCATGTTTTTCTTGGAGGTTTCTGTTGTAGGCTCTTTACTTTGTTAACTTTTGTCTGTATGTTTTGGTCTTCTTTGTCACCAAAGAAAGAATGCAAAGTCTGAGACTGAATCTGGGTGCATTTTGCTGCCTGGCCATATTCCCAACCAACTAACTTGACCCTTGAGTTTTTCAGTGGGGTATGACTGCTTGTGGACTAAAGAGTTCTATGTTCCACATTTGGGGGGGATGTGCAAGCTCTGCCACACCAGCACTGCTCCTTCCCGAAGAACTACCAACCCGGACTGGGCTTAGATCTTCAGTAGGCTGTGCACTCCTGCTCTGAGCTGCCCCACCTCCACTGCCCCTGGGGCTGGAAGCTGAACCTCGAACTCCTTCCACTCCGGCAGCTTTTCCCACTAACTTTCTCCGCTGTCTTTGGTGCTTGTTGGTTGAGAAGTCTGGTGAGTGCCGCAGCTCACTGATTCAGGGTGCTAGGCCTTGCTCCGCCTGGCTCCTGGTCTGGTTGGTCCACGCCACTCAGGCTGGGCTCTGCTCCACTCCGTTCCCAGCTCCCAGCTCCGTGTGGGATAGACCTCACCCAGAGACCATCCAGGCTGTCCTGGGCTGGAGCCCTGCTTCCCTCTGCTGTTTTGTGGGTTCTACAGTTCTAGAATTGGTTCATAGCCATTTTTTATAGGTTTTTGGAGGGACTCGGTAGGGAGGTCAGGCTAGTCCCTGCTTTCTAGCCACCAACTTGGCTCCGCCCTAACCCTCAATTTTTATATCATCACATCAAAGTCAACTTATACCCACAACATCTGTCTCTGTATATTCCTTCTAACTACTCTAATAGAGATATAGTTTTCAAGAGTTACAAGTATCATTTTATTCTGTAGGAATGTAAACAGTTTAATCTTATTGAATAACATGTATTTTTCTTTCATATTTACTTTTTTATTCTTCTCTTGAATCTTGTGTTTGAAAACCAAATTTTCTTTTCATTTCTTAGCTTTCCGTCAGAAAAGTTTCAAAGTCCCCTATTTCATTGAATATCCATCTTTTCCCCAGAAAGATTATGTTCAATTTTGCTTGGTAGTTAATTCTTAGTTGTAATCCAAGCTCCTTTGCCTTCTGGAATATCATATTTGAAGCCCTCCAATACTTTAATGTAGAAGCAGCTAATTCCTGTGTAATCTTAACTGTGGATATTTGGTAAGTGAATTGGTTCTTACTAGCTGCTTATAGTATTTTCTCCTTGACCTGATAATTCTGGAATTTGGCTATAATATTCCTTGGAATGTTCATTTTAGGATCTCTTTTAGGACATGATTGGTGGATTCTTTCTATGAATATTTTGCCCTTTGGTTCTAGCATATCAGGGCAGTTTTCCTTGACAATTCCTTCAGAGATGCTGTCCAGACCCTTTTATTGATCATGGCTTTGAGGTAGTCCAGTAATTCTTAAATTTATCTCTTCTAGATCTATTTTCAAGGTCATTTGTTTTTGCAATGAGCTACTTTACCTTTTCTTCATTTTTTCATCCTTTTGCTTTTGTTTAAATGATTCTTGATGTCTCATAGAGTCATTAACTTCCACTTCCCTAATTCTAATATTTCAGGAATTATTTTCTCATTTAGTTTTTGTGCCCCCTTTTCCATTTGGCTAATTCTACTTTGAAATAAGCTGTTTTCTTCAGTGGATTTTTCCACCATTTGCCCAATTGTATTTTTTAAGGAATTGTTTTCTTCAGTCAAATTTGGCCTTCCTTTTCAAAGCTGTTGACTCTCTTTTGCATTTCTCTTGCATTTCATACCTCTCATTTTTCTCCCATTTTAAAAAAAAAATTATTTTCTGTTTTCAACCTTCACTTCCACAAGATTTTGAATTCCAAATTTTTTCTCCATCTCTTCCCTACACCCACCCCAGGACAGTATGCATTCTGATTAGCCCTTCCTCCAATCTGCCCTGCCTTCTATCAACCCCCCTCCTTTTATCCCCTTCCTTTTTATTTTCCTGTAGGGAAAGGCAGATTTCTATATCCCAATGCCTGTAAATTTTATTTCCCAGTTGCATGTAAAAACAATGTTAACATTTATTTTTAAGGCTCTGAGTTCCACATTCTCTCCCTTCCTCCATCCCCACCCACCCTTATTGAGAAGGCAAGCAATTTGATATAAGTTATATATGTGTAGTTATGCAAAACCCTTCCATAACAGTCATGTTGTGAAATACTAATTATATTTCCCTCTATCCTCTCCCACCCTCCATTTATTCTGTTCTCTCCTTTTCCTATCCCTCCTCAACAGTGTTTACTCTGATTACCCCTTCCCCTAATCTGCTGTCCCTTCTACTATCCCCCCCTCTCTGATCCTCTTCCTCCCTGCTTTCCTGTAGGGTAAGATAGATTTCCATACCTAATTTAGTGTGTATGTTTTTCCCTCCTTAAGCCAAATCCAATGAGAGTAAGGTTCACTTGTTCCCTCTCACTTCTCCCCTCTTCCCCTCCATTTTAAAAACTCTTTCTAGGCTCTTTTATGTGAGATGATTTACTACATTCTACTCCTCCCTTTCTCTTTCTTCAAGTATATTCCTCTCAATACTTAATTATATACATATATACACATAAATATGTATATATACACACAGATATAAATATGTATGTATATGCATATGTGTATATATATATGTGCATATGTATATGCATATGTATATATGTATGTATGTATGTGTGTATGTATGTACACCTTCCCTCCAACTATTGTAATACTGAGAAAGGTCTCATGAGTTATGTCATCTTTCCATGTAAGAATGTGAACAGTTCAATTATAATAAGTCCCTTATCATTTCTCTTTCCTGTTTACCTTTTTATGCTTCTCTTGATTCTTGTATTTTAAAGTCAAATTTTCTATTCAGCTCTGGTCATTTCAACAAGAATGCTTGGAAGTCCTCTATTTCATTGACTATCCATTTTTCTCCCGAAGTATTGTGTTGTACTCTGTTTTGCTGGGTATGTGATTCTTGGTTTTAATCTTAGTTCCTTTGACCTCCAGAATATCATATCCCAAGTCCTCCATTCCTTAGTGAAGAAGCTCCTGAATCTCATGTTATCCTGATCGTGTTTCCACAATACTTGAATTATTTCTTTTTGTCTGCTTGTAATATTTTCTCCTTGACCTGGAAAGTCTCAAATTTGGCTACAATATTTCTAGGAGTTTTCTTTTTGGAATCTCTTTCAGGAGGTGATCAGTGGATTCTTTCCATTTCTATTTTACCCACTGCTTCTAGAATATTAGGGTAGTTTTCCTTGATAATTTCTTGAAAGATGATATCTAGTCCCTTTTTTTGATCATGGTTTTTAGGTAGTCCAATAATTTTAAAATTATCTCTCCTGGACTTATTTTCCAGGTCAGTTGTTTTTCCAATGAGATATTTTGCTTTGTCTTCTATTTTTTCATTTTTGGTTTTGTTTTATATTTTTTTGCTTTCTCTTAAAATCTTTAGTTTGCATTTACACTATTCTAATTTTTAAGTAATTATTTTCCTTAGCTTTAGGACCTCCTTTTCCATTTGTTCAATTATGTCTTTTAAGGCATTCTTCTCCTCGTTGGATTTTTGGGGCTCTTTTGCCATTTGGGGTAGTCTATTTTAGAGGTATTATTTTCTTTAGCATTTTTTGGGTCTCCTTTAGCAAGCTGTTGAGTTATTTTTCATGATTTTCTTGCATCATTCTCATTTCTCTTCCCAATTTTTCCTCTACATGTCTTACTTGATTTTCAAAATCCTTGTAGAGCTCTTCCACGGCCTGAGAACAATTCATATTTTTCTTGGGTGCTTTGGATGTAGGAGCTTTAACTTCATTGTCTTCTTCTGGTTGCATGTATTGATTTTCCTTGTCACCATGAAAGTAAGATTCTATAGTCTTATTTTCCTCTCTGTTTGCTCATTTTCCCAGACAGTGCCTTGAATTTTGAGCTCTTTGTTAAATGGAGGGTGTATTGCTCTCAAGATTCAGGGGTTTTGTGTAGCAGTTTCCAGAGATACTTCTACTGACCTGTTAATTTTCAGTTCTTCCAAGGCAGTGTGATCAAAGGAGAATTGTTTACTCCTTCATGGCCTTTGCTCTGGTCTGTGAGTGACCACAAACATTCTCTTCTGCCTTGGAACTATGGGGAGGATTCTCTCTCCACTGCCCCTACAAGCTCCACCACTCCAGTGCTCTCCCTCTCCTAAGGACCACCACCCAGGACTACAACCCTGATCCAAGCACCAGTAAAGCAAAGGAATCTTGTCTCATCACCCACAAAGAGATCCCTGCAATCCCTCTCTGATCAGCCATGTGATTTTCCCATCATCTATAGGCCAAGAGCTCCAGAAGTAGCTAAGTCTACAGCAGCTGCTGCCACCCTGGGGTTGGGGCTGGGGCTTGGGCTGAATGACACTCCTCTCTCATCCAGGTGAGAGATCTCTCCCACTGACCTTTTTTTAAATTTATTTTTAGTTTTCAACTTCGATTTCCACAAGATTTTGAGTTACAGATTTTCTCCCCATCTCTACCCCTACCCCCCACACCAAGATGGCATGTATTCTGATTGCCCCTTTCCATAGTCTGCCCTCCCTTCTATCACCCCACTACTCCTCCCACCCCCTTTCCCCTTATTTTCTTATAGGGTGAGATAGACTTCTATACCCTATTGCCTGTATATCTTATTTCCCAGTTGCATGTAAAATAACTTTTTTGAGGATTTGTTTTTGGAACTTTGAGTTCCAAATTCTCTCTTTTATTCCCTCCCCACCAACCCTCCTTGAGAAGGCAAGCAATTCAATATAGGTTATACATGTATCATTATGCACAACACTTCCATAATAGTCATGTTGTGAAAAACTAACTATATTTCCCCCCATCATATCCTTTCCCCCGTTATTCAATTTTCCCTTTGACCCTGTCCCTTTTCAAAACTGTTTGCTTTTGATTACCTCCTCCCCCAATCTGCCCTCCTTTCTATCATCCCCTCCCCATCTTATCCCCTTCCCCCCTACTTTTCTGTAGGGAAAGATACCTGATTGAGTGTGTATGTTATTCCCTCCTTAAGCCAAAATCAATGAGAGGAAGATTCACTCATTCCTTTTCACCTACCCCCTTTTCCCTTCCACTACAAGAGCTTTTTCTTGACACTTTTATGTGAGGTAATTTACCCCATTATATCTCTCCCTTTCTCCTTCTCCCAATATATTCCTCTCTCACCCCTTAATTTTATTTTTTTAGATATCATCCCTTTATATTCAACTCACCTGTGCCCTCTGTATATATGTATGTTACCTTCAACTACCCTAATACTGAGAAAGGTCTCATGAGTTACAAATATCTTCTTTCCATGTAGGAATGTAAACAAAACAGTCCAACTTTAGTAAGTCCCTTACAATTTCTCTTTCCTGTTTACTTTTTCATGCTTCTCTTGATTTTTGTATTTGAAGTCAAATTTTCTATCCAGCTCTGCTTTTTATTTCATCAAGAATGCTTGAAAGTCCTCTATTTCATTGACAATCCATACTTTGCCCTGAAGTATTATACTCAGTTTTGCTGGGTAGGTGATTCTTGTTTTTAATCTTAGCTCCTTTGACCTTTGGAATACCATATTCCCAGGCCTTAGATCCCTTAATGTAGAAGCTGCTAGATCTTGTATTATTCTGATTGTGTTTCCACAATACTCGATATTTTCTTCCTAACTGCTTGCAATGTTTTCTCCTTGGCCTGGGAACTCTGGTATGTGGCTACAATATTCCTAGGACATTTATTTTTGGTATCTTTTTCAAGAGGCAATCAGTGGATTCTTCCAATTTCTATTTTACCTTCTGGTTCAAGAATATCAGGGCAGTTTTCCTTGACAATATCTTGAAAGATGATAGGCTCTTCTTTGATCATGGCTTTCAGGTAGTACAATCATTTTTAAATTCTGTCTCCTGGATCTATGCCCCAGTTCAGTTGTTTTTCCAATGAGCTATTTCACATTGTCTTTCATTTTTTTCTTTCTTTTGGTTCTGTTTTATAATGTCTTGATTTCTTATAAAGTCAGTAACTTTCACTCGCTCCATTCTAATTTTTAAGGCGGCATTTCTTCAGTGATCTTTCAGACCCCCTTTTCCATTTGGCTAATTCTGCCTTTTAAGGCGTTCTTCTCCTCATTGGATTTTTGGGGCTCTTTTGCCATTTGGGTTAGTCTATTTTTAAGGTGTTATTTTCTTCAGTATATTTTTCGGTCTCCTTTAGCAACTTGCTGACTTGTTTCACATGATTTTCTTACATCTCATTTTTCTTCCTAGTTTTTCCTCTACTTCTCTTAGTTGATTTTCCATGTCCTTTTTACCTCTTCCATGGCCTGAGACAAACTCATATTTTTCTTGGAGGTGTTTGAAGTAGGAGCTTTGACTCTTTTGACTTCTTCTAGATGTATGTTTTGAAATTCTTTATTACCAAGGAAAGATTCTATAGTCTGAGTCCTTTTATGCTGCCTGCTCATTTTCCCACCCAATTACTTGACTTTTGAGCTCTTTGTCAGGGTATGGTTGCCTCCAGAGAGGAGAGTGCTATGTCTCAAGCTTCAGGGGTTTTGCACTGCTGTTTTCAGAATTACTTCTATTCTGAGCTGGTGTGATATTTCTCTCCTGGCCTATGCTCTGGTCTGTGGGTGCAAGGACTCCTTTCTGCCATGTAACTACCAGGAGGACTCCCTCTCCACATCCACCACATGTTCAGCCACACCAGTACTCCTCCTACCCCAAGGACCACCAACCCAGACTGCATCCCCGGATATGAACAGGGCAAAGCAAGAGAACCTTGTCTCAGCACCAGCAAAGAGATCTCTGCACTCCTGCTGTGATCAGCTGCTTGATTCCCCCCACTGTCTATGGGCCTGGAGCTCCAGAAGTAGCCACTGCAATTGCAGCCACCTCTACCACCCAGGGCTGGGGCTGGACTGTGCACTTCTCTCACCTAGGTCCAACAGTTTTCCCACTGCCCTGCTAAGTGTTCTTTGGCATTTGTGTGTTGAGGAGTCTGGAAACTGCCACAGCTGCCAGTGATTTATTGTTCTGCTCCACCAGGCCTCCTTGGGTCTCGTCTCTTCCAGCACAGCCCATGCTGGGCTGCACTCTGCTCCAACATGGTGTGATAGACACTTCCCAGCAAGCATCCAGGCTCTCTTGTGCTGGAGACTTCTTTCACTCTGTCATTTTGTGGGTTCTGTAGCCTTAGATTTTGTTTAGAGGTATTTTTTTACAGATGTTCGGAGGGATTTGGGGGAGAGCGCAAGTGATTCCCCATTTTCATGCTGCCATCTTGCCTCTGCCCTTCCTCTCCCACTGACCTTTGATGTTATCTTTGGTGTTTGTGGTTTCAGACACCTGAAAACCACCACAGCTGCCAGTGATTCAGTCCTCTATGGCTTACTCCAACTCTCTGTGCCAGTATGGCCCATGATGGACTGTGCTCTCCTCCCAGCCTGGTGCAATAGACTCTCCCCATCGACCTTCCAGATTATCTTGGGATGGAAGTTTGTTTCAGTCTGTCATTTTGTGGCTTCTGCTGCTCTAGTATTTGTTTAAAGTCATTTTTACAGGTATTTTGAGGGGTTTGGGGAGAGCTCAATCAGGTCTCTGCTTTTATTTCACCATCTTGGCTTTGCCCTCCCTTTCCCAATTCTTCTCTTGCCTCTCTTATTTGACTTTTAAAATCCTTTTTGAGCTCTTCCAAGAAGGATTTTTGATCTTGAGATCAATTTATATTCCCCTTTGAGGTTTAACATGTAGGCATCTTCAAGATGCTATCCTCTTCTGAGTTTGTGTTTTGATCTTCCTTGTCACCATAGTTGCTTTCTTTGGTCAAGGCTCTTTTTGTTTCTTGTTCATTTTTGGCCTATTTCATGTCTTTTAAAATTGAACTCTGCTCTTGAAGTTCAGGGGGCACTCTCCCAAACTTCTTCTACTGGGGACCTAGAACCTGGTCACTGGCTTTCTGTTGCAGGGCCCATGGGGCTGGCAATTTGCACAATATGCTGGGGTGGACCAGCCCAGTTGCACCTCTTGTTAACTGGGTTCCAGGATTGACAATTTGCCTTCTGTGCTGCAGTTAGAAGCCTCACATCTGGCTTGCTGTGCCACTGGCCTGCTAAGCCAGGACCAACAAGCCTGCATTGTTGATCTATGCTGTGGCTAAGAGCTTCCTAATTGCTTACCTTAACACCATCTATGCTGGGCTGCAATACCATTTTCCCCAAGTGAGATAGACCTTTCTTGAAGTCCTTCTAATTTATCTTAAGATGGAAAACTGTTTCACTTCTTCATTTGTAGTTTCTGTCTCTCCAAAATCCTTTTAGAGACTTGTTTAAACATGTTTTTTTTTTCCTTTAGGGAAAGTGGGCAGAGCTCAGGCAACGTCCTGACTTCACTCTGCCATCTTGGCTCTACTCTGCCCAATATCGCTTTTAGGAAGTTTATGTGTTAAGAAATTTTACTTTATATAAATTGCAGATCTGTTTTTCTTAATCTTCCTATTATTGGACCGTATTCTTTGTTTCTCTATTTGTCTCTTTCTTCTTCTTGCCTGCCACCCAACTTATCCACATATCTTTTCCTGTCTCCTTTTTTCTCTATCTACATGTTTTTGTCTGTGTGCCTTTCTCTCTGGAGAGAGCAAGGTAAAATTTCCCCTTTATACATGATAGTGTATCAAATATTTCCCCACCAAAAACTATAATGTGAGCTAGTAAAAAGAACTTAGTCGCTGTTTTTAGGAGAGACACAAATTCAGTACTTGCTTGATGTGTGACCACGGGAAAATAATTTAATCTCCCCGTAAGCCTCAATTTCCTCCTCTGTTAATTCAATTCAATTCAACGTGAATCAACAAATTACATATGAGCTATGATCTTAAGAAATATCTTTTAATATAGAACTAGAGTCAGTCAATAAACACAAAGAAGAAATGGGAAATGCTTCTGTAGAAGGTTAGATTTTAGCTGGAACTTGAAGGAAGGCAGGGAATCCATAAATTGGAAATGGTGAACTATTGATAAAACTTACATTTTTATTTTTGTCTTGTAGATCAAAAGAACATAGATTTAGAGATACAAGGAACTTCAGAAATTATGATATCCTAAACTTCTCATTTTATAGATAAAGAAAATGAGGCCAGAATATTTAGTGACTTTTCCAATATCACACAGGTAGTAAATGGCAGAGATTATATTTGTACTCAGGATTCATGATTTCATAGTCAAAAGCAAAATTCAGTACTTTTCCTACTGAAGCTACTAATAATTTCAACAATGTTCTAGAACCATTGTACTTAGTCAAGTAGTTCATAAAATTTTAGATGTGGGATAGCAAGCTCTTGATTCCTTATCTTCTGGTATAGATATGTGTAGTCTCTGGTAAAGATATAACAAGGAGTCCAAACTCTCTTCACACTATCCCTGGGACTAGGAAACTCATTCATTCAATCCACGCCATTGCTGACTGATTGGGTTGGCTCTCTAAAGGAGCAAATTAGTTAGGGCCAGCAAATTGCTGAAATTTATTCTCAGGGTACTAGGAGTAACCTTTGTGTGAGAATATAGGTGTGCACCTATATACATGACTGTAACTTTCCTGAACCCCCACCAATTTGATTCCCATGTATACAAATCTATAAGCCTTTATTAAATGCCTTCTACAGGGTGTTCCTAAAGTCTGGAAACATAGGCAAAAATGCACATTTTCAAGGAATTAAGTGATTGAAATTTTCAACAACATTTTATTTAATAGGAATATTAACAAATAACATCTTCACTAAGATTTCCATCATTTGTGATGCAAAAGTTGATGTGCTTTGCAAGATTCACGTGAACTTGATGCAATACCTCAATAACTCCACATTGCCATCAACTTTAGCAATTCACTCTTAGAATATGAATATGAAATTATATGATGTTATTTGAAGTTGAAGATGTTATTTGTTAATATTCCAATTAAATAAAATGTTTTTGAAAATTTCAATCATTTCATTTCTTGAAAATATGAATGTTTCCCTATGTGTCCAGACTTTAGGAATACCCTGTATATTCCAGGCACTACGATAAGTACAATCAAAATTATATCATTAATTGTTTAACATGAGATATTTAATGAATAGAAGACAAAACTTGATATAATAATTAAAAAATTGGTCCACCTGCTTTGTACACTGTTATGTTACATTATACCTAAATGTTAGTTTCCCACCAATTCCCACAGTGTGCGTGGGGGTCAGGATATAGGTGAAGAAGTGTTCACAAATTTACAAAAAATTTAACAGCAAATCATGTAAGTGACCTATGTGCTAAAACTATTCATGATTGAATTACCAGCCTGAATGTCAGTGGTCTTTTCAGAGAACAGTCTGTCCAAGGCATCACTGGCTGAGCAGGTGAAATACTATTAAATTCCTTTAGCTAACTGTCCTGTTTGTGATTGTCTACTAAGCCTGAGATGTGCGGTGATTCCCAGGTCTCATCCTTTAGTTAGGCAATAAAGTAACTTGAAATTTTGACACTCGTTCAGGGAAAATAAGTTTCCTTTAAGGCTGAAATCTACAAAGGATTTTTATAGGAGCTTGGTTCTAGAACTACAAAGTTCTCCAGAGGCTATTCAACTCAGCCCAAGCCCTCATTTACAGATATGGGAAGTGAAGAAGTCAAGTTATTTAACCAATTTCATGAAACCAGAAGTGTCATAAATATGATTGGAATGCAAATCTCTGTACCTAGAGTCAGTTGCTCTTTTATAGTTTATTATATGCTCCCCATGAGCTCATAAGATTTTTCCCCTCTTAGGCCATGGAAGAAAGTAAATGGCAATATACAAAACCATCTGAGGGATTTCTCCTTTCCCAAAACATAGACATTTCTCCAGTTAGCTCTTCACACAGCATAAGATGTTGTTCTATCTAGTCATCTATCAGCATCTAACCTTTCTTCCAATTCAGTCATCTCTGTATCAACTGGACAAATTGTCATAGAGGAGCACCTATATGGTACCCAGCTCCTTTCAGCTGTTTAGATCTATTTGGCTTCTGTTATTCTTTGTCTCTCAGCTTCTAATTCCATAGTATTTTCTTTTATTACATTACTAAGAAACCTTTCCCTTTGGCTTCTTTTGTTGGTTTCTACAAATCTTATCAGCTTTCTTCTTAACTGGTTTGTAATGCTTTACATCAGGGCAGCTAGGTGACACAGTGGATAGAGCGCCCAGCCTGGAGCCACAAAGACACATCTTCAAATACAAATCTAGCCTCAGATACTTATGAGCTTTGTGACCCTCAGCAAATCACTTAATCCTGTTTACCTCAGTTTTTCATCTGTAAAATGAACTAGAGAAGTAAATGGCAAACCACTCCAGTATCTTTGCCAAGAAAACCATCAATGGGATCATACAAAGTTGGACATGACTGCAAAATGACTGAATAACAAAAATGCTTTACATTAGAGCAAGGTAACATGTAGTGGCCTAAATCTTCCTTGCATTGAAAAACTCCAAATCCACACTTCTGTTAGATACAACATAAATGGTTATGTTTGAGGGTTATAAAAAGGTTCTTTGATCCAGAGTTGCTCAGTAATGGACTTGGAAATCCAATGTAAAATGGCTATTCAGAAACAATAAATGGCAGTAATATTTACATTCAATCAGCATTTTTGGCTCTGAGAGTCATGCTATCACTTCAAAAACTTCAGTACTTTATGAATCTCTCCTTAAGCATTTTCATCATTTTTATCTAAAGGCTTTTTTTCCCTCAGGTTGGAACTGACATTGTTTGTCTTTCTCTTCAAGGTACTGTTCTTTGTTCTTCATACAAATACATTTTTCTGCCCTTTCAGTAAGTAAATTATTTGAGAGAGAAAGAGAAAGAGAAAGAGAGAGACAGAGACAGAGACAGAGACCAGAGACAGAGAGAGACAGAGAGACAGAGAGAGATTGATTTTTTGATACTTTGATACTGTGGGCGTTTTCAATGGTTGTCACCATATCAAGAATTCTCTTCCTCTTCAATTCTGTCTCTTGGCTTCCATGGCTTCCTTCAACTCCAAGCTAAAATCTCACCTTCTACAAAAAGTCTTTCTTCATTCCTCATATTTCTGTACCTTTCCTCTCTTACTCTATATATAGTTTGTGTGTACAGAGTTGCTTGCATGTTGTTTCCCCTATTAGACTGTGAGTTCCTTGACAGCAGGAACTATCTTGCCTTTGTATCTGCAGCTCTTGGTATAATGCCTAGCATATAGTAAGTCTGTAAGAAAAGTTTATTCACTAATTGGCCATTTTTTGATACATAGGTAGAATATTACAATGATAAAGAAAAAGAAGCATAATAAGGTAAATCAAGTATCCTAGGTTATTCACAACCTGTATTTTTAGCAATTGGTTCTGCTATCTGCATACATGGTTAAGGTGAAAGAAATGTGTTGTTTCAAACCACTTTGAGAAAGGGGCAGGTTGAGGGGGGAGAGGAGTACTCAAGGCTCCATGATTGCCCTGGATAGTGGACTTCCTCAGGGTGACTACTCTAGCCAGTCAGCAAATAGTCTACATCAGTGCATCTTCATGTTACCATTTAGCCTTGAAGGGATATTTACATTCTTACTTGTGCAAGACTGCCTCTGTTTAAATAGGCTCTGAAGTAGCTCCTGGGCTCCGGAGGCAAATTAAAAATGAAATCCACAAAGAATTGAAAGGCTGTTCCCTAGAACTCTGAACAGCTCTAATTATGTTACAATACCTTCAGATGGCTTAACACAAAATAATCGGCCTGCCATTGGAGAATGAAAAGCTCAGTAGAATTTCCCCAAAGAGCTTCTCTTATGTGCTCAGGGAAGCTCCTACGTTACACATTAATGAAGGAAACAGGTGTAGGTTTTTTGTTCTACTTAATTCATTGCTTTGTTTGACGTTGTTTTTCCCCTTCAATAATAGAGAATTGTTCGTGGCATGGATTCCCCACCAGGAATTTAATCAGCATGAAAGTGCAGCAGTATCCAAGACCTCGGCTTTCCTACTTTCCATCTCTTCTGTTAAGATGGAAGGTTCTGGGACATCAGCCTCTCACTGGGCAGTATTGGACTCTATGTACACATCTTTCCCCCAATGCCAGCTTTTCACATTCTTAATGATTGCTTTTGGTACCTTCTTTTCTTTTCTCCAGGCAAACTATCCCTAGTTTCCTCAATTGATTCTCTTCATTATTTTAAGGCCCCTTATGAGGCTGCTCACCTTTTTCAGAACTCTATCCAGTTTGTAATTATATTTGCTAAAATTAGATACCCACAGCTGACCTCAGTCTTCTACTTGTTATGCCAAGCCACAGAATTTTAGAATGTCTGGCCCAGAATGGGCTTTGTTCTATTGGCCATAAGAAAGGTCCTTAAAATAGGGTATGTAATCTTGCTTTAAAAAATACTAAACTGAATTTCAATATAAGTTGTTCTGTTTGAAATCCTACGTATTTTATTTTGTGCATTTTAAAACATTTTTCTGAGAAGGGGTACATAGACTTCACCAGATAGCCAAAGGGTTAAAAAAACTGTCAGAGATCAAAGAATGGTAGAAGACCACATTTATGATTAGAAGATACTTCAGATATCATGAATTCAACCCATATCTGGAAAGGAAATGTATCTACTGCATTCTTAAAAATGGTTGTCTATCTTCCACTAGAAGACCTCTACTGAGGTGCAACCTGCTGTCTTCAAATAGTTAGAATTTAATTATATTAGTACACCAATAGTTAGTATTTATGTTCCCAAGGTTTAATATTATGTCTGGCACATGGTAAGTGCTTAATAAATGCTTGTTGACTGCTTAGCTGACTAATTGACTATGGAATTCTATCACTTTTTGTGAGATACAGCAGCATCAGAACAATTCTCTAAGCAGGATGGTTCAATCAGTTTTGGTTTGATTTTGTTTTGTTTTTGTTATTTTTATGCAAGAACACCATGTGATAAATGCAGGGGTAAGAGTGATACAAATAAGTTTGAAATGAAAGAGCAGAATTGTCTCAAATGGTAGTTCTCTTCCAAAGGCATCTGTGGGGAGACAGTGGGAGACGGCATGACTGTTGCCAAATTTACTTTGCTTTTCTATAATCATTTCCATTTCTTCTGCAATCTGGTTAAAAGCTGCTGGTTGCATGGGGATCCATTATAAGTAAGCTTTTCTCTTTGCAAAGTAAGCTCCCTCCCTACTGAGAGTGAAGCATTAAGATAGATCTCCAAGCAAACTTCCACATTACTAAACAGTATGTTCCATATACCTCAATATTCACAGGACCAAGGTCTTTCCAATCAACAAACCAGTCACCCCCATTGTTTTATACAATTGCAACTTAGGTTCATTGGTCACCTCTATTAGTGAACCCTTCAATAAAAAATTAAATTCATATTTATCATTTCCTCTTGGTATGGAGAACACTGTGCTTAGCATTGGGAGAGGCAAAAAGTAGGAAGCCACATTATACATTGACTAGAGTACTGGCTCTGGAGTCACAGGACCTAGCCTCCAAACTTTTCTTTGATATTAGCTGTGATCTTGGGCAAGATGGAATCTTCCTGTACCTTGTCATTAAAATGATGGCATTGAATTAGATCATCTCTGAGGTCCCTTTGAGGGAAGGAAAGGGAAGGAGCACTTGTTAAATATCTTGTCAGGTACTAGGTTAAAAACATTACAAATACAGTATCTCATTTCATCCTCACAACAACCATGGGAGGAAGATGCTATTATCACCATTTTGTTAATGAAGAAACTGAGGAAGATGGAGGTAAAATGATTTGCTCAAGGTTACACAGCTAACAACTGTCTGAAGCTGGATTTGAACTCATATTCCTGATTCCAAGCCCAATATTCTATCACCTTGCTGCCTCATAGAATGGCATAGAATTAAATATGAGGGTCATCTAAATGGCAAAGGAGATTACACAATAGTTGAGTTGTGAGTAGGCTAAACATATTGCCAATGAAGAATTATATAAGAGGAGAAGAATAAATGATATCATCAGAGAGATGTATGACTGAGAAAGTGATAATAAGAAATATAGAAAATCCATTTGTTTTAGTGGCATAGATACTATATATCAAGATATAGTGGAAGATGCCCCAGAACACTGGGTAGATGTCCTGTGGTTAATTTGTGATATGACATGGATTTAGGGATACATGGAAGAGTTTTGATTTTCACATGTGAGTACCTACATCAAGGAAATTACAGATGCACTAAATCAAGTAATCTTTACCAGCAGCCTGAGAACTTAAAAAAATGAACAAACAAAAAACTTTGATAACTATATTTTAATATAATTAGTTTATTTGCAATCCAATGTATTTCATTTTATGCATTAAAAAAGCATTATTCTATAAAGGGGTCCATAAGTTTCTCTAGACTGCCAAAGGGGTCTATCACATAAACTAATGGTCCAGAACTCCTGCCCTATATTATCAAAGTAGCTAAGTGGCTTAGACAATAATTGGGAACACTTCAATTAAAGGATGATCAGCTCAAACTAAAATCATCAGGGAAAACTTGGGAGGGTAATGGAAATTGGAAAAAAACAAATACATGCTTATGTTCTCCCTAGTCCAAATCAAGAGTCTGACTGCCCCATATAACCTTGTGTTTAGCTCCATTTTTATTCTTTCTAGGACCGAAGTTCCCATGCTTCCCACATCCTAAAGATCACCCATTGCCACCTATGATTTAATTACCTAATACAAAGGAAAGGGTGAGGATTAACTGCTGATTAAAATGCTTACAGAAAATAGATATGATTAGGTGGATAATCCTTGGGAAACCAAAAGTCTGCATCAGATAAATCCTGTAGGGCAGACTGTGCTCAGGCAATCCCCATACTTCTTGCATAACTAAAGTCAAGGAGACAAACCTGAGAGTCAGAGCTTCCCTTTTGAGAGCAACCTGAAGGTTGAAAATGGGATGATCACAAAAAAAAAACTTAGGAAAAAAAAGACACCAACCCCACCTTTTCTACCCTCTACCGACACAGAAAATAAAAACCCCCAACACTCTCATCTTTTTTTAATGAGGAGACAAGGAAGAAAAGGTTTATGAAATTGAATTTATGAGGCAGAACTTTTTTCTGGGCTATATTTTATTAATTAATCTTATTTACCAACCCAGTGAGCAGCTGCCCTGTAGGGCAACTTATTCCCATTTTAATATCAGAATCTCACAGTTAAAAGAAATTGCTAAGAGTGGGGTGAGTTGGTTCCATCGCTTGCTTTAATATTTCTATAATTATTTGGGGTTTGCAAACATGACAACAGGGAGCAATGAGCACAATGATTCCTGGGAGAGCATGAACTCACTACTTCAGATAGTCTCCTGTCTCTGAGACTCAATTGCAACATCAAATATTTCATTGGCATCATCTTCCTTGTTATTGTGTTAATACTTGAAGCATCCCCAATTATGAGTCCTCCCTCCACCACAAGAGAACACAATCCTACGGAATTTTGTAGATGGCCTCTGGGGATTGCTGCAGTCAAAAAGATTTTTGACCTTGTTGCAAACCTCATGTGTAAACATTCCTGTATTCAGCTAAGTTGCTCTCTAGGGACAGAGGAGTCCAAGCCAGAACTTGGCTATGCTTAAAGTCTTTCTTATTGGCAGGAAAACTCAGAGCTTAGATTGTGAAGGCATAACTTTGGGGACCTCAGGTGAAGTACCTCGAGAAAAAATAGGATTTTATTGTATTATTATTATTATTATTATTACGTAAGGTTACTGGTTTCAGGGTAGATCCAAGATGATGGAATATAGACAGCTACTCAGATGAATTTTCCCTACATTCCCCTCCAAACAACTTTAAAATAATGCCACAAATTATATTTTGGAGTGGCAGAGCAAACAAAAGATGAGAGTGAGATATATTTTATAGCTTTAAGAAAAGAGCTTCTTAAGAACTTGGCAGGAGAAGTTTGTGACATTGGGGTGAAGGTTGGCTGGGAGAACAATGAATACAAGGAAAACACCAGCAACAGGCCACAAAACAACATTCTACAAAAGCAGTAGCAATAACTTTAAGAGCTTTTATCTCAGAGTGAGGGGGTGGAACAACTGGTCAGAAAAAGATCAGTCAGTGGAACAGGTTACGTACACAAGACACAATAGTCAACGACTATAGCAATCTACTCTTTGATAAACCCAAAGAGTCCAGCATCTGGGTTAAGAATTCACTATTTCACAAAAACTGCTGGGAAAACTGGAAAATAGTATGACAGAAACTGGGCATAGACATTGGTATATCTTACACCATATATCAAAATAAAATCAAAATGGGTTCACGATTTAGATATAAAGGCTAATACTATAAGCAATTTGGGAGAGCAAGGAATAGTTTACCTGGCAGATTCATGGAGAAGGCAAGAATTCATGACCAAAGAAGAGTTAGAGGGCATTACAAAATGCCAAATGGATAATTTTGATTATGTTAAGTTGAAAAGTTTTTGTACAAAGCCAATGCAACAAAGATTAGGAGGGAAGCTGAAAATTGGGAAAGACTCTTTACAGCCAATGTATCTGATAAAAGACTCCTATCTAAAATATACAGGAAACTGAGTCAAATTTATTCCCCAATTGATAAATGGTGAAAGGATATGAACAGGCAGTTTTCAGAGGAAGAAATTAAAGATATCTATAGGCATATGAAAAATGCTCTAAATCACTATTGATTAGAGAAATGCAAATCAAAATAACTTTTAGGTATCAAATCTCTCCTGTCAGATTGGCTAACATGACAAAGCAGGAAAATGATAACTGCTGGGGAAATTGGAACACTGTCACATTGTTGGTGGAGTTGGGAACTGATTCAGCCATTCCAGAGAACAATTTGGAATTATTCCCAAAGGACTATATGAATGCACGTACCCTTTGACCTGGCAATACCACTTCTAGGGCAGTATCCCAAAGACATCACAAAAGTGGGAAATGGACCAGTATTTACAAAAATATTTATAGCAGATCTTTTTGTGTTAAAGAATTAGAAATCAAGGGGGTGCCCATCAATTGGGAAATGGCTAAACAAATTGTGGTATATGAATGTAATGGAATACTATTGTGCTACAAGAAATGAGGAGCAGACAGACTTCTTTATAACCTGGAAATATTTATATGAACTGATGCTGAGTGAGGGGAGCCAAAACAGGAGAACATTATACATGATTACAGAGTATCTATATACATGTATATATACATATGTATATATACATATGTATATATATCTATATACATATATATACATGATCACATAGTATCTGTAAGGACTAGTTTTGATAGACTTGGCTCTTCCCATCAATGTAAGGTAAAAAAAAAGACAGCTCCAAAAGTCTCATGATGGAAAAAGCTTATGCACATCCAGAGAAAGAATTATGGAGTCTGAATGCAGATTGAGGCAAACTATTTGCTTTCTTTTTTTCTCCATCTTTTTTGGTTTCATTTCTTCTTTCTCATGATTCATCCTTTTTTTTAAATAAATCTTCTTTACAACTTGACTATTATGTATACACATTTAATGGGAAGGTATATGTAGAACCCATACCAGATTAAATACTGTCCTGGGGGAAGGGGGGAGGAGAGGGAGGGAGAGAAAATTTGGAACTCAAATACTTGTGGAACTGAGTATTGTAAACTAAAAATAAAAATAATAATTAAAAAAGATATCACAGGGGACCTTTTGCTGGCACTGTATTCAAGACTATGTGAGGTGAGACAGGATGCACTGGAAGAAGGGAAAGAGAGAGGAAGAACAGGGGAAATTCTTACATATTAAACAGATATATAAGGATGAGCTTGTACAACGGAGGGGGAAATTGGGGGTTGTGACAGGCAACACTTAAATGTCACTCATCATAATTGGCTCAAAGAAAGTTTATCAAATATATTTTAACTCGACAGGGACATAAGAAGGGGATGGGATAGGTGAAGGGGAGAGGCTGATAGAAGGAAGGGCGAACTACCAGAAACAGTGGTCAGAAGCAAAACAGGCTTTTGAGGAGGGGTATGAGAGAGAGAGAGAGAGAGAAAGAGAGAGAGAGAGAGAGAGTCAGAGAGAGAGAGAGAGAGAGAGAGAGAGAGAGACAGAGACAGAGATACAGAGACAGAGAGAGAGATACAGAGACAGAGAGACAGAGAGAGACAGGGAGACAGAGACAGAGAAAGACAGAGACAGGGAGGCCAAGAGAGACAGAGAAGTATAAGCAGGGGGAGAACATGGGATGGAGGTAAATACATAGTACTAATAATTGTGAGTATCAATGGGATGAATTTACCCATAAAATGGAAGCAGATAAGGGAATGTATTAGAAGCTATAATCCAATAATATGCTATTTACAAGTAAAACACTTGAAACAGAGAGACATACACAGATCAAAAATAAGGGACTTGAGCAGACTGCATTATGCTTCAGCAGAATTTCTTTTAAAAAGACAGGGAAAGCAATCATGATTTCAGAAAAAGCAAAAGCAAAAATAGATCTAATCAAATGAGATAAGCAGGGAAATTACACTTGTTAAAGGGTGCTATTGAGAATGAACGAATACCAGTACTAAACATATATATGGACCAAATGGTATAGCATACAAATTGTTCAAGGAAAACTTAAATGAATTATAGGAGGAAATAAACATCAAAATTTTACTAGCGGGGGACGCCAACTTTTCCCTCTCAGAACTAGATAAATGTAACTATAAAATAAATTAAAAAGAAATTAAGGAGAGGTATAGAATTTTAGAAAAGCTCAATATGGTAGATCTCTGGGGAAGATTGAATGAAAGCAGAAAAAAATATACACCTTTTTTCTTAGCTATATAAATCAGTTTCACAAAATTCATCATGATTAGGCATAAAAACCTCACAAACAAATACAGAAAAATAAAAAATATTAACTGTATCCATTTCAGATGGATTACATATGTAAAGGCCAATGGAAAAAAATCAATAAAAATTAATTAGAAAATAAACAATTTATTCCTAAAGACTGAGTGGGTCAAAGAACAAATCACAGAAATAATCAATAATTTCATTAAAGATAATGAAAACTATGAGATAACAAACCAAAATTTATGGGATACAGCCAAATCACTACTTAGGAGCATTTTTTATATCTCTAAATGTTTACATCAATAAACCAGAGAAAGAGCAGATCAATGAATTGGGCATGCAATTAACAACACTAGAAAAAGGACAGATTAAAAATCTTCAATTAAACACCAAATTAGAAATCCTGAAAATCACATAGAAATTAATAAAATTGATTGTAAAAAATAAATTAATAAACAAAGAGTGGGTTTTATTAAAAAACAATAAAACAGAAAAAAAAACATTGGTGGATTTTATTTTTAAAAAGAAAGAAGAAAACCAAATTGCCAGTTTCATAAGTGAAAAGGGTTACTCTGCAGCCAGTGTAGATGAAATTAATACAATTATTGGGGCTATTTTGCTTAATTATATGGCAATAACTCTGACAATTTAAGTGTAAAGCATGAATATTTAAAAAATATGTTTCCCAGATTAACAGAAGAGGAAATAGAATAATTCAAAAATCTTGTTTAAGAAAAGGAAATTGAATGTGCCATCAATGATCTCCTTAAGAAAAAGTCTCCAGGGCCAGATGGATTCACTAGTGAATTTTACCAAATATTAAAACAATCAATTCAATACTATATAAACTATTTTAAAAAAATAGGCAAAGAAGGAATCCTTCCAAATTCCTTTTATGACACAGATATGGTGCTGCTACCTAAACTGGGAAGAGCAAAAAGGGAAATCTGTAGACCAATTTCTTTAATGAATATTCATGCAAAAATTTAAATAAAATACTAGAAAAGATATTACAATAATATATTACAAGGAACATATACTATGACCAGGTGGGATTTATACCAAAAATATAGTGGCAGTTCAATATTAGGAAAAATATTAATATAAATGACCATATCTATAACAAAATAAACAGAAATCATATGAATATCTCAATATATACAGAAAAAGCTTTTAATAATCTGAGTCATTCCCCAAATGATAAATCATTAAAGGATATGAACAGAAAATGAAGAAGAAGAAGAAGAAGAAGAAGAAGAAGAAGAAGAAGAAGAAGAAGAAGAAGAAATCAAAGCTATCTATAATCATGTAAAAACACTCTAAATAACTATTGATGAGAGAAATACAAATTAAAAAAACATTGAGGTACTACCTCACACCTATCAGATTTGTTAATATGAAAGAATAGGAAAATGACAAATTTTGGAGGTGACATGCAAAAATTGAGACCCATGCATTGTTTGTTGAATTGTGAACTGATCCAACCATTCTGGAGAGCAGTTTGGAACTATGCTAAAAATGCATTGTTGATAGAGCTGTGAACTATTTTAACAATTCTAGAAAACAATTTGCAACCATACTAAAAGGGCTATAAAACTGGGTATACCTTGGACCTAGCAATACCATTACTAGGTCTGTACTGAAAAAGGATAAGGCCCAATATGTACAAAAATATTTATGGCAGCTCTTTTTGTGATATCAAAGAACTGGAAATTGAGGGGATGCTTAGAAATTGGGAATTGCTGAACCAGTTTTATATAATTTTGATGGGATTCCATTGTATGATAAGAAAGGATAAGCAGGATTTTTCAAGGCAAAAAATCTTTGGCAAGACTTTTACAAACTGTTGCAGAGTGAAGTGAGCAGAGCAAGGAGAATATAGTACACAATAACAGTGATATTGTAGAGATTATCAACTGTGAAAGACTTAGCTACTCTGATCAAGGCAATGATCCAAGACAATTCTGAAGAACTTATGATGAAAAATACTTCCAACCTCCAGAGAAAGAACAGATGGAGTATGAATTCAGATTAAAGCATACGTTTAAACAAAATTCTTTATTTTTTTGCAACATGACTAGTATGTACATATGTTTTGCTTGATTTCGTATGTATAAACGATATCACCTTTCTTGCTTTCTAAATGAGTGGGGGAGAGGCGAAGGGAAGAAGAAAATTTAGAATGCAATTTTTAAAAGAATGTTAAAAATAAATTGTAAAATATATAATATTTTATTTTCCCCAATTGCATGTAAAAATAATTTTGAATATTTTTTAAAGTTTTGAGTCCCAAATTTTATCCCTCCCTTCTTCTCTCCCTCCCTCCCTGAGACACTTCCTGAGATCATAAGCAATCAGATATAGATTATACATGTTGAATTACATAAAACATTTCCATATTATTCATTTTGTACAAGATGACTCGAATAAAAGATAAATGAATGAAAGAAAAAAAAGTAAAAAAAGAGTATGCTTAAGTCTGTATTCAAACAATAACAGTTCTTTCTGTGGAGGTATTTAGTTTGCTTCATCATGAATCCTTTGGGATTGTTATGGATCATTGTATTATTGAGAATACCTAAATCATTTATATTTTTTATTGGAAAATATTTCTGTTACTGGTTACAAAGTTTTCCTGGTTCTTCTCACTTCACCTTGCATCTGTTCATATATATCTTTCTAGATTTTTCTTCAATCATCCTGTTTGTCATTTCTTATAGGCCAAAAATATTAAATCACAATCATGTCCCACAGCTCGTTTAACCATTCCCCCAAATGATGGGCATCCTTTTGATTTCCATTTCTTAGCCACAAAAAAGCTGCCACAAAAATTTTTGTACAAATAGGTCCTCCACCTCTGCTTTTTATGTCTTTGGGATATGCACCTCACAGTAATTTTATTGCTGGATCAAAGGGCATGCACAGTTTTCTAGCCCTTCAGGTATAGTTCAAAATTGCTCCCCATAATGATTGGATCAGCCCACAAATAGTAATTTAAAAAAAAGATTTCTACCCTTCTAATTTGAATTGTCTCTCAAAGTTAAACTCATCAACCACTAAGTAAGGATTTATTAAGCATTATTACGTGCAAGTACTGTTCTAGGCATTAGGGATACAAATACAAAGAATGAAATAATATCTACTCGCAAGAAAATTATATTATAAGTTAGTTTTAGTACATATAAAAAGGAGACAATACAGGATATAAACACAACAGAATACTAGTAAAAGTAGAAATGAAATTGCAAGTTACTTGTTCCACTATATTACCTACCTGACAACTATTTCTTCCCCTTTTTTCAACTGTTTCTTTCCTTTAAATGGAAAAAAAATTGAAGAGAAAGTAGTGTGCACAGTTAATGTACCTAGCATTGCACTGGCTCTAGCAGACTGACTTGCAGCTACAGTGGCCTTTTCAAACCCATTTAGTTTCCATTAAACTGGTCAAGTCATTAAGAACCTTGTAAGCATATCAATAGTCCTCTGTGGAGATGCAGTATAGTTATTTGATAATAATTCAGGTAGGTAATCAATTGGCTGCTCAGGAAACTGCTTAGTTGATCAGATTGCCTCACTGAAGGAATCTAGTTGCTCTCAGATGAAATCGACTTTTCAAAGTTTCAGCTTAAATATGAAGGTTAAGTTTCAGGGGAAGGTCCCATGAATAGAAGCCTATGACTCATGATCTAATTGATAGACAGTAGAGGAAGGTCTAGGTGATCCAAGTATGTGGCCTTAAATTTTGAGAAGGTCTGATTTTCCTTAGAGTAGGACTTTAAGGACTCTGATTTTTTTATTTTATTTTAAGTTGAGGAGTCAAATTATAATTAAGCACTTGTAATGTCCTAAGAAATGTGTGGCATATAAAGGACCTAAAAGACATTGGCTATCTTTAAGAAGTTAATATGCTATTATGGTAGGTGAGATTATATTTCAAAACCAAAAACAAAGAGTGAAATGAATAGAACCAGGAGAACATTGTACATGGTAACAGCAATAGCGTGCAATGATCAACTCTGATAGACTTTGTTCTTCTCAACAATACAGTGATCCAACACAATTCCAAAAGACTCATGATGCAAAATGCTATCCACATCCAGAGAATGAACTACGGAGTCTGAATGCAGATCAAAGCATACTATTTTCACTTTTTTGATTTTCTTTTTGTTCCTTTCTCATCATTTTCCCCTTTTCTTCTGATTCTTCTTTCACAATATGACTAAAGTGGAAATATGATTAATATGATTGTAAATGTATAACCTACATGAGGTTGCTTGTTGTCTGGCGGAAGGGAAGAGGGGAGGAAGGAGGGAAAAATTTGAAATTCAAAATCTCATAGAACTGAATGTTGAGAACTATCTTAACATATAATTGGAAAAAAATAAAATACTGTAAGTGTGGAAAAAGCCAACAGCAAATAATGTAGTATACTTAAATAAAACAATTATGTGCTACCAATTAGAGTGCTGTAACATTCAGTAAAGTGCTAGTGTAGTTAAGGAATGTGAGGCTTTCAAGAGGTAGATCTTTAACTGCACCTTTAAGGATGAACAAGATTTTAATAGGTAGCAGGAGAATTAAAACTAGGACTAGGTCATTGGTTATTTGTTCCAGGATGAGACATTTAGGGGGCACCAATAACAATGTAGTATATTGTCATTCTTCCATCATCTGACCCTGATCCTATGGCATAGTTACTAGTCTGATACTAGCACTTCCTTTCTCCTTTCAGCAGCTTCTAAAAAAGTAAATGGGACATAATTATAGGCTACTGGTGAGCTTATTCTCTCCAACTTCCCCAACTGCCATTTTCCCCAGGAATTAAAATTGTTGGCCATGATTCTCTGTGGGGGGAAAAACCTAGGTGTGGGAAAAATGGGAACAAAAGGATGATGAGTTCATTTCTATCAGTTCAATTCAATTTACCTCAACCAGGATTTATTAAATTCTTGCTTTATTTGGAGTACTCTGTTAGGCTGGGAGAGAAACAAAGGTCAGATAAGAAATGTATGATAGCTAACAAGGTCAAGTGATATTTTTGTTTGTTTATGTGTTTTGATAGTGGAGATATAGTTGAGTAAGCATCTGAGAAAGATACAGGAGCTAGGCAGAGACTGAAGGTTAGAGAGAGTAGAGATCACAGAGGGAGTAATTTAGTAGAGAGAGAAGATAGCATATGATAGGATCATGGTTCATGTGCTTTGGCAAAGAGGAAGGCCATATCTTCAGGTGAGATAGGGTAAAGAAAAAAGAGTCAGCAGAGAGGTCTAAGAGATATAAGATACAGGGGGGAGCTCTTGGTGAATGGCCTCAAATTTTTGGTGAAGTATATGGTGAATTCATCAGTTGTAAGGATAGACAGAGATGGAGTTATGGGAAGGTTATAAAGGGATGAAAAAAAGTTTTCGAATATCTACTATAGTGAGTGGGAGAGAAAAATTGATTAGGGGTGTATTGAAGGTTTGCCTTTCTAGAATGGGTACCTAGTTCAGATTATATAAAAAAATTCATTCACGCATATGTACGTATTCATGGATTTATAGGTATATGTATAGTGGACTCAGCACAATTTTGCAATTTTATCTAGTTTCATTAAACACTATCTAAACAGGAAGAAAGGTGTCAGATGGTACACTTTCTCAAAGGCTAACTATGGCCAAATCATGAGTAATACTAAAAGAATGATGTGAGGGATTTGAGGGAAACGTCAAACTAATTAATCAAGAACAAAATATGAAAGAGATGAGAATATAGTCAATACAGGGGTGATGACCTAAGAAGAACAGAAGAATGAAGGGATTGAAAATCACAGTGATGAGAATAACCAAGGGTAGGAATCATAAGGCATAAGGAATGGAGTGATAAAATATTATGATAATGAAAAGAAATATTAGGGTTCATGAACACGAAAATGGAATGCTTGTGGGTGATGAGAGAAACAAAGGTTTGACCAACTTTGTGTAGCTGAGGTGGAATGGAGGCTTGGGTCACAACAAGTAGATTGAGGAACTGGGAAGTTAGAATATTTGAGAGTGTATGTATAAATACACATATGTGTGTATGTGTATATGTGCGTGTATTGTTTTCCCCTAGTGTGAGGGCAGGATTTGAGGCTATGAGCCAAGCATTCAACTCATTGAGGAAAAGAGATAAGAACTACTAGCTTTGGGATTGAGCAATTTCTTTGAATGAAGTGGAAATCAGAAGAGAAGAGTTTGTTTAGTAAAAGTGGTGAAGGAAGAGTTTAGAAGTGACAGTAGGTAGTACAAAATATTCCAATTCCTCCACCAGAGTCATTGAGTCAGATAGTGTTAATGAAAGTGTAACTACTACTGGAAAGATTGGCCAAAGATCCAGTGTTATTAGGAGGGTATCAGATCTCAATGAGTGCCAGACCTAAAGCGACAACTTGGGGGAAAGAAAGGAAGGATAAAATGGGCAGTTGATTTGAAAAACTAGGTTTGCACTTCCACAACTGAAAATTAAAAATCACTAGGATGACAGTACAAGTGGTTGACAGTATGCTGACTATGGAGGAATGCAGTCAGGTCGAGGGAGGCAGTTAATTAGACTGTTTAAATTGCTCTGCAGACAGTAACCTGATTCCTGGTTATGTGATATCCTATGAAAACCTGAAGAACACAACCCAGTGGGTAGGAATAGGAATAGGTATGGCCCAGAAAAGTGTGGTTAGGAGTTGCCAATATAAGAAAATCCCAGTATGAATTCAGTTACTCCCAATCTAGATAAATGCTTCATGGGGATTTTGTTCAAATACTTCAGACTATTTGAACTGATTTTTTTCTGGTATTTTATCATACTATGGAAGTGACCTTGGTTTTGAGGTGATATGATTCAACAGAATACAAGTTTGATAAGTTTCTATCTAGCAGAGGTTTTTGTGTGGCCCTGATGATTGGTGATGACTTTGATCAATGGACCAGCCTAGGTAAAGGTGGCGGGGCTCATCCTCAGAAGTTTGGCTACCAAAAATGATTAGAAAATGAAATTTATAATAGGGACTAATACAAAACCCTACAGGGGTTTTTACAAAATCAGCTATATCAGCCAAGTTCAGGGATCCATAGGTTGACAGCTATTTATATGAAAAGGCTTTGGAGTTCTTATTGCATTGCAGATTCAATATTCAATTCAATTAATAAATATTTATTAAGCACCTACTATATGTAAGAGACTGTGCTAGGTACTTGAAAAGGAGCATATATTTAATATATTCAAAGTATAAAGAAAATAATAGAAAGCAATTTTAAGAGAATTCTAAAAACAAGGGGAATCAGGGAAGTCCTCAAGTAGGAGACAGCCGATGGCCTGTGCTTTAACACATATGAGGGATTCTTAAAGGAAAAGGAAAGGGAGAAGTGCATTCCTAATAAGGAGGATAGTTTGGACAAATGTATGGGACTTAGGGAATATAATACCATGCAAAAGGAACAGTTAACATTCCAGTTTGAGTGAAATGAATACTTCTCAAGGGAAGTAAGAAAAAATAAGACTAGGAAGGCAGGAGAGAGTTGGATGCTGGGTAGAGGATATTCTGGCATGTAAATTCACTTCAGTAATGCAGATTGATGTGCCCTTTAATTTATAGCCATGGAGAGATGATTGGGACTTTGAAAGTTTAAGTGTTTTCTCTATGGTCACAAAGCTATTATATTTCATAGGAAGAACTTGGATTATATTCGTCTGCGCTCATGACATGAGGGTGGTTACCCTAGATGGCTTCTGAGGTCTTGTCTAGCTGTTAACCTATGATTCTATGATCTGTAGGGCAGCTGCTGCTTCTGAAGGTATTATTATAATTTTTTTAGATTGATTTTATTTTTACATTTTGTTTTGACACAGCAGTATCTTTCCAAAAAATATCTCTGTACTACCGTCGTGTAGAAGATAAATTAAGCAGCATTTTATATATAATGAATCTAACTCACATGAAACTTTGTTTTTATCTTCCATAATTTGTTAATTGAAAGAAGTCACTTAAGTAATTTGGGTTTTGGGGTTTTTTTGGCAGGGCAATTGGGGTTAAGTGACTTGCCCAACGTCACACAGCTAGTACATGTGTCAAGTGTCTGAGGCCGGATTCGAACTCAGATCCTCCTGACTTCAGGGCTTGTGCACTACTCACTGTGCCACCAAGCTGCTATGGTTCATTGTATTTGACCTGAGTTTGTTGCTTTTTAGTTGTATTCCTTTATATTATTGTAGTCATCATAGTTTGCGGTGTTTTGACTACTTTCTTCTCTCTGTATCAGTTCACATAAATCTTCCCATATTTCCATTAAGTCTTTTTAAGTTCCTTAAGAGAACCTGATAAAGTGCCTTGCCTATGGTTGGCAAAAATGGGTTTGAATGTTATTTGGCTCCTCTCGTGTGACAAAGCACCTGGTGCTGATTCTATTCCAGCTGAGATTTACAAGGCAGGGAGCTAGGGGAAGGGGCACTACTCATACAAAAATTGATGGAAATTCTCTCCATTATGTGGCAAGAGGAGATTATATTGCAGGAGTTCAAGGATGTTTCAATTGTCCATCTCTATAAAGGAAAAGGAAATAAAAAAGATTGTTCTGTGACAATCACTGAATTGTGGCAGGGATTGGGGGTGGTGTGGGGTGGGATTCCTCTCTCTTAGTCATTGCTTGCAAAATTCTTGCCATAGTCATCTTTAATAGGCTGGTCCTTCACCATAGAAGATGGTTATCTACCTGAGAGCCAAAAAAGGCCAAGGAATAGTTGTTATAGTGTGTGCTGCCCAACAAGTCCAGGAGAAATGCCAGTAGCAGAACAGAGGTCTGCACATAACTTTCCTTGTTCTGACTAAGGCCTTTGATATCATCAGTCATGAGGACTTATGGAAAATTATGGTAAAATTTGGCATCCCAGATAAGTTCATCAGTATTGTATGTCAGTTCCACGATGGCATGCTTATATGGATTCTGGATAATGGACAATGTTCTCGCACTTTCCTAGTCACCAATGGAGTGAAGCAGGGCTGTGTTGTTCTTCCCATGCTTTTTTAGCATGATATACCTTCAATAAGGACAAAAACATCATCAAGGCTAGCAACTGCACTGATGGCAAATTGTTTAACTTGAAAAGGCTATAAGCCAAGACTAAAGTGGAGATGGATTTGGTATGCAAGTTTTTGTTTGCAGATGATTGTGCATTCAGTGCAACTTCTGAGGCCAAGATGCATCAAAGCATGGATTGTTCTTTGCTGCTTGTACTAATTTGGCCTGACAATTAACACCAAGAAAGCAGAGGTTCTCCATTCGCCAGCACCACACCATTCATACATGGAACCATCGGTTATAGCAAATGGATGCTGTGAATAAGTATACTTAACTTGGCAGTATGCTTTCCAGGAATGTGTGCATAGATGATGAGGTTGATGTACACATTGCCAGAAGGAGCTCAGTGTTTGGGAGGCTCCTGAAGAGAGTATGGGAGAGAAGAGGTGTTTGACTGCCTACCAAATTTAAGGTCTACAGAGTCATTTTGCTAACCTCATTGTTGTATGCTTGTGAAACCTGGAACTATACCAGCAATGTGTCAGGAAATTGAATTGTTTCCATTTGAATTATCTTAGGAAGATTCTGAAGATCACCAGGGAAGATAAGGTACCAGATACTGAGCTCCTTTCTCAAGCCACACTGCCAAGCATTCAAAGCATTTCAGAGACAGTAATTTCAATAGGCTGACCACCTTGTTTGAATGGCATACATACATTTGCCTGAAAGAGTATTTTATGGAGACCTCACACAGGGTAAGCCTCATGTCAAGGGTAGAAAAAGTCATATGAGGACACTTTGATGGTCTCTCTGAAGACCTTTGGGATCGATTACATGGCACAGGAGTCACTGGCACAGGAGCACCCAGCATAGTGTGCCTGCATTAAAGAAGGATCTATGCTTTCTGACCAAAGCAGGATTGCAGTAGCTCAAAAGAAACATTAGATGGGCAAATTTAGAGACATCTCCTTCCAAAATGTTCATAAGGACTATTTGTGTTTAACTTGTGGTAGAGCTTTCTGAGCTGATATTGATCGGATCAGTCACAGTCAGAGATACTATACCCTTTACTCCAACATAGTAATGTCATTTTGGTATTCTTTGAGAATGAAGTACAACCTCCATTGATTGATCTATTGAATAATATTCCATTACCTTAATACAGCACAATTTGTTCATCCATGGTTCAACAGTTGGACATGTAATTTATTTTTACATTTTTGTTACCACAAATAGTATTGCTACAGATGTTTCGGAAAACGTGAAATGTTTATTTTCTCACATTAACCTCCTTGAAGTATATATTCAACAACAGGGTCCCTGGATCAAAAGTTATGACCAATTCACTAACGTATTTCTGCATATTTCCAAATTGTTTCCAGCTATACCCAGATATTAACATTTTGGACAGAAAACCCTGACAAGTGTTATTCTTGGTTTAATACTGAGTTCTCAACCTGCACCAACTAAGAGAATATCTATATGCCCACCCCTACCTACCCCCACAAACATATATGTGTGTATCTGTGTATCTATGTATATATATATATATATATATATATGCATACATTATATGTCTGTCTGTATCTTGCTCTCACTTTTCCTCCTCTCTCTCCTCTTTGATGTAGGTAACCAGAGAGTGGGAAATAGAAATTAGTTTAGATACTTGTCTTTTGCGAAGTAACTTTGTTAGTGAAAATCAAATCACTTCTACTTTTAATAACTGCATGATTTCCATTCTGAAAACATCTCGCTTCACAGAGAAAGAAGATGAGGAGAAAGGCTAAAGTGAATCTCAGCTAGAAAACGAGCTGTTCCAGAAAAAAAAATTATGAGCCATAATGACAGCTCAAAAATGCCAAATGCAGCCTATTGACACTAAATGTTTTCTCTGAGCAGCTTTATGGATGCTATTTTGAGTGCAAACTCAACAAATGTGAATGAATGACAAGAGATACACTAACACGTACTCAGAAAAGCACTCTTGAGGTTCCTGAGTAAGGAGTGGAGGATGGAGGGAGAAGACACACTTGTGTATGGTCAGTCCCTCCCAGAACAATATCGCTTTTATGGTGCCTAGTCAGTAAAATAAAATAACTTGCACCTTTAGGGGCTTTCCACAGAAATTTGAAGATAAAAATGAAACTGTTCATGTGCATGGAGAGTATTGAGCTTGACAAAAATGTACTTTTCCACCTCCTATGAACCTCTTCTTACTTTCTATTTATACAGAGATCATGTTTTCTATGTTTGTAATGGTCACTAACTTCATGAATCAAATGTAACTTACAGAGAGGTAGTGTGGTATAGTGGAAATAGAGCTGTCTGGGGTTCAGTGAATTTTCATTTGAATATTGACTTTCTTATTTATTTATTGCGTGGCTTTGGACAAGTTATATGACTTTTCTGCATCTCAGTTTCCTTCTCTGTAAAAGGAGGTGATTGAACTATTATTTTAGGTCCCTTTCAAATCTATATATGAGAATCATTTGAACCTGGAAGAATTCAGTGACAGGATCTTACAGAGTTCAAGTGGAATATTCTTATTAATTTTCCTTCAAAGATAAGGATTTTGTCATACGAAATTTGTAACAAGTATCATCATGATGATCTCCCCATAGTTTCAATAGGCAACTCAAATGTACCATTATTCTAAAACTATTAATGCAAGTGTTTTTAGCAGTCACAGAGACTAAACACTATGCATACTAAGATGATAAACCTAGTTTGCACTTAATGATACACAGACACACACACACATGCACACACACAAATATACATATATGTATATATGTATATATATACACAAAATTCATAGACTCTTAAAGCTGAAAAATATTTTAGAGAACATGCAGTCCAAATGGCTTATTTTATAAATGAGAAAATTGCAGCCCAAAGGGGTGTAATCTACCAATGAGTCTTAGTTGTATATAGCTCTCTCTCTCTTTGTCTCTTATTTCTTTCCATCTCTCCATCCATCCCTCCATCTCCTATTCCTTCTTCCCCCTTCAGAGAGCCACATATGCACATTTTTATACACACCACACACACACACACACACACAGACACACACACACACACACACACACATATCCATATGTGAATGGAATGGCAAATACTTAGTTTTTCACTCATGTGCTCCTCGACTTTCTCACCGTAATGAGAGTAAATCTGGTTTCTCAAAGTCAATGCCAAAAAATAGAAAGCCCTGATAGATCCCATATCCTGGAAAATGCATTATGGAAGGGCCTAGGGAACAGATGTATAAATCAGTTGAGGATTAGATTAACTTGGGCTGGAGAAGCTCATTACAAGAATATTAGCCTCCAGGAACACTAATGCCTTGTTGGTGGACTTGTGAACTGATCCAATTATTCAGGAGAGTAAATAGGAACTATGCCCAAAGGGCTATAAAACTGTGCATACCCTTTGATCCAGCAATACCATTGTAGGTCTGTATCCCAAAGAGAAGATACAAATGGAAAAAGGACCCCTGTGTGCAAACATATTTATAGGAGCTCTTTCTGTGGTGGCAAAGAATTGGAAATTGAAGGGATGCCTATCAATTGGGAAATGGCTAAACAAGTTGTGGTATATGAATGTGATGGAATAATATTGTTCCATAAGATAAGCAGGCAGACTTCCAAAGATTTACATGAACTGATGCTGAGTGAAATGAGCAGAACCAGGAGAACACTGTACACAGTAAACAGCAAGATGGTGCAGTGACCAACTTTTATGTACTTAGCTCTTCTCAGAAGATCCAAGAATATTCCAAAAGACTCAAGATGGAAAATGCTATTCACATACAGAGTAAGAACTAGGGATTCTGAATGCAGATCAAAGTACGTGGTTTGCTTTTTCTCTCTTGTGTTTTTTTTCCCTTTGGTTCTTATTCTTCTTTACTACATCAGCAATGTGGAAATATGTTTGATATGATTGTACATGTATATATAGCTTATATAAGATTCCATACTCTCTTGGGGAGAGGGGAGAGGAGAAAGTGGAAGAAAATTTAGAACTCAAAATCCTATAAGAGTGAAAATTGAAAACTAAAAATAAATAATTAATTTTTAAAAAATAATATTAACATACAGACAATGACATTTTTGGTGCTGACAACTCAGTAACTGTCTACTAAATTATGTAGTGATTCTGTTCTGCATTTGAAGAGATCCCATACTAAAATCATGGATCTATTAAATATTGAATAACAAATATATAGCAATGATTTCTCAACTTTGGTAATTTTATCCTTTATTTCATCAGTGTGAACACTATATCTCACTCATCCATATGTTTACATCTTTCACGACTCTTGTTCATATACTCCTATAAAATTTCTATATTAAACATGTAGTATACTGATAACTTATTTTGAATCTCTTGATACTGATTGGGTATTAATTGAACATACAGGTTGTTAAAATGTTTTCCATGCTTTCACCATATGACTGAGCATACTACCTCCTTACCCAGGTAACAAATCACACTTTCTGTTCAGCTCTGGTCTTTTTATCAGAAAAATTTGAACGTTTCCTATTTTGTTGAATGTCCATCGTTTCCCCTGAAAGAGTATGCTCAATTTTACTGGGTAGTTGATTCTTGGTTGTAATCCAAGTTCCTTTGCCCTCTGGGATATTATATTCTAAGCTCTCCAATCCTTATAACATAAAAGCTGCTAAATCCTGTGTAATCCTGACTGTGACTCCTTGATATTTGAATTATTTCTTTCTATCTGCTTGCAGTATTTTCTCCTCAACCTGATAGTTCTGGAATTTGCCTACAATATTCCTTGGAGTTTTCATTTTGGGATCTCCTTTAGGAGGTGATTGGTGGATTCTTTCAATGACTATTTTACCTTCTATTTCTAGGATATCAGGGCAATTTTCCTTGATAATTTCTTGAAAGTTGCTATCCAGGCTCCTTTTATAAATCATGGCTTTCATGTAGTCCAATAATTCTTTAATTCTCTCTCCCAGATGCATTTTCCAGGTCATTTCTTTTTCCAATGAGTTACATTACATTTTCTTCTATTTTTTTTCATTATTTTGATTTTGTTTAACTGATTTTTGATCTTTCATAGAGTCATTAGCTTCCACATGCATTATTTTTTTGGAGGAAAGAAGGCAAGGCAATTGGGGTTAAGTGACTTGCCCAAGGTCACACAGCTAGTAAGTGTGTCAAGTGACTGAGGCTGGAGTCCTCCTGACTCCAGGGCCAGTGTTCTACTCACTGCGCCACCTAGCTGCCCCCAATACTTAGTTTTAAGGAATTATTTCCTTCAGTTAGCTTTTCTACCTCCTTTTCCATTTGGCCAATTCTACTTTTAGAGGAGTTGTTTTTTTCACCGGATGTTTTTCCATTTTGCCAATTCTATTTTTTAAGGAGTTGTTTTCTTCAGTCAACTTTTGTGCTTTCTTTTCAAAGCTGTTGACTCTTTTCACAACTTTCTTGCATATCTCAAAATTATTTTCCCAATTTTTCTTTTTTCTCTCTTACTCAATTTTTAAAATTTTTTTTTGAGCTCTTCAAAGAGGAATTTTTGGGCTTGAGACCAATTCATATTCCCCTTTGAGGCTTTGCATGAAGGCATTTGGCATTATGGTCCTCTTCTGAGTTTTTATTTTCATCCTCACTGTCACCCTGGTAGCTTTCTATGGTTAGGGCTCTTTTTTGCTTTTTGCTTATTTTTTAAAGTTGAGCTCTACTCCTAGGACACAGCAGGGCACCATCCCAAGATTCTTGCACTGTGGGCCAGGGGTTTGGTCACTGGCTTTCCAAAATGGGGCTTTTGGGGCTGGCAGCTTGCCCACTGTACTATGTTTGCCTGGCCTAGTAAAGCCTGTTATGCCCTGGGTTCTGAGGCTGGCAGTTTGCCTGCCATGCTGGGGCTGGAGGCCTCACAGCTGTTCTGGTGTGTCAGTGCCCTGTTGAGCCCAGATGGTGGGGCCTTTGCTACTGATCTATGCTATGGCTAATTACCTCCTGCTGGCTGAAGGCAATGTATTTTAAACAAAATTATAACAGTTAATCAATTCTCACCATCCTTCAACTTCTCCGTGATTTGCAGCTATCTTAATGCAGAAAGACTTTAAGAGTTTACTGGAAAATTCTGTGTCAAGAAAATCCCTTGTTCATTTTTTGGGGTAACCCTGGGTGCAAATGACTTTGTTTTTAAAACACCTTCCTTCAAGGGACAAGATCCAGTAAATATAACTACATGTGTTGATGATTAAAGCACCTGAGACACTCTTTCCCTTTCTTACAAAATTTTGATTTGATTGGCATTAATTTTGATTGGCATAAACCACATAATGTCTGTACATCACGCTGATATCTCTGAATATCTTTTTCTATGCTGTGCAGGAGAACAAGTGTGAAAACATATAATATGATGTCATGAGATGAGTCAACAGAGTAATAATATGGTAAGGATCAGGGAAATTCTGGGGCATCATGGCAGCTTCAGACTACAATATACTTGGGTGAACAATGCTCTCATTTACTTGGTTTTGTGAGCTCTAGGTATTTTATTAAGCATTATGTGTCCCTTTTTAAAATCTATGTCAACAAAAAAAATTTAAAAAAATCTATGTCAACAGAAAAAATAATTTTATTAAGTAATTGAGCATATTCTTTTTCACTGTGACGTCTACTCCATTAGGTGAAATTCATGTGACTGTTTCTCCATGAAACATAGTAGAGCCTGGAAAAATATGGTGTCTTTTAGAGGTGGGCACTCAAAGTTGTTGTGATTCAGAAACTCCACAATAATCTCCATGCCTGAAGTAAAAAAAAAAAACCAACCCTTCACTGGCTGAAAAGAGAGGTGGAGAAGAGGGTAAGGTGGTTGTCCACTCCATGAGAATGACAGTGAATTCGGGACTTCTACCCCAAAGGCTATATATATAGCAAGAAGAGAGGTAGACAAAGTAAGAGGGTTTCTAAATAATCTGTAATTAATTAACTTTTTATGTGTCTGAGAAGTGAATCCACAGTTAGAAATATTTAAGTAAGGACAGAAATTCTCTTTGGAGTTTGTTTACCAAACCAGAGGGCATAGTGGAGTCCCATGCACTTGATAAGTTCTTTACAAATATTTGAGAAATGGACAGGATTTACATAAGGACAACATTCAAGTGTCCTTTGGAAAATTTGTCAATATTTATATAGTTACCTGTGTGTCAATCAAAGAACAATGATCAGGACTGGCCTTAGAATCACAAATACTTGGGTTGAAGTCTGAACTCTGAGACATGCTGACTCTCTGACCCTGGGAGTATTAGACACAGTACTTTCAGGCAAACCTCTAACATCATTAATTGCAAAACAGTTGTTGATCTGCATTGACAGAGGGAGCTTTCTCACTGGGATTATCCTATGCCAATTAAGTGAAAAGTATAGAGATCTTTCCAAAAATCTGTATGACAGTTTAACCTTCTGTATGCTGATTTACATCCCAGCTGACCATATATGTGACTAACTCTAGGGCAGGGACTGTGCCAGCTCCTGCACAGTAGTCTGTACAAAAGAATGCCTAATAAAGGCTTTTAGGAGGTAAGTGCCACTGTTTAATATTTATTGGGCACCTATAGGGACCCTGGGACCTTGGTCCAGGATGAACAGCTTTAAGAAAGTTGTACCTAATTAAGAGAAACATGGTCCCTGTTCCCAAGGAGCTTATCTGCTGAGACAGACATTAGTGTGGGAGCATAGCAAAAAGGTAATGTATTTTGTTTTGTTTCCAAGTGTATAAAATAACCACTTTCCTTATGTAATTGCATGTTTTCTACTCTCTTTTTTCATTAGTTTTATTTTAAGAATGTTATGTTGAGTATGGAATGAAGAGACAAGGAGGAAAAAAAGAAAAAAATGAAAAGGAGGAAGGAAGGGATAAAAGGGAGGGAAGGAAAAAGAAAAAGACAGGGAAGGATTAAGGGGATAAAGAAGAAGGTTCAAGAATGACTTAGAAACAATAAAGAAAGGAAAGAGACTACAGTAGGGTTGGAAGAAGACTGTTGAGAATATGACGTAGAATAAATCAACCAACAATCATTTATTAAATATCTATAATAGTCACTGAAGAGACAATGACAAACACAAAATGACCAGCCTGAAGGAACCTACAGTCTGTAGGAGGAGACAACATGCATGTTATAAGTATATTCATAATACATATAAAATAAGTGCAATAGTATCCAATTTAGTTGTTACAATGTGTCCTGTTTATATATTTCATGCAACATTATCAATGTATTTACTTATATTCTGAGCTGCCTCAGGAGGCTAGGTATAATTCAAGCCCTTTGTGGAGTAGTATCTATAACAAATTTAAATCCAAATGTAGGGGATTCATTTTTATCTCTTCCCATTTTGGTATGGCAAAGTGAGTAGAGTCAGTACTGATAGTTTAATGAGGAGTAGGCATAACATGATTTTGGAACACATCACAGTTCACCCAGAATGCCTCTATGTGAATGGCCCTGTGTAAAACTGTGAATAAATTTACAGCTAAATTGACTGCTCTCCATAAATGGAAAGAAGAATGTGCATGCTCATGAACAGGGTAATTATAACTCACATTTTGACAGTACTTATAGTTCACAGAACAATTTACTCAACCCAGTGAAGTAGATAGAGCAAATATTACTGGTATACCCATTCTGTATATGGGGAAACTGATATATAGAGAATCATTTGCCTGAGGTTACACAGCTAACAATTGGATTTACAGTAGGGTTCCAAAACTATGCTTGCTGAATTCAGTTTCATACCTTCTGCAATGTCACCTTGCCACTCAAATAGAAAAAAATAATACGAGACATCTTGTTATATGTTGAGAATTTTTCTGTGTACATTTTAATTCTTTAGTTCTGTTCTTGTGAAATGAATGCCCCCACCTAAAAGAGAAGCATAATTTCATTAAAACGAAATCCTTGACTTTCAAACTAACACATTAACTTCAGAATCACAAAATTTCAGAGTTGAAAGACATCAGGGGCTTTCTATGACCCAGTTCAACTTATACCACAAACAAATCTCATCTCTAGTATCCCCTATGGACAAAGTAAGGCCACACAATTTTTGCTTGAAGACCCTAAAGGAGAGGAGACTTATCTCTGGAATCTTTGAGTAGAAGTCCTATTTATGTTCCTCTGTCTGCCTACATGCCAGTCTGTCCAGTTAAATATAGTCAGATCCTCTTTTTAAACTTGTAATCTGGGAACCTCAATTTAAACTATTTTTTCATATTGCCAAGAAAGAACTTCTAAGAATATAAAAAGTGAGCTAGGCAGGGCCCTTTTTCATTCAAGCAAAAGTACAAACATGAAACAATGTCCTTTGCTTTCCACGACCACAGGCCAGCTAAACATTACCATTTATCTCTAAGACAGCCAGATTACAAGAAGTTTTCTCTCAAACTTATTTTACACCTTCCTGAAGGGAATATTGGAAAGATAAACAAATGAATCCTCCACAAAAACCTTGAGCCAATTCTTCATCAACATGTTAGTGATGACTCAGGGTTCCCAAAGTCATGAAGGCTATGCCAGCAAATGCCAAAATCTAACAGGTCCTGCCAAGCAGGAATGGCTTCAAGTTTAGACTTGGCAATGAAAAACGACATATCTGTTTTCTGAGAATAAGCCTAACTGAATCCAGAGTGGCTTCTTTCAAAAAATTTGGCAACTAGATAGTGAATATTCTTGGCTATGGCAACTCACTAAACTTATACTAAGTTAGCTATAAATAATTAGCTGCATTTCTAGAAGGAGCCAGTATGTGGATGAAATTATCCTTTTTTTCTTGATTGTCTTTTATTTTTTTCCCCAAATACATGTTGACAATTTTTAACATCTATTTTTACAAGATTTCGAGTTCCAAATTTTTCTATCTCCCTCCTTCCCCTTCCCTCTTCCTAAAATGGTAGGCAATTTGGTATAGATTATACATTTTCTATCATGTAAAAATATTTCCATATTAGTCTCAGTTATAAAAGAAGAAACATAACAAAAGGAAAAAAAAAACATGATAAAGATAAAGTAAGTGAGAAAAGCATGCTTTGATCTGCATTCAGGGTCCATAAGTTCTTTAAATGTGGATAGCATTTTCCTTCATGAGTCCTTTGTAATTGTCTTGGATCATTCTGTTGCTGAGAAGAGTTAAGTCATTCATAATTGATCATCCCACAATTTAACTAATAATTTGTACACTATTTCCCTGGTTCTCCTCATTTCAATTTACATCAGTTTGTACAAGTCTTACCAGGTTTTTCAAAAAATAATCTGCCTATTTATGATTTCTAATTGAACATTAGTTTTCCATTACATTCATGTAATACAGTTTGTTCTACTATTCCCCAATTGATGGGCATCCCTTCAATTTCCATTTTTTTACCATCACAAAAAGGGCTGCTTAAATATTTTTGTACTTGTAGGTACTTTTCCCTTTTTTATGATATCTTTGGGTTACCAACTTAGTAGTCATATTGCTAGGTCAAAGGGTATGCACAGTTTGGTTGTATTTTAGGCATAGTTCCAAATTGTCCTCCAGAATGGTTGGATGAGGTCACACCTCAACCAAGAGTGCATTAGTGTCACAATATTCCTTCATCCTCTCCAACATTTATCATTTTCCTTTCTTGTCATATGAGTCAATCTGATAGAGTCATTTGTCTGTGTATTAAGTGGTACCTCAGAGTTGTTTTAATTTGCATTTCTCTAATTAAAAGTGATTTAGAACACTTCTTCATATGCTTATAGATAGCTTTAATTTCTTCATCTGAGAACTGCCTGTTCCTATCCTTTGGCCATTTAAGAATTGGTGAACAGCTTGTATTCTTATCAATTTAACTCAATTTTCTAAACATTTGTGAAATGAAGCCTTTATTAGAGATAATACTTCTAAAGATCATTTCCAAGCTTTCTGCTTTCCTTCTAATCTTGGTTGCATTGGTTTCGTTTGTGCAAGAGTTTTTTTTTTTTAATTTATTATAATTAAAATTATCTATTTTACATTTAATAATGATCTTTTCATCTCATTTGGCCATGAACCCGTAACTCATTTGCTTTCTTCTTTATGAGTTTGGATGCTATACCGCTTGGTGCATATATGTTTTGTATTGATATTATTTCATTGTCTATGATAACTTATAGCAAGATGTAGTTTACTTCTGCATCTCCTTTAATTAGATATACTTTTTGCTATTATTTTACCTGATATCAGGATTGCTATGTCTGCTGTTTTGTTTTTTACTCAAGCTAAAGTATAATGGAGTCTGCTCCAGCTCCTTACCTTTGCTGTGTGTGTGTGTGTGTGTGTGTGTGTGTGTGTGTCTTTGCTTCAAGTGTGTTTCTCTAAACAACATATTGTAGGATTGTGATTTTTGATCCACTCTGGTGTCTGCTTCAATTTTATGGGAGACTTCATCCCATTCACATACACAGTTATACTAACTGTGTATTTCCCTCAATTCTCTCCTTTCCCCCTTTCCCTTCTCAGCAGTGTTTTGCTTCTCTCTATGGCCTCCCCCATCTGCATTTCTTTTCGTCAGGCCCCCCTCCCCTTACTTCATCTTCTCTTACTTTTCTGTCAGATAAGATAGATTTTTATGTTCAAATGATTGTGTACAGTGTTTCCTCTTTCGGCCAATACTGATGAGAGTGAAGCTCAAGCAATGCCAAATGCCCACCCTCCCATCTTTCCCTCCACTATAATTGGTTTTACATGCCTCTTCATGTAAAGAGTTTTACCCAATTCTATCTCTCCCTTCCTTCTGCACCAAATGTATACCTCTCTCTCCTCTATAAATTATTTTATTCTGTCATTCCCTTAAATTCACCTTGTACCCATACCTTCTGTCTATGTACATTCCTTCTAGCTGTACTATTAGTGGCACAATTTTTAAGAATTAAAAGAATTGTCTTCCATTAAGGGATGTAAACAAGTTCAATTTCATTGAATCCCTTATGCTTTCCTTTTTTTACCTTTTTGGGCTTCTCTTGAATCTTGACATTGAAGATAATTTTTTTTGTTGTTCAATTCTGGTTTATGAAAGCTTAAAATCCTTTTATTTCATTGAAAGACATTTTTTCCTTGAAGCATTATGCTTAATTTCACTGGGAAAGTGATTCTTGGTGGTACTCCTAGATTCTTTGCCATCTGGAATATTATGTTCCATGACCTCCAGTCCTTTAATTTTGCAGCTGCTAAGTGCTGTGTAATCCTGATTGTGCCTCCCTGATATTTGAAGTATTTCTTTCTAGCCACTTGTAGTATTTTTTCCTTGACCTGATAGTTCTGTAATTTGCCTCTAATGTCTGTTGAAGTTTTTATTTTGACATCTCTTTCCTGAGTTGATCAGTGAATTCTTTCAATGAATATTTTACCTTATGATTCCAGGATATCTGGGTAGTTTTCCTTGATAATTTCTTGAAAGATGCCATCCAGGTCCTTCTTTGATTATGGTTTTCAGGTAGTCCACTGATCCTGACATTTTCTCTCTTGAATCTATTTTCTTTTTTAAATAATTAATTTTTTTTTAGTTTATAACACTCAGTTCCACAAGTTTTTGAGCTCCAAATATTCTCCCCTCCTTCTCCCCCAAGACAGTATGTAATCTGACATAGGTTCTACATATACCTTCACATTAAACTTATTTTCCCAATAATCAAGTTGTAAAGAAGAATTATAACCAATGAAATGCACCATGAGAAAGATGTAACACTGTTGTGCTCTTCTGAATTTGTGTCTTAGTGTTCCCTGTTACCATAATAATTTTCTATAGTTAGATTCATTTTTGTTGGTGTTTTTTGGCCTTTTTCCTTTCTTTTAAATTTGAGATCCGCTCTGGGGATAGAAAGGGCACAGTTTCAGGCTCCTTGTGCCATTGGCTGGAGGACTTTTGTGTTTACTTAGTGTTGAGCTGATGTCCTGGGGCACCTGGGGACCCTTGTGTCTGGTGTTGTACAGATGGCTTAGGTTGTGGGGTAGCTGATGCTGTTGGAGGCTTTAGGAGTCTGGAAGCTTACCTGGTGCTGAGAAGTGTCCTAGTGTTGGTGTCTGGAGTGTGCTGAAGCCAATGGGGTATTTCTGCATTTCCCTGGGGTTACACTGAAGCACTTGGTGGTCTGGCTGATGGAGCCTGCCTGTTTCCTGGGGGCTATAATGAAGCACATGGTGGTTCTCAGAGCTGGTGTCTGCCCATTCCCCTGGCTATACTGAAGTATGTGGGGGCTTCTGGTATTTTCATTTGCCTGCTTCACTGCACTGAGGCTCAGGACCTCCCAATGGTTTCCTGAGGTGGGGCTTTCTTCTGGCTTGCTGGAAAGCTTCCTATCCTGGATTATGTTCCCCTTTTACCGAAGTGGGACAGACTTTTCTTGCTGATCTTCCAAGTTTCTTTGACTAAAAGATTGTTTTGCCCTATCTTTTTGCTTGTTCTGCTGTTCTAGAAGTTGTTTTGGGGCTCCATTTTATGGTTTTTTGGAGGTGATATGGGAGAGTTGAGGTGATTTACTTATTACTCCAACATTTGGCTCCTCAACGTCTTCTTCTCTGAAATTATTCTTGAAGAATTGAAAAGTGCAATAAGAAAAAAAGTGTTCAAAAAAACAAAGGATTTTTTACATATTGGGTGGACAATATCTGATTAACTTATTAGAGGACAAGAACAAGAGTCTCACAGGATGGGCAAGCATGGATGGTTTGTGATCTTCATCATTGGAAGGAACTCCCAGTGGGAAAACCCGCAGAAATTCAAAATGTAAAAAAACATTTTCATACGCCTTTGAGTGATCAATGGTCCCCGAGAAAGGGCCCAGATTAGGTAAAGTAGGGAGTAGAACAGAATGTTGAAAAGAAAGAAGAATAAAACAACAACAAATATTTACTGGAGAGATCCCTGCTGAATACTTAGTAGTACATGGCTGATACTTGAGAACTAATGTGTCAAGATGGTGTGGGGAGTTAAACAGAGAGCACTAAAGCTTGCAGAAGAGGTTCCCTTGGGATATCAGACACTTTAGCAAAGCAATGAAAGTTCATTGACTCAGAAAGACTAAACAAAATACTGAATACAAAGCACTGAGGAGGAGGAAGGCCAGCACCAGCAAAATTGTAAAGTAGACAACATTTTTCTTCATCAGAACATCCTTCACAAATCTGGGTGCCAAACTCTTCATTATTATTATTATTATTTCATTACTGTGCTTGTCCTAGGTACCCTACTACCCTTTCCAGGGTTCTCATATTGTTTCAAGATGCTATAATAACCCCAGAGTCTTTTGTATTCTATCCAGGAAGTATATTGAGGACTGAGAATGTCCTGTTCCTACACCATCTACTTCCAGAGGTGGTTCCTGGTAGGGTTTGTGTTTGCCCTCTAAACATAACAAACCCTAATGGTATGCCTTACTAAGCCCTTCCTACCCTGCTCAGCATTCCACTCTGTTCTCAGCTTCTCTGGCCATGGTAACTTTCACCTTCTCCTTAGTCGCTATTTATTTTAATCCCCTTTGGTCCACAGTTCCAAAATGATGGCAAATCTGGTTTAAAAAATTTTCATATTAATGAACTAATAGAAAAGGGATTGAAGAGACATTTCCCACAGCCATCTCCAGGGAATTCTCTCTGCCTTTATATAAACAGATACGTTTTATCACTAGCCTTCTGGATAGTGACTTTAAAAGTGAGCCTTTCAATCCAGGTAAGCATGCAAAGAGTGATAGGACAGGTGATCAAAGGGAAGAAATAGGTGATAGGGAAGAAACATGATTACTTCTTAACAATTCCCATCGTACATGCTATGTTCCATAAAAGTAGAACCACAAATTGTTCTCTGACTTCATCATTCTGTTTTTCTTTCTCTGTGTCTTCACACAGAGTGTCCCCCAAGCCAAGAATTCAAGCCCTCTAAATCTTTGCTTTGTAGAATCTTAGTTTTCTTTACAGCTCACTTCGCTGCCATGAGGCCTCTCCCATTTCCCCAAAACATTAATTTTCTTTTCATCCTCAAATTACCTTTAATATTAACATATGTGTACCTATGTTGTATCCCTTCCCTCCTTAGTGGAACGTAAGGGCCTTAATTGCAAGAATCATTTCATTTTAGTCTTTGCGGCTCCAACGCTAAGCACAGAGTAGCCACTTTATAAATATCTGTTGAGTTGAGATGAGTGGGTATGAATTTGCCATATTCTTCAAGCCAAGCCTCCTCCTTTGACAAACTCAAAAAATGCTATTTCTACTCATCCTTGGAGTGCTAAATGTGTTTTCTTCTGCAAGATAGCTGCTTTCTTCCTTGGGAGACAACAGGATTCACCAGCATGAAGCCAAGACTTGTAGTCAGGAACCTGAATTTGTAATTGTCAAGTGAACAAGCCTAGGAACAAGTATAGTATCTACCACAGTCCAAACATGGTTTAATTGACAATTTGCATAATCTTCTAAGCCCCAGTTTTCTAATCTGTAAAATGGGAATAATAATGCATGCGTTTCCTAGCTTACAGTTTCGGTGGGAGTAAAACCCTTGATGTTCTGCAAAATGATATATGCTGATGAGATGTTGTTGTTTTCTTCTTGGTATTCTTCCTTTCCACCTTCTATTCCTTGGTCCCGCAATATTGGGGAGAAGGGCAAATCTTCTCGGTTTTGAATCAGGGCAGATTCCATCACCCAAATTATCAAGAATTTTCATTTGAGGATGATTGTTGGCTACAATGACTCCAAACCAAACACCTATGAAAAAGTTAAGGTAATTGAATGTATACACCCTTCTTTCATTATATTACTTGGAGACATAAAGTTCTAATGGCAGTAACACTACATAGGAGATTTGACATTGATAACTACTGTCTTTGTTACCTCTAATAGGACACTTAATCTTCCCTGGGGTTCAGGTTCCTTTTCTGTAAAATGGGGGCAATTGTACTTATATAACCTCTAATGTTCAAAGTCTGTAATATATACATTTTGTTCTTTACATTTTGTGTAGAGACTTTCATTGTTCAGGTACAGCTTCACTAGCTGACATCTGAGGTCCCTTTCTTTGGGGGGGGGGTATTTTTATTTTTTTATCATGTTTATTTAATATTTTAGTTTTCAACATTGATTTCCACAAGGTTTTGAGTTACAAATTTTCTCCCCATTTCTACCCCCCCATTCCAAGGTGGCATGTATTCTGATGACTTCATTCTCCAGTCAGCCCTCCCTTCTTTCACCCCACTCCCCCCATCCCCTTTCCCCTTACTTTCTTGTAAGGCAGGATAGATTTCTATGCCCTATTTCCTATGTATCTTGTTTCCCAGCTGCTTGCAAAAAATAACTTATTTTAACATTTGCTTTGAAATCTTTGAGTTCCAAATTCTCTCCCCTCTTCCCTTCCTACCCACCCTCCTTAGGAAGGCAGGCAATTTAACATAGATCACACATGTATCATTATGTAAAACACTCAGTGTTGTGAAAGGCGAACTATATTTCCTTCCATCCTATCCTGTCCCCCTTTATTCAATTTTCTCCTTTGACCCTGTCCCTTTTCAAAAATGTTTGCTTTTGATTCCTTCCTCCCCCTATCTGCCCTCCCTTCTATCATCCCCCATTTTTCCCCTTCCCCTTACTTTCCTGTGGAGTAAGATACCCAATTCAGTGTGTATATTATTCTCTCCTCAAGTTGAATCTGATGAAAGTAAGAGTCATTCATTCCCCCTCCACTGCCCCCCTTCCCTTCCAACAGGACTGCTTTTTTCTTGACACTTTTATGTGAGATAATTTACCCCATTCTATCTCTCCTTTTCTCCTTCTCTCAATATATTCCTCTCTCACTCCTTAAATTTATTTCATTTTTTAGGTATCATCCCTTCATGTTCAACTCATCCTGTGCCTCTTCAACTCCCCTAATACTGAGAAAGGTCTCTTGAAATACACACATCATCTTTCTATGTAGGAATGTAAACATAACAGTTCAATTTTAGTAAGTCTCTTGTTTACTTTTTCATGGTTCTCTTGATTCTTGTATTTGAAAGTCAAACTCTGGTCTTTTCCTTGAGAAAGCTTGAAAGTTCTCTATTTTATTGAAAATCCATATTTTGCCTTGGAGCATTATACTCAGTTTTTCCAGGTAGGTGATTCTTGGTTTTAATGCTCACTCCTTTGACCTCCGGAATATCACATTCCAAGCCCTTTGATCCCTTAATGTAGAAGCTGCTAGATCTTGTATTATGCTGATTGTGTTCCCACAATATTCAAATCGTTTCTTTCTAGCTGCTTACAGTATTTTCTCCTTGACTTGGAGACTGGAATTTGGTGATAATATTCCTAGGAGTTTTCTTTTTGGGATCTTTTTCCAGAGGTGATTGGTGGATTCTTTCAATTTCCGGTTTACTCTCTGGTTCTAGAATATCAGGGCAGTTTTCCTTGATAATTTCTTGAAAGATGATGTCTGGGCTGTTTGTTTGATCATGGCTTTCAGACAATCCAATAATTTTTAAACTGTCTCTTCTGGATCTATTCTCCAGATCAGTGGTTTTTCCAATGAGACAGTTCACATTGTCTTCCATTGTTTTCATTCCTGTGGTTCTGTTTTATAATATCTTGATTTCTCATAAAGTCATTAGCTTCCACTTGCTCCAATCTAATTTTTAAGGTAGTATTTTCTTCAGTGGTCTTTTGGACCTCCTTTTCTATTTTGCTAATTCTGCTTTTCAAGGCATTCTTCTCTTCATTGGCTTTTTGGAGTTCTTTTGCCATTTGAGTTAATCTATTCTTTAATGTGTTATTTTCTTCAGTATTTTTTGGGTCTCCTGCAGCAATTTTTTTTTGTTTTTCATGGTTTTCTTGCATCACTCTCATATCTTGTCCCAATTTTCCCTTTACTTCTCTAACGTGCTTTCCCAAATCCTTTTGGAGCTCTTCCATAGCCTGAGACCAATTTATTTTTTCTTGGAGGCTTTTGATGTAGGCTCTTTGACTTTGTTGACTTCTTCTGCCTGTATGTTTAGATCTTCTTTGTCACCAAATAAGGAATCTAGTGTTTGAGTTTGAGTTTGCATTTGAGTCAGCTCTTTTTCACTGCCTGTTCAAGTTCTAGCCAACTACTTGACTCTAGAGCTTTTTGTTAGGATATGGCTGCTTGTAGGGCAGAGACCTACTTTGTCCCAAGCTTTAGGGTCTAAGCACTGCTGTTTTCAGAGCTACTTCTACTCCACTGTCTCCCCAGGCTCTGTCACAGCAGCACTCCTCCTTCCCCAAAAACTTCCAACCAAGACCACAATACAGATCTAAGCAGGGCACAGCAAGAGAGTCTGCCTTTGTGTCCACAAAGTGTTCCTTGCACTCCTGCTCTGATCTGCTGCTAGAATCCTCCCACCATGTGGGCCAGGGACTTAAGAAGCAGCTGAAGCTGTAGCTCTGGAAGCAGCTACCGCCACAGCTGCACCACCTCCGCCACTCCCAGGGCTAGTGGCTGGACCACTCTGAACTCGATACCACAGTTTCCCACTAACCTGCTCTTTGGCATTTGTGGGTTGAGAATTCTGGTAACTGCCATAGCTCACTGATTCATGGCCCCATGGCCTGTTATGGCTGGCTGATGCTGGGTCTGTTGTGTCCTGGCATGGCCCATGCTGGGCTGTGCTCCGCTCCCAGCACTGTGTGATAGATCCTTCCTGGCAACCATCCTGGCTCTCCTGGCCTGGAGACCTGTTTCCCTCTGCTATTTTGTGAATTCTATAGCTCTAGGATTTGTTCAGAGACATTTTTACAGGTGTTTGGAGGGATTTGGGGGACAGCTTGAGCAAGTCCCTGCTTTTTGCCACCATCTTTACTGTGCCCTCGGCACTCCATACATTTCTCAACAACAACAAAATTAGTTATGTAATCGCCTGAGTGGAAGCCTTTCCTGAACTCCCTTAATCCAAGGCCTTCTTTCTGTTGATTATAGTTTGTTTATACATAGTTGTTTGCATGTTGACATTTTTTTACTCCCTCTTTAGGAAGTTTCTTTTGTGTGTGACTAGACCTACCTGTATAGCTGTTAAGTTTTAATTTATCAATTGGCAATAATTTTTATAAATCTGTCCCTGTACCCCACCATTGAGTAACTTTTTAAAAAGAAACTGGAAAAAATAAAGCTCTCTAGGGTCCAGCAAAACAAATTGTATAGAAGATTTATGGAAAGTAATGAAATAAACTCTCACATGGAATGGAATTGAGATCTCTGCTTTTAAACAAAAATTGGACTATGGATCAGTTCTAAAATATAATTTCAAATTTAACACAAATTTAATATCTGATCTTGGGTCCAGAAGACCACTGAAGAAAATACTACCTTAAAAATTGGATTGGAGAAAGTGGAAGCTAGTCACTTTATGAGAAATCAAGAAAATGTAAAACCGAACCAAAAGAATGAAAAAATGGAAGGCAATGTGAAATATCTCATTGGAAAAACCACTGACCTGGAAAATAGATCCAGGTGAGATAACTTAAAAATTATTGGGCTAACTGAAAGCCATGATCAAAAAAAGAGCCTAGATATCATCTTTCAAGAAATTATCGAGGAAAACTGCCCTGATATTCTAGAGCCAGCGGGTAAAATAGAAATTGAAAGAATCTAATGATCGCCTCCCAAAAAAAGATCCCAAAAGGAAAACTCCTGGGAATATTGTAGCCAAATTTCAGACCTCCCAGATCAAGGAGAAAATATTGCAAGCAGCCGGAAAGAAACAATTCAAGTATTGTGGAAACAGGCATTCACAATCAGGATAACAATCAGGATAACACACGATCTAGCACCTTCTACAGTAAGGGATCTAAGGGCTTGGAATATGATATTCTGGACATCAAAGGAGCTAGAATTAAAACAAAGAATCACCTACCCAGCAAAACTGAGTATCATGCACCAGGGCAAAATATGGATTTTCAATAAAATAGAGGACTTTCAAGCTTTTTAGATGAAAAGAACAGAGCTGAATAGAAAATTTGACTTTCAAACACAAGAATCAACAGAAGAATGAAAGGGTAAACAAGAAAGAGAAATCATAAGGCACTTACTAAAGTTGAACTGTTTTGTTTACATTCCTCCATAGAAAGATGATGTGTATGATTTAAAAACCAAATTAGGGAGGTAAAAGAAAACATGGAAAAATTGGAAAAGTCTCTAAAGAATAAGATTGGCGAAATGGCCATGTAAATTCAGAACCTAAATAGAGAAAATGACACCCTGAGAGGTAAAATCAACCAATTGGAAAAGGAGACTCAAAAGCAAAATGAAAACACTAACTCATTAAAAATTAGAGTTCAGCAAGTGGAAGGTAATGAATCTACGAGGCACCAAGAAGTAGTAAAGCAAAATGTTAAGAATGAAAAAATAGAAAAAAATGTGAAGTATCTGATTAGGAAAACAACTGACATGGAAAATAGATCCAGGAGAGACAATTTAAGAGTTATTGGTCTACCGGAAATCCACAATGAAAAAAGGAGCCTTGACAGTATCTTCAAAGATATTATCAAAAACAACTGCCCAGAGGTCCTAGAACCAGAGGGCAAAACAGTCATTGAAAGAATTCACCGATTACCCCCTGAAAGAGATCCCAAACTGAAAACACCAAGAAATATTATAGCCAAATTTCAGAACTATAAACTCAAGGAGAAAATACTGCAAGCAGCCAAAAAGAAGAAATTCACATATCGTGGAACTACAGTCAGGATCACACAGGATCTCTCAGCTTCCACATTAAAAGAAATGAGAAATTGGAATATGATATCCCGAAGGGCAAAGGATCTGGGACTACAACCAAGGATCAACTACCCAGCAAAACAAAGCATAATTTTTCAGGCCAGGAGATGGACGTTCAATGAAATAAAGGAATTCCAGACCTTACTGATGAAAAGGCCAGAACTCAATGGAAAATTTGATCTCCAAATACAAAACTCAAGAGAGACATAAAAAGGTAACCAGGGGGAATAACTCCACAAACCTTATTAACCAATAAGGGCAGGTTGTTTGCATCTTTATGTGGGATTATATCACCTTATATAAGTTTTATATATACATATATATGTCAGTCTTGAGAATGGTACAGCTATTATGACAATTGAAAGAGATACACATAGATTGTGAATGCCTGTATAAATTAACTGATGTAAAGATAAAAATATAAGTAAGAGATATAAAGGGAGAGCTATGACAGAAGAAGTAAGGAGTTAGTACAAAAGGGTAAATTACACCAAATGAAGTGGCACAAAAACATATTATAGTAGAGGGAAAGAAGGGAGGGAGAATAGCAGTATTTGAGCTTTACTGTCATCTGATCTGGTTCAAGAAGGGAATAACATACACTGATAAGTTTAGAAATCTAACTTGTCCTACAGGAAGTAGGAGAGGAAGGGGGGAAAAAGGGGAGGGGGATGGTAAGAAGGGAGGGGAGAAGTAGCAAGTGGGAAACGGTAAGATAAGGGAGGGGAATAAAGAGGGAGGGCAAACTGAGGAAGGCAGCGGTCAAAAGCAAAACTTTGTTGAGGAGGAGAAGGGGAAAGGGAGAAATAAAAGCATAAACAGGGGAAAATAGGATGGAGAAAAAGACACAGATAGAAATCATAACTCTGAACGGGAATGGGATGAACACTTTCATAAAACAGAAGCAGATAGCAGAATGGATTAAAAACCATAATCCTACAATATGCTGTTTACAAGAAACATATTTGAAACAGGGGGATGGACACAGGGTAAAGGTAAAATGCTGGAGTAAAATATATTGGGCCTCAGCTAAAGTAAAAAAAGCAGGTGTAGCAATCCTAATCTCAAACAAAGCAAAAGTAAAGACAGATTTAATTAAAAGAGGTAAGGAAGGACATTATATCCTGCTAAAAGGCACCATAAACAATGAATCAATATTATTGCTTAACATATATGCACCAAGTGGTAAGGCATACAAATTCTTAGAGGAGAGGTTAAGGGAGTTACAGGAAGAAATAGACAGCAAAACTATAATATTGGGAGACCTCAACCTCCCCCTTTCTGAACTTGATAAATCTAACCTCAAAATAATTAAGAAAGAAGTTAAAGAGATAAACAGAATTTTAGAAAAGGCAGGTATGACAGACCTCTGGAGAAAATTGAATTGGGATAAAAAGGAATATAGTTTTTTCTCAGTGGTACATGGCACATACTCAAAAATTGACCCTGTACTAGAGCATAAAAACCTCACAGTTCAGTGCAGAAAGGCAGAAGTAGTCACAGCACACTTTTCAGATCATGGTGCAATTAGAATTATTTGTAACAAAGAACCATGGAAAAATATGCTAAAAACTAATTGGAAATTAAATAATCTAATTCTAAAGAATGAGTGGGCCAAAGAACAAATCAAATAAACAATTAATAACTTCATTCGAGAGAATGACAATAATGAAACAACATACCAAAACTTATGGGATGCAGCAAAAGCAGTTCTTAGGGGAAGTTTTATATCCCTATATGCTTAAATGAATAAAACAGGGAAAAAGGAGATCAATGATCTGGGCATACAGCTGAAAAAGCTAGAAAAAGAGCAAAATGAAAACTCCCAATTAAATACCAAATTAGAAATACTGAAAATCAAAGGAGAGATTAATAAAATTGAAGCCAAGAAAACTATTGAATTAATAAATAAAACAAAGAGCTGGTTTTATGAAAAAACCAATAAAATTGATAAAACTTTGGCCAATTTGATTAAAAAAAGAAAGAAGAAAATCAAATTACCAGTATCAAAAATGAAAAGGGGGAGTTCACCTCTAATGAAGAGGAAATCAAAACAATAATTAGGAATTATTTTGCCCAACTGCATGCCCATAAATTTGACAACCTTAGAGATATGGATGAATATCTACAAAAACATAAAGTGTCCAGGTTAACAGAAAAGGAAGTAAAATTTGTAAATAACCCCATCTCAGAAAAAGAAATTGAGCATGCCATCTATGAACTCCCTAGGAAAAAAAACTCCAGGGCCAGATGGTTTTGCATGTGAATTCTATCAAACATTTAAATAACAACTAATTCCTATACTTTGTAGACTATTTGGGAAAATAGGTGAAGAAGGAGTCCTACCAAATTCTTTTTATGACACAAATATGGTACTAATACCCAAATCAGGTAGAGTCAAAACAGAGAAAGAATATTATAGACCAATTTCTCTAATGAATATTGATGTAAAAATTTTAAATAAAATATTAGCCAAAAGATTGCAGAAACTCATCATGAGAATAATCCACTATGACCAGGTAGGATTTATTCCAGGAATGCAAGGCTGGTTCAATATTAGGAAAACTATTAGCATAATTGACCATATCAACAACAAAACTAGCAGAAACTATATGATCATCTCAATAGACGCAGAAAAATCCTTTGACAAAATACAACACCCATTGCTATTAAAAACACTAGAAAGCATAGGAATAAAGGGAATCTTCCTTAAAATTATAAACAGCACCTAACTAAAACCATCAACAAGCATTATTTGAAATGGGGATAAGCTAGATGCATTCCCAATAAGATCAGGGGTGAAACAAGGATGTCCATTATCACCCCTATTATTCAATTTGGTACTAGAAACGTTAGCTGTAGCAAAAAGAGAAGAAAAAGAAATTGAAGGAATTAGAATAGGAAAAGAAGAAACTAAATTATCACTTTTGGCAGGTGATATGATGATTTATTTAGAGAATCCTAGTGAATCAAGTAAAGAAATTACTTGAAATAATAAACAACTTTAGCAAAGTTGCAGGATATAAAATAAACCCACATATATCCTCAGCATTCCTATACATTACTGACAAAGCCCAACAGCAAGAGATAGAAAGAGAAATTCCATTCAAAGTTACTGTAGACACTATAAAATATTTGGGAGTCTATTTGCCAAGACAAACCCAGGGTCTATATGAACATAACTATGAAACACTTTTCACGTGAATAAAGTCAGATCTAAGTAAATGGAAAAATATCAGTTGCTCATGGTTCGGCCGAGGTAATATAATAAAAGTGACAATTTTGCCTAAATTAATCTATCTATTCAGTGCCATACCAATTGAACTACCAAAAAATTATTTTACTTAGCTGGATAAAATAATAACAAAATTCATCTGGAAAAACAAGAGGTCTAGAATATATAGGGTATTAATGAAAAGAAATGCTAGAGAAGGTGGCCTAGCCATACCAGATATTAAACTGTACTATAGAGCAGCAGTCATCAAAACTACCTGGTACTGTCTGAGAAACAGAGGTTTGGATCAGTGGAATTGGATAGGAATACAAGATAGAGAAATCAACAACTATAGCAATGTATTCTTTGATAAACCCAAAGAGGCCAGCTTCTGGGCTAAGAGTTCACTATTTCACAAAAACTGTTGGGAAAATTGGAAAATGGTAGGGCAGAAACTGGGCATAGACCAATATCTTACACCATACACCAAAATAAAGTCAAAATGGGTTCATGATTTAGGAGTAAAAGCTGATACTGTAAGTAATTTGGGAGAGCAAGGAATAGTTTACTTATCAGATTTATGGAAAAGAAAAGAATTCATGACCCAAAAAGAGACAGAAAGCATTACAAAACACAAAATAGATAATTTTGATTATGTGAAATTGAAATGTTTTGTACAAAAAAGCCAATGCAACAAAAATTAGGAGGGAAGCAGAAAATTGGGAGAAAATCTTTACAACTAGTATCTCTGATAAAGCGCTCATTTCTAAAATATACAGGGAACTGAGCCAAATATATAGGAAGACAAGCCATTCCCCAATTGAGAAATGGTCAAAGGATATGAACTGGCAGTTTTCAGAGGAAGAAATTAAAGCTATCCATAGGCATATGAAAAAATGCTCTGGATCACTACCGATTAGAGAAATGTAAATCAAAATAACTCTTAGATACCATATCTCTCCTGTCAGATTGGCTAAAATAACAAAGCAGAAGGATGGCAAATGCTTGACAGGATGTGGGAAAATTGGAACATTGTTACATTGCTGGTGGAGCTGTGAGATGATCCAGCCATTTTGGAGAGTAATTTGGAACTACACCCAAAGGGCCATAGGAATGTTCATACCCTTTGACCCAGCAATACCACCTCTAGGGTTGCATCCCAAAGAAATCACACAAGAGGGAAAGGGACCCATATGTACAAAAAATATTTATAGTGGCTCTTTCTGTGGTAGCCAAGAATTGGAAATCAAAGGGATGCCCATCAATTGGGGAATGGCTGAACAAGTTGTGGCATTTGAAGGTAATGGAATACTATTGTGACATAAGAAATGGGGATCATACGGACTTTGTAACAACCTGGAAAAACCTACATGACATAATGCTGAGTGAGCAGAGCAGAGCCAGGAGAACATTGTAGACAACCACAGATATATGGATTCCGTGAGGACCAACCCTGACAGACTTTACTCTTCTCAGTGACACAAGGTGCAAGGACAACTCCAAGGGACTCACGATGGACAATGCTATCCACATGCAGAGAAAGAACTGTGAAGTTTGAATGCAAATTGAGGCACACTACATTCTTGACTTTTTTTATTCTCTTTCATTTTTGTTTTTGGGGTTTTTTTTTTGGTTCTGTTTCTTCTTTCTCATGATTCATTACATTGGTCATAATTCTTCTCCACAACTTGACTAGTGTATAAATTAATTCAATGTGAAGTTATACATGGTAGTTATATGAGATTCCATGCCATCTTGGAGAGGGAGGGGAGAAAATCTGGAACTCAAAATTATGTAGAACCGTCTGTTGTAAACTAAAAATAAAAAAAATAAAAAAAAATATGAATACCTAAAACAAAAAAAAGAAAAGGTAAACAAGAAAGAGAAATCACAATGGACTTACTAAAGTTGAACCGTTTTGTTTACATTCCTACGTGGAAAGATGATATTTGTAACTCATGAGACCTTTCTCAGTATTAGGGTAGTTGAAGGGAATATACATATGTATATAAACAAAGGGCACAGGGTGAGTCGAATATGAAGGGATGATATCTAAAAATATATTAATAAACAAAAATAAATAAATACAATTAAGCAGTGAGAAAGGAATATATTGGGAGAAGGAGAAAGGGAGAGATAGAATGGGGTAAATTATCTCACATAAAAGTGGCAAGAAAAAGCTCTTGTAATGGAAGGGAAAAGGGGGTAGGTGAAAGGGAATGAGTGAATCTTCCTTTCATCGAATTTGGCTTAAGGAGGGAACAACATACACACTCAATTGGGTATCTTACCCTACAGGAAAGTGGGGGGGAAAGGGATGGGAGGGGTATAGAAGGGAGGGCAGGTTTGGGGAATCAAAACAAACACTTTTGAAAAGGGACAGGGTCAAGCGAGAAAATTGAAAAAAGGGGATAGGATAAGATAGAGGGAAATATAGTTCATGTTTCACAACATGACTGTTATGGAAGTGTTTTGCATAATGATACTTGTGTGGCCTATGTTGAATTTCTTGCCTTCTCAAGGAGGGTGAGTGGGAAAGGAAGAAGGGAGAGAATTTGCAACTCAAAGTTCTAAAAACAAATGCTCAAAAAAGTTTTTTTTACATGCAGCTGGGAAATAAGATATATAAGCAATGGGGTATAGAAATCTATATTTCCCTACAAGAAAGTAAGGGGAAAGGAGATAAGCAGGGATGAAATGGGGTGACAAAAAGGAAGGCAGACTGGGGAAAGGGGCAATTGGATTACATGCCATCTTGGTGTATGGTGGGGCATAGAAATGGGAAGAAAATTTGTAGCTCAAAATCTTGTGGAAATCAATGTTGACAAATAAAAAGTTTTAAATGATAAAACAATAAAAAGAAAAGTATATTAAGTAATGAAATGATAACTCAAAATGTTAAAGAGAAAAAAAGGCAAGAATGAACTGCCCTACTGCACCACTTTCTCCCTGGCCATCATTGTCTTGTGCCAGTGCTGTTTTGTTAATAGTGGGTTTTTTTCCTACTTCAGAATTCTGTGAGGACAAAGGTGTTTGCCTCAGTGGCCTAGGTATTTGTGATAGCAGTAGTGGTGCCTATGGAGGTCATGGTGTTTCTTCTCAAAAAAAAATTACTGCTGAGGAGGGCCAATAGCACTGGTATTGATGAGGAAATTGAGACTCAAGGAATAAAAATGGCTTGACACTTATTTGCTACCTGATATATTGTCTTTTTATGTAAAAGAAACCATTTAAATACACACACACACAAGCACAAAGTGCTCAGTGGGAAAAAATTGTACAATGCAATGTTTCATACAGCTGGTTCATAGAAGAAGCAGAAATAGAATACAGGTCTCTTGATTTTCAGGCTCGAGCTGTGTCATCTCCTTTGGAACCTCTGTATGTCTATCTATAAAACAGCAGTTCACATCCCTACCTACCTCTCAACAAAGGTGTTGCAACCTGTAGGTGCTCTGGATGTAAATGACCTACTGGTTCAGAAGATCCTACGAAGCCCCAGGAGTGACTCAAGAAACAAAAATTACTTTCTGAATATAAGGTATAATTTGATGTTAATAGGGCAGTGGAAAGAAGAAAAGTGAATGTGACTTCAGCAAGACCCAACCCAACATACAGAAATCCCTGTGCTTTTGGAGATGGTTACTATTCATGATGGGATTAGGCCCCAGTTCAAGGCAGCCCAAAGAGAGAAGCCAGGGATGGCAGGAATGGATAAGAGGCCTTAGATTCCAGAGACATATGAGACCCCAGAGATGCCAGAGAATCTGGGACCATATTTATTCTAGAGACATTCAGGATCCCAGAGATGCCAGAGACATGTGGGATCCTCAGGACATAAGAGATTTCAGGGAGCTGAGAAATCTGTGTAATATTTGGGATACCTCATGAGTCCCTAAGTATAACAGAAACCAGAATGTGAAGGATTCAGAAGCTCTTGTCTATTATAGGAGACAAGAATCATATAACCACTATCTGCCAATGGTAGAGTAATACGCAAAGAAGAGTGACATTTATTTTGATTGTTACAGAAACCACTTTGATGGACAAACTTACCTGGGCCCAGAGTGTCAGTCCTATGTTAAAGAACATCTTAACCATGAAGAGTGGCATACATAGGAGCTGTAAAATAAGTATTTTGCAGAAATCCAAAGAAAACTTTATGTTAAAAATCCATAGATTGCTGTGACCATGGTCAAAAATCAGAAAAAATGGGGGCGGAGCCAAGATGGTGGCTGGTAAGCAGGGAATAGTGTGAGCTCTGTACGGAGACCCTCCAAAAACTTATAAAAAATGGCTCTGAACTAATTCTAGAATGGCAGAACCCACAAAACAGCAGAGGGAAACAGGGCTCCAGCCCAGGACAGCCTGGATGGTCTCTGGGTGAGGTATATCCCACACGGAGCTCGGAGCTGGGAGCTGGGAACGGAGTGGAGCAGAGCCCAGCCTGAGCAGCGTGGACCATCCAGACCAGAAGCCGGGCGTAGGGGGCCCTAGCGCCCTGATTCAGTGAGCTGCGGCAGTTACGAGACTTCTCAATCCACAAACACCAAAGACTGCTGAGAAGGTTAGTGGGAAAAGCTGCGGGAGTGGAAGGAGTTCCCAGTTCAGCTTCCAGCCCCAGGGGCAGCGGAGGTGGGGCAGCTACAGCTGTTGTTACTTCCGGCTCCAGGCCCACCTGGTGGGAGGAATTAAGTGGCGGATCAGAGCAGGGGTGCACAGCCTGCTGAAGATCTAAGCCCAGTTCGGGTTGGGGGTTCTTGGGGAAGGAGCAGTGCCGGTGTGGCAGAGCTGGCACCTCCCCCCCAAACGTGGAACATAGAACTCTGTAATCTACAAGCAGTCATACCCCACTGAAAAACTCAAGGGTCAAGTTAGTTGGTTGGGAATATGGCCAGGCAACGAAAACGCACCCAGATTCAGTCTCAGACTTTGCATTCTTTCTTTGGTGACAAAGAAGACCAAAACATACAGACAGAAGAAATTAATAAAGTCAAAGAGCCTACAACAGAAACCTCCAAGAAAAACAGGAACTGGTCCCAGGCCATGGAAGAGCTAAAAAAGGATTTGGAAAAGCAAGTTAGAGAAGTAGAGGAAAAATTGGGAAGAGAAATGAGAAGGATGCGAGAAAACCATGAAAAACAAGTCAATGACTTGCTAAAGGAGACCCAAAAAAATACTGAAAAATACACTGAAGTAAACAACAACTTAAAAAACAGACTAACTCAAATGGCAAAAGAGCTCCAAAAAGCCAATGAGGAGAAGAATGCCTTAAAAGGCAGAATTAGCCAAATGGAAAAGGAGGTCCAAAAGACCACTGAAGAAAATACTACTTTAAAAATTAGATTGGAGCAAGTGGAAGCTAGTGACTTTATGAGAAATCAGGATATTATAAAACAGAACCAAAGGAATGAAAAAATGGAAGACAATGTGAAATATCTCCTTGGAAAAACCACTGACCTGGAAAATAGATCCAGGTGAGATAACTTAAAAATTATTGGACTACCTGAAAGTCATGATCAAAAAAAGAGCCTAGATACCATCTTTCAAGAAATTATCAAGGAGAACTGCCCTGATATTCTAGAGCTCCCCTCCCAGCCTGGTGCAATAGGCCTTTCCCATTGACCTTCCAGGTTGTCTTGAGCTAGAAATTTGTTTCACTCTGTCATTTTTGGGTTCTGTAGCTCTAGAAATTGTTTGAGTGATTTTTACAGGTATTTGGAAGGGTTCAGGGGAGAGCTCAAGCAACTCCCTGCTTTTACTCTGCCATCTTTGTTCTGCCCCCTCCATTTTCAACAGAACTGAAAGTTAAGTAATAGGCTGGGAGAAGGAGCAAACAACAGAAAAACAAATCCTGTCCATAGAAAGTTACCATGGTGAAAAAGAAAATCAAAACACACTCAGAAGAAGATAACAAAGTCAAAGCTCCAACATCCAAAACCTCCAAGAAAAAAAAATATGAATTGGTCTCAGGTCATGGAAAAGCTGAAAAAGGATTTTGAAAATCAGGTAAGAAAGATAGAGGAAAAAAATAGGAAGAGAAATGAGAGTGATAGAAGAAAATCATGAAAAAAAAATGAGTCAGTAGGTCGTAACTGAGACACAAAACATAGTGAAGAAAATAACACTTTAAAATAACAGACTAGGTCAAATGGTAAAACACCTACAAAAAGTCAATGAATCCCTTTCAAAACAAAATTGGCCAAATGGGAAAAGGCACAAAATTTCACTGAAGAAAAAACAAAACAACTCCTTAAAAGTAGAAATGGTCAAATAGAAAAGAAAGTACAGAAGGTCTCTGAAGAAAATAATGCCTTAATAATTAGAATTGAACAAATGGAAGCTAATGACTTTATGAGAAATCAAGAAACAAGTAACAATAATAAATAAAACAAAATCAAAAGAATAAAAAATAAAAGACAATGTGAAATATCTCAAAGAACAACTGACTTAAGAAATAGAACCAGGACAGGTCATTAAAAAATTATTGGAATACCTGAAAGGCATAATCAAAAAGGAACCTTGACATAATTTTTCCCGAAATTATCAAGGAAAACTGTCCTGATATACTAGAACCAGAGGTAAAATAGAAATCAAAAGAATCCACTGATGACCTCCTGAAAGAGATCTCAAAATGAAAACTCCCAGGAATATTACAGCCAAATTCTAGAGTTACCAGGTGAAGGAGAAAACATTACAAGCAGCCAGAAGGAAACACTTCAAGTATCCTGGAGCCACAGTCAGGATCATACAAGATTTAGCAGCTTCTACATTAAAAGACCTGAGGGTTGGGGCAGCTAGGTGGCATAGTGAGTAGAGCACTGACCCTGGAGTCAGGAGGACCTGAGTTCAAATCCAGCCTCAGACACTTGACACACTTATAAGTGACCTTCGGCAAGTCACTTAACCCCAATTGCCCTGCCTCCCCCCTCAAAAAAAATCTGAGGGCTTGGAATATAATATTCCAGAGGGCAAGGAAGTAGGATTACAAGCAATAATCACCTACCCAGTAAAACTGAGTATCATCCTTGAGGGGAAAAATGGATATTCAATGAAATATAAGACTTTCAAGCATTCTTTGTTTTGGAGGGGTGAAGGCAGGACAAAGACTTGCCCAAGGTCATTCAGTTAGTAACTGTGTCAAGTGTCTGTGGTTGAATTTGAACTCAGGTCCTCTTGACTTCATGGCCAGTGCTCTACTCACTGTGCCACCTAGCTGCCCTTTTTTTGGTTTGTTTTTCAAACACTCTTAATGAAAAGACCAGAGCTTAATAGAAAGGTTGACTTTCAATTACAAGACTCAAGAAAAACATAAAACGGTAAACAAGAAAGGGGAATTATAAAGGATTTAATAAGTGTAAGCTATATAAATTCCTACATAGAAAGATGATACTTGTAACTCATAAGGACTTTCTCTTTATTAGGAAAATTACAAAGAGTATATATGGACAGAGGGTAAAAGGGTAAGTTGATTGTGAAAGGATGATATCTAAATAATAAAATTAAGGGGTGAGAGAGGAATGTACCTGTAGAAAGGGAAAGGGGAAACAGAATGTGGTAAATTATCTCACACAAATGAGTCAAGTTAAAGCTTTTACAGTGGAAAGGAAGAGAGGAAAGTTCAGGAGGAGTGACTGAACTCTCATCAGAACTGGCTAACAGAGGGAATAACAGACACCCTCAATTGGGTATAAAAATCTATCTTTATCTATACGAAACTAGGAGGGTAAGGGGAAAAGAGAAGGGGGTGATAAAAGGGGGGTCAAATTGGAGAAGGGAGTAGCCGGAAGAAAAACACTTTTAATGAGGAACAGAGTGAAAGGAGAAAGAGAATAAAATAAATGTGGGGATAGGATGGAGGTAAATACAGTCAGCAATCATAACTGTGAAAAAACTGAAGCAAGTTTCTCTGATAAAGGCCTCATTTCTCAATCATGTAGAGAACTGAGTCAAATTCATAAAAATAACAGCCATTCCCCAATTGATAACTGATTAAGAGATATGAATAGTTTTCAGATGAAATAATCAAAGCTATACATATCCATATGAAAAATGTAGGGAAAATGAGACATTAATGCACTGTTGGTGGTGTTATGAACTGATTCAACTATTCTGTAGAGCAATTAGAAATTATGCCCAAAGTACTATAAAACCAAGCATAACCTTTGACCTAGCAATACTGTTACTTGGTCAGTGTCCAAAAAGAGATAAAAAGGTGGGGGGCGGAGGCCCTATATTGTAACAGTTCTTTTCTAGGGAGGAAGAATTGGAAATTGATAAGATTCTCATCAATTGGGGAATGGCTGAACAATTTGTAGCATGTTATTGTTATAGAATACTGTGGCTCTATGGGAAATGATGAGTTAGATGCTCATGGAAAAGCCTGAAGGGATTACCATGAGCTGATGCAAAGTGAAATGTACTGTGTACAAAATAACAGCAGTATTGTAAGTTGATCATCCAAGAATGACTTAGCTATTCTCAGTAATACAATGATCTAAGACAGTTCTGAAGGACTTGAAAAATGCTATCCATACCCAGAGAAAGAACTGAAGAATTGATGATGTCTGAATACAGAATGAAGTATACTTTTTTACTTTATTTTTCTCGAGTTTGTTTGGGGGGGTGTCATGTTTTCTTTCACAACATGACTACTATGAAAATATTTTGCATGAGTACACATGTATGACCTATATCAAATTGTTTGCCTTCTCAAGGAGGGGAGGAGGGTGGAGAGGGAAGAAAGGAGAGAGACTCAAGGTTTTTAAAAAAGAAAGTAAAAATTGTTTTTCTCTTACATATAATTGGAGGAAAATAAAATACTAAATAAAAAAAGAAATAAAGATGAGAATTAGGCAAGTGCAAGCTAAAAACTCTGTGAGGCACTAAGAATTAAACAAAATCAAAAGAATGAAAAAATAGAATAAAATGTAAAATACCTCATTGGAAGAACAACTGACCTGTAAAATAGATCCAGGAAGATAATTTAAGGCTTATTGGACTACTTGAAATCCATGATAAAAAAGAAAGCCTGGACATCATCTTTCAAAAAATTGTCAAGGAAAATTGTCCTGATAACCTAGAACTAGAGGGTAAAATATGTCATTGAAAGAATCCTCCAATCACCTCCTAAAAGAAATCTCAAAATGAAAACTCCAAGCAATAGCATAGCCCAAATTCCAAAATTATTGGGTCAAGGAGAAAAGCAGTCAGAAAAAAAATCAAATATCAAGAAGCCACAGGCATGATTATGCAGGTCTTAGAAACTTCTACATTAAAGGAATTGGAGGTCTTGGAATATGATATTCCAGAAGGCAAAGGATCTTGGATTACAACCAAGAATCACTTATCCAGCAAAACTGAGCATATTCTTTCAGGGGAAAAGTTGGACATTCAATGAAATAGGGGACTTTCAAAATTTTCTGATGAAAACACCAGAGCTGAACAGATAATTCAATCTTCAGATACATGTTTCAAGAAAACCGTATGTAGATAAGAAAGGAAAAACCTTGCTATTCAATAAGGTTAAACTGTTTACATCCCAGCATGGGAAGATGATACTTGTACCTCTTGACAACTGTATCTCCATTAGGGCAGTTAGAAGGATAAGTTCGATAAGTGAGGATAAGTTGACTTTAATGTGATAATGTTAAAAAAGGGCTGAAAAAAGGATTTTACTGGGAGAAAAGAAAAGAGGGAGGCAGAATAGGGTAAATTAAATCACATGAAGAGCTACGAAAGACATATTATGGTACAGGAAAAGAAGGAAGAGGGTGAGCATGGTTTGAACTTTACTCTCGTCAGATTTGGCTCAAAGCCCAAATAAAATACACAAGCAGTTTGGATTTGGAAATTTATCTTACCCTATTGAGAAGTAGGAGAGTAAAGGGGAGAGGAAACGGGAAAGTAAAAGGAGGGGGTTGAGAGAAGGACAGATTGAAGGAGGTGGTGGTCAGAGGAAAATAATTGGTGAGGAGGGACAGGAAGAAAGGAACGAGAAAAGTATCAATGGGCAGAAATTGGATAGAAGGAAATACACAATTCTTAATCATAATTTAATGTGAATGGGATGAACTCTCCTGTAAAATGGAAGCAGATAGCAGAAATCACAACCAATGAAGAGGAAATTAAGACAACAATAAGTAGCTATTTTGTCCAACTCTATGCTACTAAATCTGACAATCCAAGAAAAATGGATGAATAGTTACAAAAATATAAATTGCCAAGGAACAGAAGAGGAAATAAAATATTTAAAGAACCCCATTTTAGAAAAAAAAAATGAACACTCTATCAATGAACTCCCAAAGAAAAAATCTCCAAGGCCAAATGGACTTAGAAGTTAATTCTACCAAACATTTAAAGAACAATTAAGTCTAATACAATATAAACTATTTGGAAAAAATAGATGAAGAAGGAGTTCTATCAAATACCTTTTATGAAGCAAATATGGTGTTGATACCTAAAACAGAAAGAGTGCAAACAGAGAAAGAAAATTGAGGATTGGCCAATTTCCCTAATGAATATTGATGCAAAAATTTTAAATATAAAATTAGCAAAGAGATTACAGCCATTTATCACCATTATAATACTATGACCAGGTAGGATTTATACTAGGGATGCAGGGCTGGTTACATATTAGGAAACCTATCAGCATAATTAGCCATATAGATAACAAAACTAACTGAAATCATGTGATGACCTTGATAGATGGAGAAAAAGCTTTTGACAAAACATAGCACCTATTCCTATTAAAAACACCAGAGAACAAAGGAATAAATGGAATTTTTCCTTAAAATAATAAACCATCTATCTAAAGCCACCAGCAAGCATTATATGTATTGGTGATAAGGTAGAAGATTCCTCAGTAAAATCAGGGGTGAAACAAGGATGCCCAGTATTACTACTATTTTACAATAGGGTAGTAGAAATATTAGCATTATCAATAAGAGAAGAAAAAACAATTGAAGGAATTAGAATAGACAGTGAGGAAACAAAACTATTATTCCTTGCACATGACATGATGGTATACTTAGAGAATCCTAGAGAGTCAACTAGAAAATAACTTGAAATAATTAACAACTTTTAGAAATTTGTAGGATATAAAATACAACCACAGAACTCACCAGTATTTCTATATTTTACCCACAAAACCCAGCAGCAAGAGGTAGAAAGATAAATTCTATTTAAAATAACTGTAAAAATATAAAATATGTGGCAGCCTTCCTGCCAAGACAGACTCATATGAATACAATTACAAAACACTTTTATCCCTACTAAAATCAGATCTAAAGATTTAGAAAAAAACATCAATTGCTCATGTACAGGCTGAGCTAACATAGTAAAAATGACAATTCTACCTAAATTAATTTACTTATTCATTGCCATCCCAATCAAAATTATTTTAGAGACCTAGAAAAATAGTAACAATTCACCTGGAAGAACAAAAAGTCAAGAATATTGAGGGAATTAATGAAAAAAATGCAAATGATGGTGGCTTAGCAGTACCAAATCTAAAATTATATTATAATGCAGCAATCATCAAAACTATTTGATACTGGCTTAGAAATAAGAATGGTGGATGAGTGAGGTAAATTAAGTACACAAGACACAGTAATAAATGAATCATAATCTCCTGTTTGATAAACTCAAATACTCTAGCTTCTGGGATAAGAACTCACTAATTGACAAAAACTGCTGGGAAAACTGTAAAACTGTACTGCAGAAACTAGGCATAGACAACATCTCACACCATATGCCAAGATAAGGTCAAAATGGGTACATGATTTAGACATAAAGGGTGTTACCATAAGCAAATTAGGAGATCAAGGAAGAGCTTACCTGTCAGATCTATGGAGAAGGGAAGAATTTATGACCAAACAAGAGATAGAAAACATTATGAAATGCAAAATGATGATTTTGATTGCATTAAATTTAAAAAGTTTTTACACAAACACAACCAATGCAATCAAGATTAGAAGGGAACCTGAAAAATGGGAAGCATTATTTATAGCCTCATTTCTCAAATATATAGAGAATGGAGTCAAATTTATAAGAATCCAAGTCATTCTCCAATTGAAAAATGGTCAAAAGATATGGACAGGCAATTTTCAGATGAAGAAATTAAAGCTATCTATAGTCATATGGAAAAAAATGTTTGAAGTCACTTTTGATTAGAGAAATGCAAATTAATACAACTGTGAAATACCTCCTCAAACCTATCAGATTCACTAATATGACTGAAAAGGAAAATGACAAATGTTGGAGAAGATGTGGGAAAATTGGAACACTAATACATTGTTAGTAGAGTTGTGAATTGATCCAACCATTCTGGAGAGCAATTTGGAACTATGCCTAACAAGCAAAAAAATTGTGCATACCCTTTGATCCAGCAATACCACTTGTAGGTCTGTATCGCAAAGAGATCATAGAAAGGGGGAAAGGACCCACATGTACAAAAATATTTATAGCAACTCTTTTTGTGGTAGCAAAGAAATGGGAATTAAGGGGATGCTCATCATTTGGAAAATGGTTATACAAGTTGTGGCATATGAATGCAATGGAATACTATTGCATTATAAGAAATGATGAACAAGCAGATTTCAGAAAAATCTGGAAAGACTTACATGTATTGATGCCGAGTGAAGTGAACAGAGCCAGGAGAACATTGTACACCGCAACAGCAATGTTGTACGATGATTAGCTATGATAGACTTAGCCCTTCTCAGCAATACAATGATTCAAGACAATTCCAATAGACTCCTGATGGAAAATGCTTTCCACATCCAGAGAAAGAATGAGGGAATATGAATGCAGATCAAAACGTACTATTCTCCCCCTCTTTTTTCTTGCATTATTTCCATTTTTTCTGATTCTTCTTTCACAACCTGACTAAAGTAGAAATATGTTTAACATGATTGTACCTGTATAACCCATATCAGATTGCGTGTTGTCTTGGGGAGGTGGGAGAGAAAGGAGGGAGGGAGAAAAATGTGGAACTAAAAATCCCACAAAATGAATGTTGAATACTATCTTTACATGTAATTGGGGAAGAAAAAAAATACGGTTGAGTGAAAAAAAGAAAGGCACTATGAATGCTATAAGACTGAATTTTGGGAGAAGGAATGAGAGGAAATGTCTAGGCAGGCAGCCAAGATGGCATATTAGGCCACTTTGTAGGAAAAGAAGCAAGCAGCAATAACCTTCTTAGATGAAGGGATATGAGGAGGATGCACACCTGCCATACAGAGCCTCCTTGATTAACTGGCTGTTAACAGGTACCTCATTGCCAAAGAAATGGACAAGATCATTACCTTTTTATGTCAATGGAAAGAATACCTCATGAGGAGCCAATTAAACTTTCTGCCAGATACTATTTCCTGCTAACCACTTGGGGCACTTTTGGACACTTCACTGAAATCCCAGTCTCCAGCCTCTCCATAGCAGTCAGGTACTCTCTGCAGCCACACCAGCTCCAGCATCAGTCACCACACCACAGCAGGGACTTGAGGCCAAAATCCTTAGTCTCTTTAGTGGAGATGTTGCTAGTACTGCAACAGAAGTCCTTACCCTACTATGACTCCCCCAGTAGGCACGCAGAACCAAAGTTTTACCACTGTGGCTAGCAACCAGTCCCAGCAGAGATCGCAGACCTCATGCAATGAGCTTCCATCCACTCCCATCCAGTCCCACCTTGACACAAAAAGGCTCTGCCTGCAATACAGTCTTCAGGCCTGGCACTCTAGCTCAAGGGCTCTTCATCTAGTCCTCCAGTTGTTTGGTACTTGCAAGTCATCTTTTCTGGCCAGAGGCCAGTGTCCTCTATCTACATCTATATCAATATCTCTATCCATATCTATATCTATAATTCTATATCAATATCTATCTATTGGCATAGGCAGATATAGATAGATGTAGATATAAGTACAGAAAAATAAATAGATATAGATAGATATACGCACATATATACATATGCATACATGCATACATACACATACTTAAATATATACACACATGTATACAGATACATGCATACATATACACACATATATTCACATATACATACACATATATACACTATGCCTATATCTATCTATACACACATGCACACATGCGCACACACACACACACACACACACACATACACACACTGTCGATCCAAGTGTACAGAAAGCCCTAGACACCCTGATCTAGAGTAATCCTGTCTTCTTTCCTCCAGTGAGTCAAACCACAACAAAAGTGGAATGATCCCAAGCTCTTCTAGGATCCGACCAGAGGCATTACTGGTGATAATCTATTAATCCCACCTTTCCTTCATCCTTCCTGTTCTCTCCTCCTCCCATTTACCATTTTCTTAGAGTTTTTCTAAGGGTGTTCTGTCCACCTAACCCCAACCGTATTGAGTGTCACAAACCTGTGATAACACCTTTCCTTCCCACTCCCAGCTTTGTTACTGATCTCTCTCCATGATTAGGGCTTGATAGGCTCCAAGATGGATAAAGCACAAGTGTTGGAGGTTGAACTGAGTTGGCTATTTGGTGTTCCTTAGCTTTAGAGGACGAAGAAGCCAGGCGCTGGACTTTGCCCTTCTTTGGATCAGTTTAAATAAGTGTCTGACCTACTTACCTTGGAATTGCATTTGTCTGTCATGGTCCAGAGCCTTTGCCACTGGTCATTCAAACAATTACCAGCCTCTTTAGGCTAAAGCAGCATTGAAAGGAAAACCTTCCAATTTAACACTATATTTCACATAACTTACTCATGAGGGAATTGAAACAGAATTGGCAAACTGGGTTTGAGTAAGCATGGTGTCACTGAAGTCAGTTCCTACCAGAAAAGGGGCAAAAGCTAAAGGAAAAAAGGTCAATTTGGGGTCTGATAAAATCTTCCCCCAGGACTTGGGGAAGGACTTGGTCACAATGTAGCCATGAAAACTTATTAGCAAAGCCACTTCAGGCTGTTCAAGGACTTTGCATTTAACTCAGCCTTTCCCACAAACCAAATAGCTTCACTTGCTAATAATTTAGCCCAGGTTACATGCCCATCCCCAGGTACTCCTCTTGAGTCTAGCCTAGTAGCTCTTCCACAGGTAGTTTTCAGGTGGAGGATGGGAGGCAGACTATGTTATAACATAAGTATATACAACTCTAGAACCTGGCCCTAGGATTCCATTTTCTCAGAGATATTTTTTGAGCAATTAACTTGAAGAAACAGATCATTCATCTCAACCCACTTGTTTGGTTTTCTGAAGGAGAGGAGTTGTAGGCAAAGGATAATTTGGGGGCAGATGTTCTAACAGCTGCAGAGCATCTTGGCATGTATACCCAACCTTTCGTTTCCAGGTTTTGAGCCTGAATTAAGTTGTTGGTAGGAGAACATCTGGCTTCTCTTCTTTATTGGCACAAAAAGAAGTTGCTCTTTCCTTGGGAATGTGTTCATCGCACCCCTCTGAGCCAAAGCCTCTAGGGCTTAGGAGGGACAGGGATTGGGGGCCGTAGCTGTGCCAGTGCCTATAGCTATTCGAACATGATTTAGAAAATGCAAGGTTCTGGGGGTGGCAACTTTTTATGTTCCAACCTGTTTGTGTTATGTAGTATGTGTATGTGTGTCTGTGTGTGTGTGTGTTTTCCTTTTTTGGAAATCATGTGTTGTTAATAAAATGAGAATATTATTTTTGAAAAACATGAAAAAACCTAAATGAATGGACTTATCCTTTAAGTCTTCTCTTAATTAGCCAAGCTTTGAATTTTTTATTCATATATGTGAAAATCTGTGGTTTGGTCAGCACTGTGAGGTATAATTATGAGAAATACTTTCCGCAGCGCAGATGATACATTCTCTATAATTTAGTAGAAAAGAGTGTTAATGGAAGCAAGAATAGGTTAAATGATTTGCCAGCGTCATTTCAAGAATAAAAGCAGGATTTGAACATGGGTCTCTCTTCTCTTCAACTATAGGCCTCTATTTATTATACCACATTACCTCCTGTGCTGTTTCTAAAACCATCACTATAACTAATGGTATTTATATGTGATACTTGTTACTGCTTAAATCGAAAGCAAAAATTAGTATAAAGTTAGAGACTTAATCACTTATTTCACTTCTGTCCAATTAGGTTGATTTTGGTTCCATTTTACCGAATATGGTACCTCTGTCCCAGTCAGTCATCCTACAAATACAAATTGATGATCATGGTAAGAGTGGGGTGGGATTAAAGGGGGTACATAATGAGAAGGTATGAATCAATCTACGTATCAGTATTCACTAATATGTGTCTATACATACCTATGTACCTACATACAAATATATGTGTGTACATATAACATATCCACATACGTACATATGTGCGCACACATAAAATATGTGTACAGTATACCTACATGCACGTACATACATATATGTATACACAAAGATGGCACAGTAAATAGAATGCTAGGCCTGTAGTCAGGAAGACACATCTTTCTAAGTTCAAATCTGATCTCAGAAACTTACTAGCTCTGTGACCCTGGGCAAGTAACTTGACCCTGTTCATCTCAGTTTCATCATCTGTAAAATGAGCTGGAAAAGGAAATAGCAAACTACTCAAGTATCTCTGTCAAGAAAACCTCAGATGGGATCAGATGCCACTCAACAAGTATACATATACATACATGTGTATACACACATACATGTATGTCTATTATATCTATGCTCATCTGCGTATGTGTATATGTGTGTATGTAAGTATGTATAGATAGATAGATAGATAGATAGATCTCATGTCCCCAAACTCTTAGTGCAGTTTTAAGTTTCAATAACTTTAGAAACATACATTCTATAAGGCTATTAAACAATATTTGAAAGGCTAATTACTTAAAGCTTTGGAGTATTCATAGGTTTCTTAATTATTCTTTAAGAAATCCACTGTCATGTGCATACATTCTTCTAATTGAATTTCAACCTTTGTATAAACTTTAATCAGTTACTTCTCAGTGACTGAAAGTATTGCAATAGTAGCTATAGCCTTATTGTTGTTGTTAAGTCATACCTGATTCTTTATGACTCCTTGGACCATTGCATGTAAGCCCTTCTCCCAAAGGCTGTTTAGGCTTACCATCCATGGAAGTTTCTGGTCAAAGATCCTGGAGTGTTATGCCGATTCCTTCTCCAGTGGACCTTTTATTAGAACTCTCCACTATGAGCTATCTGTCTTGGGTGACCCTGAAAAGCATAGCTCACCGTTTCATTGAGTTACATAAGCTAATTGCAAGGCAGTGATCCAGAACGGGAATCCTGATCTTAAAGGTATCCAAAGAAAGCAATTTTAACATATACATGACAGTTTTAACGTGGCTCCACAAGATAAAGTCTAACATAGATGAGATGAAGAAGGAGGCTATGAAGAGGACCCCTTCTACCGATCCGTTGTTCTGAAAAACTGTCATCCAGAAACAGTTGAATATGCAAAATGGCAGAATACTTTGTCATCATGTTTAAATTAAAATGGAAAATGTATTATTAAAATTTCTGAAAATTAAATAAGTGTATATGGAATATATATAGATGTTAGCCACGATGATGATTATGATGAGAATGATGATGATGATAAGAATGATGTTTATACCCACAAACAACATGCCTTCCCCCATTCCATGCATTTATACTTACAGTCCTCCATACCCAGAATTCTCTCCTTCCTCACCACTGACTCCCAAATCACAGACTTCCTATAAGGCTAAGTTCATATCCCACTTTATCTACAAAATCTTTTTGGGGTCTTCTCTGCTCTGACTACGTTCACGCTGAGATTACTTTTCCTTTACATTTTCTAATGTACACAGATGTTTACGTGTCAGTTCTCTGAGCTGAGGGACCATATTTTTGCCTTTCTTTGTATCCCTAGTACTTAGCAGTGCCTGGCACATATTAAACATGAGAACACTATGTGATGATGAAGATGATGATGAATGATGATGGGGTCTGTGTATATATACATATGTCTGGGCTTTCCACATATGTGTATGTGTATGCAGATCCCTATCAGGATGAGGAATACCATCTTCATCAAGAATGCTGAGCAGTCATATTGCACAACTCCATTTAGCCTAGCTGTAAAGAGCTGAGAAGATGAATGTTATGATTTTAATCCATTTCTAGTTTTTAATGTGTGACACCAAAAGCTTTTCTTATGAGTACACGTGCCTGGGCATCCATGGCTAAAGCAGAGCTGTCTTCTTCGAATCTATGAGGTCATTGTCTAGGGATACTGATGCCATCTGTGCATAATCTATGGCTTCATGGCTGCATAGTACTAGCCAAAAGGCTAATATTCCTCTGGTAAGTTGGGGAAGGGGAGAGCAAAGATGAATGTTATTAGAGGACAAGGGTCTGGCATGGTAGTCTTCACCAGACTCTGCCATTGGTAAAACTCCTTAACGGTTAAACTTGGAAAAGATACACAGCCTCTATGCCTGGAGATAGTCCATATTATGAGTTATTAGGGTAATATTTTTTTCACTGATAAAGAAAAAGAAGGGAAGAAATGGGCAAACGTATGAAGCTTTCATTTCAGGCACAGTGAATCATATGGAGGCTGACAGGCAGTTGCCAAATGGCTGTCCCTCCCACTCAGACAAAATTGAGTTATTTACCTTGTTGAAAACCAGAAAGGAAAGAAAAAAAATGATACAAGGTGAAATCATCAACTCTACTTCTAGAATAACCTCATGTTTTCTTTTAAAAATGTCTGTATAGTTAATCTGGTGAAGCTGTGGAGAACAGAACACCGGACTGAAACAGGAATGTTCTTAGTCCTAGGTTCAGGTTCTTTCCTAACTGTTCCTTTAAAAGGACTAGATTCAGTGCTGGACTTGAAGTTAGGAAGACCTGAGTTCAAGTCCCTCTCAGACACTTACTAGCTCTATGATCCTGGGCAAATCAATTAAGCAGTATTTGCCTCAGGTTCCTTATATGTAAAATGGGATAATAATAGCAACTATTTCACAGAGTTGTTGTAAAGACCAAATGAGAATATTTATAAGGTGTTTAGTACAGGGCCTGGCATATAGTAGGCACTTAATAATTGCTTGTATACTCCTCCCCTATCCCAATGTTATGTGTGATAACTGTGGGCTCCAAGGTTATTTCCTGGGTACTCTTCTCTTTTCTTTATACTTACTCTGACGTATAAGCTCATCGCCTTCCACAGGTTTCATGATCTTTATGTGGATGGGTTCTATCCCATGACTATTTACAGCCATAGTCTGTCTCATGAGTTTGTCATACATATGCAAACATTTCAAACCAGATGTTCCGAGTTATTACAAATATAATGTCCCGAACAGAACTCATTGTTTTTCTTCCAAAACCCATCTTCTTTTATGCTTCTCTATTTCTGTTGAGGTCAGCACCAACTTTTCAGTCACTAAATTCGCACCCTTCCATACACCAACTAAGCCCATGCATCCACATTTTCTAAATCTTATTATTTCAAACTCTACAACCTCCCTTACATCCATCCCCTTCTCGCCACTTGAACAGTCACCACTTCATGTAAGTGTGTTATAACAATAGGTTTGTCACATCTCTCCTTCTGAATATTGTAATAGCTGGACAACTGATCTTTTTGCTTCAAATTTCTTCTCTCTTCAATCCAGCCTCCACACAGCTATATATTCCTGAAGTACAAGCCTGACCATTTTGCTCCCCTACAAAGAAACTCCAGCAGTTCCTTATAATTGAATGTTATTTAAAACACTTCACAAGCTAGTACCAGCCTACCCTCCCAAACTTAACAATTACTCCTATTCCTGTGTGATATAGTAAAACTGAACTGACTGCTTTGTTTTATCTCCCATCTCTGTGCTTTCACATTGGCTAGGCCCATCTTTGAAATGTACCCACTCTTCAGCTCTGCTTTTTAGATTCCTTCTTTCCTCCCTACGCTCATATATCACATCTGTGTAAAGCTGTTCCTGATCCCTCAGGCTCCAAGTGCCCTCTTTTATACACACACATAATATGTATTTATATATGTGTGTGCATATGTATGTATGTGTGTGCATATGTATGTATATGTGTACATATATGTATGTGTATGTGTAGATGTCTGTGCATATACATATACATACGGATCTGCTGCTTTACTCAATGGAATGTAAGTCCCTTGAGACAGTGACTTTTTTTCCTTTGTATTCATGTGCATAATACAGTGCCTGACCCATAATAGGCGCTGAGTTAATGATTATTAATTGAAAGTCCTTGCTGATTCCTTTACTTCCTACTTCTCTGAACCTCCTCAAAGTATCTTGTACACGAACCAGTATAGTTACTGGATTTGTAAATGAAATGTAAGCATTTTTAGTAATCTCTAGCTTTGGATCCCCTGTGATCATCTTATAGTAGGCACTTGAAATTATTAGATCAATTGAAAAAATGTATTGTATTTTACAGTGAGCATACAAAACCCCTGGTGGAATGTAATGTAATAGGTGACATCATTTTCAAATTCAAGGGACAGTAATTTTCCAACATTACTTTAAGTAGACAAATGTCCTTTCATAAGACTATAGGATCTTAGCTTTGAAATTACTGTAAGTCTGAGCTATTATTAAGGTCAAAGTACTGATTACTACAGCCTAGAAACACATAGGTGGCACAGAGGATAGATAATCCTTGTGCTGAAGTCAGGAAGACCTAAGGTCAAATTCTGCTTCACGTACTAGCTGTGTGACCTTGGCTTTTGTTTGCCTCGGTTTCCTCATCTATAAAATGGGCATAATAATAGCACCTCTTTCCTAGAATTGTTGAAGGTAAACTAAGAGAACATTTGTAATATTAAATCATTTCCCAAATATTAAAGAGCTACAAGAATGCTAGTTATTATTACTTTTGTAGTAATTAAAAATGGTCCATTATAGTAAAAAAAAAAAAGTTTGCAAGTAGTCCACTGTAGTAAAAAGAGTGCTTAACTTACAGTCAGGAAAACATGAGTATGAATCATACCTCAGATACATGTGAATATAGGCAAATCGTTTTATCTCTCCAACAGTTTCCTCACCTGCAAAATGGAGACATTATTAATAGTCTAGTTTAAGTGTCCAATTGGATACTGTATATTGGATACTGTCTAAACAACAGCTGCTATTATTATTGCACACCTACATAAGATTCAAAAGAAAAAAATTAAAATCCTCTGATGAGTGTCATTTCAATTATAAAAGAACAATTATCATACTCATCATTTGTTAAACTTATTAACACTTGTTAAACTTTATATGAAGATGCTCAAAGTGGGACTATTGTCTGATGAAGTAAGCAAATTGATCCAAAAATCCCTATTTAGCTGAAAATAATTTTGTTATATTTTATTTTCCTAATCCCTCCTTCCCCTGCTAAGTATCAGTTACTAATAATACATTTAATAACAACAATATTTTCTTTTATTAATTATTATTTACATTGGGAAAGTAGACCAAGGCAAGACTGGACTAATGGCAGAGTAATCCTTGGTTCTGTTCCATCTTTCCCCAGTTGACAATGTAAAAAAAATTAAAAAGATAGAAATCCATTCAGACTTCTTTTTATATTTATTTAATATTTTTAGTTTTCAGCATTAATTTTCACAAAAGTTTGAATTACAAATTTTCTCTCCATTTCTACCCTCCCCCCACTCCATGATGGTATATATTCTGGTTTCCCTGCTCCCCAGTCAACCCTCCCTTCTGTCACACCACTCCCCCACATCCCCTTTTCCCTTACTTTCTTGTAGGGCAAGATAGCTTTCTACACTGGCCTCTGCTCTGCTCCCAGTTCCATATGATAGACCTTACCCCATGACCATCCAGGCTACTCTGGGCAAGAGCCCTGCTTCCCTCTGCTATTTCTTGGGTTCTGCAGTTCAAGAATTTGTTCAGAGCCATTTTATAGGTGTTTGGAGGGACCTGGGGGGAAGCTCATGCAAGTCTCTGCTTTCCAGCCGCCATTCAGACTTCTACATTTTTCCTCGATCTGGGAGTCCATCAGCATAAGGACTTTTTCTATTGGTGCAGACTACAGATCCCCTGCATCAAATTATCTAGTGTGATCCTTATCTGGCTCTTCTTTTAAGTTCCCTGTAAAGTAAACCACTTTGAGAGACTTTAAAAATGCATTTTTTTTATTCAGTCAATGATTAACTGATTTTTTTTCCTCTCAACTTCACCTACCCCTCCCATTAAGAACAAATGAAAAGCAAGTTCCCATCATAAACATACATAGTTGAGCAAAACTAAATCCTGAATTGGCCATACCCTAAAATTATAGTGTTACTCTCCACTTCTCTTCCAGGAAGTAGGTAGCATATTTCAATATGAGTTCTCTAGAATTATGGTTGATCATTGAATTGATTGTAATTCCTGAGTGTTTCCAAGTTGTTTACCTTTACAGTATTGCTTTTTTTGAAATAAATTGTTTGCCTGCTTTTACTCCCTTCATTCTGTATCAGTGAATACGAGTCTTCCTAATTTATCCAAACTGCCATCTCACTTCTATCACATGCGTGTACCCTATGTTGCTCATCCACACCACAATTAATGGGCACCTCTAAACAATCATTTATTAAGGATCTGCTTTGTCAACATGCTGAAAATCTCCCTCAATTCTCTTAATCATTGTAGTTAAAGTACATAATTTAACTATCTATTGTTGATCTTTCTCTCATACTGTGGGACCAGTATAGCTTCCTTTCTCTTCATACATATTATGAATGAAGTATTTTACTCCAGTTTTTGTGAGCAACTTATCAGTAAAATGCTGAACCTATTTAGACCTATCTATTCCTTTGCCCTGTCAAATGCCCTGAGACTATGGAATTCCATGATTCACAATCATTTGAACTACCTAACAAAGCAGTCCATTCCTCTTATCCATAGCTCTGATAGGATTTTTTTTTCTTTATATCAAGCCAAAACATACCTTTTTGTGATTTTCACCCAATGCTTCAGGTTCTGCTCTGGGGAAAAGTAGAAAAATTCCACATCCCTTTCCATTTGGCAGCACTGTGATTCTGACTCACGTCTCCTGATGCCAAATCTACGATTATTTCTACCACACACACTGTTTTTCTTAGTCTACCAAAATCTGTTGTGGTCATTCTTGCTTGTGGTCAAGGATGTGAATCTTTACACCTCTCAGTTCCTTTATCTAGAAAACATGAATAGTAAATTCTACTCCCCCACCTCACAAGAATGTTTTGAAGACAAGTGAGGCACCATATACTAAAGTACTTAAAGCTCTATGATGGAAACTCACTAAATATATGCAAACCATCTTATTACAACATACATTGTCAGTTAAATTCTGAGGACTTCAAAAGTTCCAACACAAGTCATTTTGAGTCTTTCTTAATGCCAGGAACAAGAAAAAACCTTCAATATACTTGGCTACACTTAATATGAGTCCTTGTGCCTGCTAAATATTCAATTATTTTCAATTATCAGTTATCATTTTGTAAAGTTGTTTGATGGAACAAAAAACATCAAAGATATCAACTCAGCCATACAGATGAGGTCAAGATTTATTAGCCTATGGACTCCCCATCCTCAACTTCACCAAAGTCCATCTCACTACAAGCATCATAAAGATGTCAAATAAATGAACTTATTCTTTACTCAAATCCCAACCAAATATTCATTGGACAGCAACTATGTTCAAGAAAAACAGATGTGAGACAGGAGAGCAACTTATTCATTATCTCATACATTCAGGCTTAATTGTCATATTTATGTGTATGTATCCTGTCATTTAAATGACTCATCTTTCTATCAAGTTCTTTGGCATGCTTTTTGCATTTTATGAAAATTATTATTTATTTAAGATAAAGCTCCCTTGAAATCCATTGCAACCAAAAAAGCTCCATGTCAGTGTACATTAGATAGTAGGGAGAAAGCTATTTTCCCTGCTAGTCATTTTTCTGAGCATGCAATTATATAGCTTTTATCAACTAAAAGGACCACTGTCATCATTTCTGTGCATTGTAGACAGGGAAAAAAATTCTTTAAGATTAGACATCAACTTAGTCTGATAGATGTTTGAACAATCATACTTATGACTACTCTTTTAGTTGTCTGTTTATAGACACAACAATGGAAGTCACGTCAGAGCTTATTCAGTCAAAATTATATCTATATAAGAATCACCCTTACCATATTCCTAAAAAGTGGTCATTCAGTCTTTTTCTTGAAAGGTCTCCAGTGATGAGGAAATACATTAACTCCCAAGGTAGTCCATCTCACTTTTGGACAGCATGAATTAGGAATTTTTCTTTATGCAGATTTGAATTCTGCAGTTTTGCATCTTTCACCTGTTTTCCTAGTTCTAGTTTCTGGGACCCAAGCATAAAATCTACTTTTTTTCCAAAGGGAAAGCACTTTAAATGTGTGAAGACTCCTGTAAGACCTCCCCTCAACTAAACCTGTCTTTTCCTCTCTAGGATAAACAAATGAATAAAGACTTAGAGCTGAAAAGCCAGAAGTTATCTACTTAAAATACTTCATTACATGGGTAAGGAAATTATAACCCATATGTTAATTATCATTCCCATTATCACAAAGATAACTAAGTAGAAGAGTTGGGATTCAAAGTGACATCTTCTGATTCCAAATTCAGCATACTTATCACTACATTGCACTGTATTTCCCCATCTCAATGTCCTTCCACTGAATCTCATATATCATGGGCCTTGAATATGCTCTAGATATTCAATTTCCTTCTTAAAATATGGTCATTAGAATAGCAATGTTCTATCTGTGGACTGTCTTGGGCAGAGCACAGTGGTATTATCACTTCTTTTGTTCTTTTTTGGCCAATATAAAATATATGTTTATTATTCTTTAACTTCATAAACATTTGAAACATGAGTATTTCCATAAACAAAGAGAGAATGGCATATGAAACTCAGCATTTCTATTATATACAGCCTACAGTTATTTTTAAATTCATGTGATAAATTCCAAACATTAGTTCAAATCCATCCTTCTCAATGTATCCTTTGTAATTTCATTCTGTTCTCTTTCATTCATTTTCTAAACTAGCTACATTGACCATCTTTTATTTCCATTCTCTTTTAGAATGTCATCACTATTATCGCTAATTCCCCCATTACAATTAATATGTGTGGGGGGAGGAGCAAACCTCTACAGTTTTTGGACTGGTGGGACCCAAAAAAGTCACAAATACTGGTGACTATGCTGGTGGTAATGACAATGGTAGTTAAAGTAGTTATAGTAGAGGTCAAGTGAAAATGATAATGGTGATAGTAGCATTGGTGTGGTCATGGTAGCACACTTAGTTGTTGGTAGCGGATGTAGTGGTCATAACGGCATTGATAAGTGTATTCACAGTGGCTGTTAAAGTGTTGTTGGTTGACATGGAGGTATTAAGTATGATCATGACATTGGTGAGAATTGATGGAATTGATGGTATTGGTTATCTTATGGATGACAAGATTTCTGAAAAGGTGAGTCTATTCCTTTTTCCCTTTTCCCACCTCTTCTACATTTATTTTATACTATCACTCTACCAGTTTTCAAGACATATCAATGATGTCTCAGGACTGTATCAAGAAAATAAGTTAAGCTATGGTATGAGCACTAGCTGAGCATAACATCTATGAACATATCTCACTGGCATCCATAAAGCCTGGTTGCATTTCTGAATGCACTATGACACTTAGGCAGCAAATTAAGCATCAATACCATGGCTCAGTGAACAGAAGCAAATATTCACCCTCAACTGTACAAATCCATTTAGCAACAATATTTGGCTACACCAGCTAAGTCAATGACAAGTTAAAAGGATTTCTGAAAGGTATTCCCTCTCTTCTTTTGAGGGTGGAAGGATGGTAGCAGGTGGGAAATATAAGATTGTGGTGGGGGGGAGATGATTCCTCTGGGGTTTCCTTTACAAGCTGTTTACTCAAAACATTGGAAGTTTTTTTTTACACGGTCTACTGAATGGCATTATCTGTAGTTGTGTTCAGCATCTGGGTGGTGATGACATTCTCATTCTCCTTCCACTTCTCCTTCCCCTCTCCAACCTTTCACGTCTGTTTGTCTTAGATGTGATCCAAGTGCCTTCCTTCTCAAAGACCCGTTAAAAATCGGTAATGCAAGGTAGGAGGCAGGCTAGCCTGGCGGCCACTCATTCCTTATGAATCATCTGGCAATTTTGTAGTTTGACAATTGCACCTCATATATTTTAATATTGGTTTTGAAAGAAGAAAGTGAGTTACTTCCATTTCTTTATAGCTCCCTGTAATTTCAACTTGCTCTTTACTTATGTATGAAGCCGACTTGGGTGGAAAGGTTAGAGGCAGATGAATTTCAAGTTTCAGAGCCCAGGAAAGGCCAATAAAATGTGCAATAATCTTAATGCTGGGGTTTCACGGAGCTGAAAGTGTGTTTTATATTCATGGATAAAACACCCTGAAAATGAGGATACAGGTCTGATATTTTTAAGGATTTTTTTTTCCTTTTATTTTCTCCCCTCCCTATTTGGAATTTTTATAGCATCTTTGTGTGAAGAATGGACTGGGATATCATTCCCTAAAAGCTGTTCTGACCTCTAAATATCCAATGAAGATAAGAGTTTGCTTCAAAAGCTTCCTAGGTTAATCATAGAAGAGCTGTCTGCTCTCTTGCCTTCTGTATTCCAGTTATATAATGAGGTTGAGCTGATATAAACCTTTTAATTTTATAAAAATTTCATTACTCACAACAACCCTGTGAGGTAAGGAGTGCTAAAATTATTATTTCCATTTTGCAGATGGGAAAACAGTCTCAGAGATGTTGAGCTTTGCCTATGGTTAAACATAAACATCACAGCCGCAAATTAAATCTATTTCTGAAGAAGAGACCCACTCTATTAATATGCTCTGCTGAATGGTATTATCTGTAGTTGTGTTCAGTATCTGGATGGAGATGACATTCTCCTTCTCCTTCTATTTCTCCACAGTCTGCCAATTTAACCTTGCTCCTCACTGATAGTTTTTTTTTTTTTTACCTTTGGCTTTCCTTTGCAAAAGGAATGAAAAAGGAAGCATTTTTTCTTTATTTTTCCTTTGCTTGCTTTATATATGATATAAATACCTTAACATTTCAAGGCATAATCTTCTAATTCCCTTTCTTCTATGTGTTCATTCTGAGATCCTGAGTTTAGAATCAGATGCCAACTAGCCATGCATCATTGGCAAATTCTTAAACTTTTTCAATCAGGATAACAAAAGTGTGTGAAGTGTTGTTTTTCCTCTATGTTTGTGGTAGTAGAAAAGGAGGATGCTTCAGATGAATGGGATGATAATAGCTAAAGTAGGGAGGGCAGAACTACTAAATATTTATTTTGCTTCAACTTTCTCTGCCAAAGAAATAAATCTTTGGACTAGAAAGACAAAAAAATAGCTAATACCAAGTTATTTGTACTTGCTCACTCCCCAAATTTCTTGGTATTGGACTTCTTCCCAGCATTTCTAATGTTACCTGTGTGATGTTATATGAGTCACAAAATCATCTCCTTCCACCCGGCTTTCTTCATATGTAAAATGAAGGCATTAGGCTCCATGATTTCTGATACCTCTTCCAATTCTAAATCTATGACATAGTTGTTATTGTTTAAAAAATGATTGCTGAGTTGGATGGTATCAGTTGAACTATGTAAGGAGTTAAGACAGAACTCAGTTGTCCTGAATGAATTCAATTCATAAGGCCCAGAAGAACTATATATAAGAACTATATATAAGTGTAACAAAAGATCTGGAAGATGTGATTGATTCATCATGGGAATTAATCTTTAAATGACTATGGGGAATAGGAAGTCAGCAATAAGACCTGAGAAGTTGGTATTCAACCACAAATAGTTGAATACTATTAAACTCAATACTAACACATTCAGACTTACTGAGCATAAACTTGATTCCTGGCAAAAATTTAGAGGCTATTATTAAGTGGATGATTGTTGAACATCTAGAAAGAAAAACGATGATCAGCAAGAGTGAGAATGGGTTCAACTTCTGGGATCTGACATGGTGAAATAAGCAATAAATCACACTCACTCTCCCTTATTGACCTCTAAAAACCCAGCATATACTGCCCCAGAAAAAATCCTGCAATAGCTAAGCCAGCAGAAAGACAGGGTGCAGCAGTCTTTTAACCCAGGAAGCTTGGGGAATTAACAGGAAAAGTTCCTCTTGCTCTGGTGAAAGGGGAGTAGTACAGGATGGGAGGGGTCTCAGTAAGCCAGTGGCAAGCCTCATCTCAGTACACCTGTGGGAGATCCTGAGCCCCAGGGGGTGAAGCAGGCACAGGCAGAGGAACCAGTAGATTTCAGCTCAGAAAACCACCATGTGCACTAGCTCCCTGTGCTTCAGTACTACTCCAAGAAGCACAACTCCAGACAAGCAGGTGTTCATTAATAGCCAAACCTCCCAAGTGCTTCAGAGCAGTCTGAGTGAGTAGGTGTCCTCCAGGGGCCAGACAGCCCCCATACCCTGAGAATTTCAGTGTTGCTGACCCCAGCTCAATACCAGGTAAGCTGCCACACAAGGCCAGTGACCAGGTCCTGGGGCCCAGCACAACAAGGTTGGGACAGTGCACCCTGTGCCCCAGAAAGAGAGGTCAACTTTAAAAACCAAGAAATAGGCAAACAACATAAGCAAAAAGCATAAATTAACAATGGCCACAGATTCTTTCTACAGGGACAGGGAAAATCAAAACACAAATTCAGAAGAGGACAACATTGTCAATATACTCACATCCAAAACCTCAAAAGGGAATATGAATTGTTCTCAAGCCTGAAAAGCCTTCTTGAAAGAGTTCAAGAAGGATTACAAAAGCCAAATAAGAGAGGTATAAGAAAAATTATGAAAAGAAATGAAAGGTGTGCAAGAGAGAGTCTTTTGGAAAATGAATGACAAAAATTGACTGCAGAAAACAAATCCTTAAAAAATAGAATTGGCCAAACGGAAAAAGAGGCACAAAAATTCACTGAAGAGAACTTAAAAAGTAAAATGGGTCAAATGGAAAAGGATGTACAAAAGCTACTTGAAGAAAACAATTTTTAAAAAATTAGAACTGGCAAGATGGCGGCTGGTAAGCACGGACTAGAGTGAGCTCCGTACCCGAGTCCCTCCAAAAACCTATAAAAATGGCTCTGAACCAATTCTAGAATGGCAGAACCCACAGAACAGCAGAGGGAAGCAGGGCTCCAGCCCAGGACAGCCCGGATAGTCTCTGGGTGAGCTCTATTCCACACGGAGCTGGGAGCTGGGAGCTGGGAGCTGGGAACGGAGTGGAGCAGAGCCCAGCCTGAGCGGCATGGACGATCCAGTCCAGAAGCCGGGAGGAGGGGGCCCTAGCGCCCTGAATACGTGAGCAGTTACCAGACCCCTCGACCCACAAACACCAAAGACTGCGGAGAAGGTTAGTGGGAAAAGCTGCGGGAGTGGAAGGAGTTCGCGGTTCGGCTTCCAGCCCCGGGGGCAGCGGAGGTGGGGCAGCTACAGCTGTTGTTACTTCCGGCTCCAGGCCCACCTGGTGGGGGGAATTAAGTGGCGGATCACAGCAGGGATGCACAGCCTGCCGAAGATCTGAGCCCAGTCTGGACTGGGGGTCCTTGGGGAAGGAGGAGTGCGGCTCTGACAGAGCTGGCACCTCCCCCCCAAACGTAGAACATAGAACTCTGTAATCTACAAGCAGTCATACCCCACTGAAAAACTCAAGGGTCAAGTTAGTTGGTTGGGAATATGGCCAGGATGCGAAAACGCGCCCAGATTCAGTCTCAGACTTTGGATTCTTTCTTTGGTGACAAAGAAGACCAAAACATACAGCCTAAAGAAGACAGCAAAGTCATAGAGCCTACAACCAAAGCCTCCAAGAAAAACATGAACTGGCCCCAGACCATAGAAGAACTCAAAAAGGATTTGGAAAAGCAAGTTAGAGAAGTAGAGGAAAAATTGGGAAGAGAAATAAGAAGGATGCGAGAAAACCATGAAAAACAAGTCAATGACTTGCTAAAGGAGACCCAAAAAAATACTGAAAAATACACTGTAGAAAACAACACCTTACAAAATAGACTAACTCAAATGGCAAAAGAGCTCCAAAAAGCCAATGAGGAGAAGAATTCCTTGAAAGGCAGAATTAGCCAAATGGAAAAGGAGGTCCAAAAGACCCCTGAAGAAAATACTACTTTAAAAATTAGATTGGAGCAAGTGGAAGCTAGTGACTTTATGAGAAATCAGGATATTATAAAACAGAACCAGAGGAATGAAAAAATGGAAGACAATGTGAAATATCTCCTTGGAAAAACCACTGACCTGGAAAATAGATCCAGGAGAGATAATTTAAAAATTATTGGACTACCTGAAAGCCATGATCAAAAAAAGAGCCTAGATACCATCTTTCAGGAAATTATCAAGGAGAACTGCCCTGATATTCTAGAGCCACAGGGCAAAATAGAAATTGAAAGAATCCATCGATCGCCTCCGCAAATAGATCCCAAAAAGAAATCTCCTAGGAATATTGTTGCCAAATTCCAGAGCTCCCAGATCAAGGAGAAAATACTGCAAGCAGCCAGAAAGAAACAATTTGAATATTGTGGAAACCCAATCAGAATAACCCAAGATCTGGCAGCTTCTACATTAAGAGATCGAAGGGCTTGGAATGCGATATTCCGGAGGTCAATGGAGCTAGGATTAAAACCTAGAATCACCTACCCAGCAAAACTAAGTATCATGTTCCAAGACAAAATATGGACTTTCAATAAAATGGAGGACTTTCAAGCTTTCTCAGTGAAAAGACCAGAACTGAATAGAAAATTTGACTTTCAAACACAAGAATCAAGAGAAGCATGAAAAGGTAATCAAGAAACGGAAATTGCAAGGGACTTACTAAAGTTGAACTGTTTTGTTTACATTCCTACATGGAAAGATGATGAGTATGATTCATGAGACCTCAGTATTAGGGTAGTTGAAGGGAATATGCATATATATATATGCATATATATATGTTTATGTATATATATAAGTGAATGTGTATGTATGCATGTATCTATGTGTATATGTATGTATGTGTATGTATGTGTATATATATATATATATATATATGTAAAAGAGAGAGAGCAGACACAGGGTGAGTTGAGGATGAAGGGAAGATAGCTAAAAGAAATAAAATGAAATTAAGGGATGAGAGAGTAACTTACTGAGAGAGGGAGATAGGGAGAGATAGAATGGGGTGGATTATCTCGCATAAAGGTGGCAAGAGGAAGCAGTTCTATGGGAGGAGGGGAGAGGGCAGGTGAGGGGGGAATGAGTGAACCTTGCTCTCATCAGATTTGGCCTGAGGGGGAATACCATACATACTCAGTTGGGTATCTTACCCCACAGGAAAGAAGAGGGAGGAAGATAAAAAAAAAATAAAAGGCAGGGGGATGATGGAGGGGAGGGCAGATGGGGGTGGAGGTAATCAAAACAAACACTTTGGAAAGGGGACAGGGTCAAGGGAGAAAATTCAATAAAGCGGGATGGGTTGGGAAGGAGCAAAATGTAGTTAGCCTTTCACAACATGAATATTGTGGAAGGGTTATACATAATAATACATGTGTGGCCTAGGTTGAATTGCTCAACTTCTTAGGGAGGGTGGGTGGGAAGGGAAGAGGGAAGGGAATTTGGAACTCAAAGTTTTAAAATCAGATGTTCAAAAACAAAAAAAGTTTTTGTATGCAACTAAAAAATAAGATACACAGGCAATGGGGCGTAGAAATTTATCTTGCCCTACAAGAAAGGAAGGGAAAAGGGGATGAGAGGGGAGGGGGGTGATAGAGGGGAGGGCTGACTGGGGAACAGGGCAACCAGAATATACGCCATCTTGTAGTGGGGGGGAGGGCAGAAATGGGGAGAAAATTTGTAATCCAAACTGTTGTGAAAATCAATGCTGAAGACCAAATATGTTAAATAAATAAATTGCATTAAAAAAAATGCTAATATTATCCCAAAAAAAAAAAATTAGAACTGGGTAAGTGGAAGCTAATGAGTCTATGAGACAAGAAGAATCAGTCAAACAAAATCAAAAGAATGGAAACAATAGAAGAAAACATAAAATAACTAATTGGAAAACAACTTTCCTGGAAAATAGATCTAGGATAGATAATTTAAAAATTATTGGTCTACCTGAAAGCCATGATAAAAAAGATCCTCAACAGCATCTTTCAATTAATCATTAAAGCAAACTGTTCTGAGTTCCTAGAAACAGAGGGTAAAATAGTCATTGAAAAAATCAACCAATTACGGCCTGAAATAGGTCCCAAATTGAAAACGCTGAGGAATGTTTAAGCCAAATTCCAGAATTGTCATGTCAAGGACAAAATGCTGCAAGTAGCCAGAATGAAAAAAAATATCATGGAACCACAATCAGGATTGTACAGGACCTTGCAGCTTCTGCTTTAAAAGATCAGATGCTGCAGAATATGATATTCCATACGGCAAAGGAGCTTAGATTAAACCAAGGATCAACTACCCAGCAAAACTGAACATCATCTTTTGGGGAGGAGATGGGCATTTAATGAAACAGGAGATTTCCAAGCCTTCCTGATGAAAAAACCAGTATTCAACAGAAAATCTGAACATCAAGTACAAAACTAAAGAGAGGCATAGAAAGGTAAACAAGAAGGAAAAAAGAACATGTTTATTCAATAAGGGTGAACTGTTTACATCCCTACATGGAAAGATGATACTTGTAACTTTTGAGATCTGTAGCTTTATTATGACATTTAGAAGGCATATACATAGACAGAGGACACAGGTATATGTTGACTTTGATGTTATGATAAAAATTCTAATCAAGTGTTGAAAAGGATCATAATAGGAGAAGTGGACAGGACGAGGCAGACAAGGGTAAATTAAGTCACATCAAGAGGCACAAAATGTATTATAGTAGATAGAAAGGGAGGAAGATGAGCATTGTTTGCACCTTACTGTCATCAGATTTGGCTCAAAGAGGGAATAACATACTCACATAAATATAGAAATCTAACTTTTGCCATAGGAAGTATGAATGGAAAGGGGAAAGAAAATGGAGGAGGCAGATAGAAGGGAAGAGAGATTTAGGGAGGTGGTGGTCAAAAGCAAAACTCTGGCAAGGAGGGAAAGGGAAAAATGAGAAAGAAAAGCATAAACAAGGCAGAGATAAGATTGAGAGAAAGACACAGATAGAGGTGGAGAGTACTGGATGGACAGAGAGAGAGAGAGAGAGAGAGAGAGAGAGAGAGAGAGAGAGAGAGAGAATATAAACAACCAGAAAAATTATGCAAAAAGTAGAGGTGGAGGTAAGGAGGTAATGTATTTCAGATATGATGGACCACTTGTGAAAGGCACAGGAATTTTTTAGGCCATAAGAGGTTCTAAGGTATGTTACCTGCAAAGCAGGTAAAAACAACTTAATGACTTGTTGTTGGTTTGAGTCTAAAAGTCCTGGGCTGATAGTAGCTAAAGACACTCCAGACTCATTTACTTAAATTCACTTTCCTAAGGTTCTCAGTAAGCTACTTTGTATTTGCCTCCTGTCTCTCTAGTTGTGAGAGCCCAGTCCGGGTTGGGGGCTCCTGGGGAAGGAGAAGTGCTGGTGTAGCAGAGCTGGCACATCCCCCCCAAAACGTGGAACATAGAACTCTTTAGTCTACAAGCGGTCATACCCCACTGAAAAACTCAAGGGTCAAGTTAGTTGGTTGGGAATATGGCCAGGACGCGAAAACGCACCCAGATTCAGTCCCAGACTTTGCATTCTTTCTGTGCTGACAAAGACCAAAACATACAGATAGAAGAAGTTAACAAAGTCGAAGAGCCTACAACAGAAACCTCCAAGAAAAATATGAACTGGTCCCAGACCATGGAAGAGCTCAAAAAGGATTTGGAAAAGCAAGTTAGAGAAGTAGAGGAAAAATTGGGAAGAGAAATGAGAAGGATGCGAGAAAACTATGAAAAACAAGTCAATGACTTGCTAAAGGAGACCCCCAAAAAATACTGAAAAATATACTGAAGAAAACAACACCTTAAAAAAATAGACTAACTCTAATGGCAAAAGAGCTCCAAAAAGCCAATGAGAAGAAGAATGCCTTGAAAGGCAGAATTAGCCAAATGGAAAAAGAGGTCCAAAAGACCACTGAAGAAAATACTACTTTAAAAATTAGATTGGATGAAGGCAGAGTCTTACCGGAGCTCTCTCACAAGGTCTGTCAGATTCCCATAAAAAGTGAATTTGAGCAGATTTGAGAGAGTCAGAAACCGCGAGCAGTCTGTGTGGGGCGGATTTCCGAGCTGGGAAATTCTGAAGGACCAAAGGCACGAATCTGTAGGCTCAGAGAGGGCTCAGAGTGCAGCATGCGGAGCTGCTCCAGACCAAAGTGGAGGCGGCTGGCTGGGAAATCCACGTGGGAGACAGGCTGGGAGAAAGCTGGGCATCTGAAACTGGTGGAGATCCCCAGAACTTCCAACACAGGACGGCAGTCTGTGGAAGCGAGGAGAGGCAGCGCAACACCACTGGCCGTGAAACACCAACTCCTGACGCTTGCAGCCCAGAAACTCGGCTTCTTGAACTTCCGGGAAACTTAATGGCCAGGTAAATGGCTCTAATCCCTCCCCCCCTTACCCTGAGAATTCCTTGGGAAAAATAAAAAAAGAATACTGGAACAGAGGAGAAAGAAGTGGGGCTTCAGTGGTCAAATAGTACAAGTGCATTAGTCCCAGAGGGGCAGAGTCGGCAGGGGTCAACAGCAGGAGCCCAGACGTAATCCTGCTCCCCCAGGGGAAGTGCCAGACATCAGCTCAAAAAACAAACAGCTGAGACCATTGCTGAAAAGCAAGTGCTGGAGAGCACCCATAGGGAGTGAGATGCCATGGAGCCAGACCCCTCCCCCACACCTCAGGAAACTGAAGGCTATAATTCTAGACTCACAATCCCCAGAATAAGAAAGCTGGGACAGAGAGTCCTGAGCCATATAGACAGAAACTTGTTGAAAAGCCAAGAAAAGGCAAAACAACAAACATGAAGAAGAACACAAAAAAACCGAGGACAACAGATTTTTTTTTTATGGAGACAGGCAGGATAAAAATACCAATATGGAAGTGGACAGTAATGACACTATAGACATGTCTGATACCTCAAGAGGTAATGTGAACTAGTCTCCAGCCCAAAAAGCATTGCTGGAAGAGGTAAAGGAGGATTTTAAAAACCAAATTAGAGAGCTAAATGAAAATATGGAAAAAAAAATCCACTGATGAAATCAGGTTCCTAAAGAATAAGATTGGTGATATGGCTATGGAGATTCAGAATCTAAAGAGAGAAAATGACATCCTGAGAGGTAAAATCAACCAATTGGAAAAGGAGACTCAAAAGCAAAACGAAAACACTAACTCATTAAAAATTAGAGTTGAGCAAGTGGAAGCTAATGAATCTATGAGGCACCAAGAAGTAGTAAAGCAAAATGTTAAGAATGAAAAAATAGAAAAAAAATGTGAAATACCTGATTGGGAAAACAACTGACCTGGAAAATAGATCCAGGAGAGACAATTTAAGAGTTATTGGTCTACCAGGAATCCACGATGAAAAAAGGAGCCTTGACAGTATCTTTGAAGAAATTATCAAAGACAACTGCCCAGAGGCACCTAAAAACAGAGGGCAAAATAGTCATTGAAAGAATTCACCGATCACCCCCTGAAAGAGATCCCAAACTGAAAACACCAAGAAATATTATAGCCAAATTTCAGAACTATAAACTCAAGGAGATAATACAGCCAGCAGCCAAAAAGAAGAAATTCACATATCGTGGAACTACAGTCAGGATCATACAGGATCTCTAAGCTTCCACATCAAAAGACGGGAGAAATTGGAATATGATATTCCGAAGGGCAAAGGAGCTGGGATTACAACCAAGGATCAACTACCCAGTAAAACTAAGCATAATTTTTCAGGCAAGGAGATGGACATTCAATGAAATAAGGGAATTCCAGACCTTCCTGATGAAAAGGCCAGAACTCAATGGAAAATTTGATCTCTAAATACAAAACTCAAGAGAGAAATATAAAGGTAACCAGGGGGAAAAACCCCACAAACCTTATTAACCAATAAGGACAGGTTGTTTGCATCTTTATGTGGCATTATATCATCTTATGTATGTTTTATATATATATGTATATATATATATATATATATGTATATATGTCAGTCTTGAGAATGGTACAGCTATTATGACAATTGAAAGGGATATACATAGGTTGTGAATGCCTGCATAAGTTAACTGATGTAAAGATAAAAAATATAAGTAAGAGATATAAAGGGAGGGCTATGAGAGAGGAGGTACGGAGGTAGTAGAAAGGGGTAAATTACACCAAATGAAGTGGCACAAAAACATATTATAGTAGAGGGAAAAAAAGGAGGGAGAAGAGCAGTATTTGAGCTTTACCGTCATCTGATCTAGTTCAAGAAGGGAATAACATACCCTGATAAGTTCAGAAATCTAACTTGTCCTACGGGAAGTAGGAGGGGAAGGGGGAAAAAGGGAGGGGGATGGTCAGAAGGGAGGGGAGATGTAGCAAGTGGGAAACGGTAAGATAAGGGAGGGGAATAAAGAGGGAGGGTAAACTGAGGAAGGCGGCAGTCAAAAGCAAAATTTTGTTGAGGAGGAGAAGGGGAAAGGGAGAAATAAAAGCATAAACAGGGGGAACTGGGATGGAGAAAAAGACACAGATAGAAATCAAAACTCTGAACGTGAAGGGGATAAACGCTCTCATAAAACAGAAGCGGATAGCAGAATGGATTACAAACCATAATCCTACAATATACTGTTTACAACAAACACATTTAAAACAGAGGGATATACATAGGGTAAAGGTAAAAGGCTGGAGTAAAATATACTGTGCCTCAGCTAAAGTAAAAAAAGCAGGTGTAGCAATCCTAATCTCAGACAAAGCAAAAGTAAAGATAGATTTAATTAAAAGAGATAAGGAAGGACATTATATCCTGCTAAAAGGCACCATAAACAATGAAGCAATATCATTGCTTAACATATATGCACCAAGTGGTAAGGCATACAAATTCTTAGAGGAGAGGTTAAGGGAGTTACAGGAAGAAATAGACAGCAAAACTATAATATTGGGAGACCTCAACCTCCCCCTTTCTGAACTTGTTAAATCTAACCTCAACATAAATAAAAATTAGATTGTAGCAAGTGGAAGCTAGTGACTTTATGAGAAATCAAGATATTATAAAACAGAACCAAAGGAATGAAAAAATGGAAGACAATGTCAAATATCTCATTGGAAAAACCACTGACCTGGAAAATAGATCCAGGAGAGATAATTTAAAAATTATTGAACTACCTGAAAGCCATGATCAAAAAAAGAGCCCAGATATCATCTTTCAAGAAATTATCAAGGAGAACTGCCCTGATATTCTAGAGCCACAGGGCAAAATAGAAATTGAAAGAATCCATCAATTGCCTCCTCAAATAGACCCCAAAAAGAAATCTCCTAGGACTATTGTCCCTAAATTCCAGAGCTCCCAGATCAAGGAGAAAATACTGCAAGCAGCCAGAAAGAAACAATTTGAGTATTGTGGAAACAAAATCAGAATACCCAAGATCTGGCAGGTTCTACATTAAGAGATCAAAGGGCTCGGAATATGATATTCCGGAGGTCAATGGAGCTAAGATTAAAACCTAGAATCACCTACCCAGCAAAACTGAGTATCATGCTCCAAGGCAAAATATGGATTTTCAATAAAATAGAGGACTTTCAAGCTTTCTCAGTGAAAAGACCAGAACTGAATAGAAAATTTGACTTTCAAACACAAGAATCAAGAGAAGCATGAAAAGGTAATCAAGAAAAAGAACAAGAAAAAGAAATTGCAAGGGACTTACTAAAGCTGAACTGTTTTGTTTACATTCCTACATGGAAAGATGACATGTATGATTCATAAGACCTCAGTATTAGCTGAAGGGAATATGCATATATATATATATATATATATATATATATATATATATATATATATATGTGAATGTGTATGTATGTATGTATCTACGTGTGTATATATATATATATATATATTATATATATATATATATTATATATATATATATATATATATGAGAGAGAGAGAGAGAGAGAGAGAGAGAGAGAGAGAGAGAGAGGGAAAAAGTTGGGTTGAAGATGAAGGGAAGATATCTAAAATAAATAAAATCAAATTAAGGGATGAGAGAGGAACATACTGAGAGAGGGAGATAGGGAGAGATAGAGTGGGGTGAATTATCTCGCATAAAGGTGACAAGAGGAAGGGGTTCTGTGGGAGGAAGGGAGAGGGCAGGTGAGGGGGTAATGAGTGAACCTTTCTCTCATCAGATTTGGCCTGAGGAGGGAATACCATACATACCCAATTGGGTATCTTACCCCACAGGAAAGAAGAGGGAAGAAGATAAAAAAAAGTGGGGGCTGATGGAAGGGAGGGCAGATCGGGGTGGAGGTAATCAAAAACAAACACTTTTGAAAGGGACAGGGTCAAGGAAGAAAATTCAATAAAGGGGAATGGGTTGGGAAGGAGCAAAATATACTCTTTTACAACATGAGTGCTGTGGAAGGGTTATACATAATGATACACATGTGGCCTTAGGGAGGGTGGGTGGGAAGGGAAGAGGGGAGAGAATTTGGAACTCAAAGTTTTAAAAACAGATGTTCAAAAACAAAAAAAAAAATTTTTGCATGCAACAAGAAAATAAGATACCCAGGCAATGGGGCGTAGAAATTTATCTTGCCCTACAAGAAAGGAAGGGAAAAGGGGATGCGAGGGGAGTGGGGTGACAGAGGGGCGGGCTGACTGGGGAACAGGGCAACCAGAATATACACCATCTTGGAATGGGGGGAGGGTAGAAATGGGGAGAAATTTTGTAATTCAAACTCTTGTGAAAATCAATGCTGAAAACTAAATATGTTAAATAAATAAATTTAAATTAAAAAAAAGAAAAAAAAATAGTATGAACAGGCTTGGGTTTAAGTAACTCGTATGAAAGATTTTGAGAACTGGTTATTTTTTTCAATAAGTTCCAAAATGGTGAGTTTGAGGGTTGCCTACTTAAAGAAAATGATCAATGGAATAGGTCTTCGAAGAAGGAGTTAAAGTACTCTCTTTGGACTCTGGCTCAGAGATAGGATTCAGAGATAAATTGTTCCTAGTTACAAATTTCATCTTGGTCTAAGGACAATATTCTTTTTAAAAAAAAATAATTAATTATTATTTTTTAGTTTACAACACTCAGTTCCACAATTTTTTTGAGTTCCGAATTTTCTCCCCTTCCCTCCTTCCCCTTTCCCTTCCAAGATGGCATGTAATCTGATAAGGTTCTACATGTACCTTCACATTAAATTTATTTTCTCAATAATCAATTTGTAAAGAGGAATCATAACCAATGAAATGAATCATGAGAAAATATAACAAAACCAAAAATTAAAATAACATAAAATAAGATAAAATAAAGAAAAAAGAGAGAAAATAGTTTGCTTCAATCTGCATTCAGACTCTGTAATTCTTTCTCTGGATGTGGATAGCTTTTTCCATCATGAGTCTTTTGGAGCTGTCTTAGCACCTTGCATTGCTGAGAAGAGCCAAGCCCATCACAGTTAGTCACCACAGAAGCAATGTGTCTGTGGTTGTGTACAATGTTCTCCTGGTTCTGCTCCCTTCAATCATCATCAGATCATATAATACTCTCCAGGTTCTTTTGAAGTCCATCTGCTTCTCAATTATTATGGCACAATAGTATTCCACCACATTCATACACCACAATTTGTTTAGCCATTCCCCAATTGAGGGGCATCCCCTGGATTTCTAATACTTTGACACCACAAAAAAGTGCTATAAAGACTTTTGGGCATATGAGTCCTTCTCCCCCTTCTATAATTTCCTTGGGCTACAGCCCTAAAAGTGATATGTTGGGTCAAAGGGTATGCATGTTTTTATAGCCATTTCTGCAATGTTCTAAATTCCTCTCCAGAATTCGTGGATCAGTTCACAACTCTACCAACAATGCAATAGTATTCTAATTTTCCCACATCTTCTTCAGTATTTATCATTTTCCTATTTTGACATGTTAGCCAATCTGACAGGAGAGATGTGGTACCTGAGAGCTATTCTGATTTGCATTTCTCTAATCAATAGTGATTTAGAGCATTTTTCATATGCCTATAGATATCTTTAATTTCTTCTTCTGAAAACTACCTGTTCATATCCTTTAACCATTTCCCAATTGGGGAATGACTTGAATACTTATAAATTTGCCCCAGTTACCTATATATTTTAGAGATGAGTCCTTTGTCAGAGACACTGGTTGTAAAAATTATTTCCCAATTTTCTGCTTCCCTCCTAACCTTACTTGCATTGGCTTTGTTTGTACACAAACTTTTCAATTTAATGTAATCAAAATTAACCATTTGGCATCTCCTAAGGCTTTCTATCTTTTCTTTAGTCATAAATTCTTTCCTTTTCCATAAGTCTAACAGGTAAACTTTTCCCTTCTGTCTCAAATTGCTTATAGAATCAGCCTTTACATTGAAATAAAGAATCCATTTTGACTTTTTTGGTATATGGAGCAAGATATTGCTCTACACACAATTTCTGCCAAACTATTTTCAAGTTTTCCCAGCAGTTTTTGTGAAATTGTGAGTTCTTATCCCAGAAACTGGACTCTTTGGGTTTATCAAAGAGTAGATAACTGGATTCATTAATTACTGTGTCTTGTGTACTTAACCTATTCCACTGATCCACCACTCCATTTCTTAGACAGTAACAAGTATTTTTTTCATGATTGTTGCTTTATAATGTAGTTAAATATCTGGTATGGCTAGGCCTCTAGCTTTTCTTTTCATTAATTCCCTTGATATTCTGGATCTTTTATTCTTCTACACACATTTTGTTATTCTTTTATCTAGCTCTATAAAACATCTTTTGGCAGTTTGGTATGGCACTAAATAAGTAAATTAATTTAGGTAAAATTTTCATTTTTATTATATTAGCTCAAAATTAGCCAAATGGAAAAGGAGGTACAGAGCCTAAATGAAAGAAAACATAGACCAAAAACAAAACCTCAAGAAAAATAAATGAAGTAAAATTTTTAAAAAGTATGATTCTATCTGTATTCAGAGACCATCAGTTCTTTATCTGGGGATGCAGAGCATTTTTCATCATAAATCCTTCAGAGTTGTGTAAGATCACTGTATTTCTGAGGATATCTAAGTCATTTAGAGCTGCTCATCTTACAATATTGCTGTTACTTTGCACACAGTACATTTCACTTTGCATCAGCCCATGCAAGTCTTTCCAGGTTTTTTTTCTGAAAGCAATCGGCTGAACATTTCTTATAGTACAATAGTGTTCCATCATAATCATACACTACAGTGCCCAACTAATGTGTATTCCCTCAATTTCTTATTCTTTATCCCCAGAAAAGAGATACTATAAATATTTTTGTGTATATAGGTCTTTTTCTGTTTTTGTTTTTCTTTTTAAAATCTCTCTTGGGATACATACCTAGTTCATAAGGTATCCATGGTTTTATAGCCATTTGGGCAGTTCCAAATTGCTCTACAGAATGGTTGAATCCACTCCCATCTGCTGACAATGCATTAATGTCTTATTTTCCCCACATTTCCTCTACCAGCTGTCATTTTCCTTTGCTGTCCTATTAGACAGTCTTATGGGTATGAGGTAGTACCTCAAAATTGTTTTAATCTGCATTTCTCCAATCAATAGTGAGTCAGAATTTTTTTTCATATGGCTATAGATAACTTTGATTATTTCATCTGAAAACTGATTATATCTTTTAAACATTTATTAATTGGAGAATGACTCTTATTTTTAAAAATTTGACACAATTCTCTATATTTTTTGAGAAATGAGGCCTTTATCAGAGAAACTTGCTTCAAGCCCCACCCCCTCCACAGACACAGGCACTATTGCCAACTGTATATCCCTCGATCCTATTCCCCCACCCCCATTTATTCTATATTCTATCCCCTTTTACCCTGTCCTCCTCAAAAGTATTTTGCTTCTGCCTTCCCCTCCCCCAATCTGTCCTTCTTCTATCATCTCCCCCCCCCAATTTCTTATCCACTTCTCCACCTACTTTCCTGTAGGGAAACATTGATTTCTATACCCAATTGCATGCATATGTTATTCTATCTTTGAGCCAATTCTAATGACAATAAGGTTCACTCACTTCCCCCCTCTTGCATTCCACTACTGTAAAAGCCTTTTCTTGCTTCTTTCATTTGAGATAATTTACCCCATTCTTCCTCTCCCTTTCTCTTTCTCCCAGTGCATTGCTCTCTCACCCATTAATTCTATTTTTTACATATCATCCCTTTTTATTCAACTCATACCTGTGCCCTCTGTCTATATATACTCCTTCTAACTACCCCAATAATGAGAAAGTTCTTATGAGTTACAAGCATCATCTTCCCAGGTAGGAATGTAAACAGCTTAACCTTAATTCCTTTATGATTTCCCTTTCCTTTTTACCTTTTTATGTTTCTCTTGAGTCTTGTGTTTGAAAGTCAATTTTCTGATTAGCTCTGGTCTTTTCATCAAGAGTGCTTGAAAGTCTTCTATCTCATTGAATGTCTATTTTCACCCCTGAAAGATAATAATCAGGTTTACTGGGTAGGTGATTCTTCATTGTAATCCTAACTCCTTTGCCCTCTGCAATAGCATATCTAATCCCTCCAATTCTTTAATGTAGAAGCTGCTAAACCTCATGTTACCTGACTGTGGCCCCATGATACTTGAATTGTTTCTTTCTGGCTGCTTGCAATATTTTCTTCTTGACCTGGGAACTGTGGAATTTGGCTAAAATATTCCTGGGACTTTTCATTTTGGGATCCCTTTCAGGAGGGAATCTTAGAATTCTTTCAATTTCTATTTTATTCTCTGGTTCTAGAATATCAGGGCATTTTTCCTTCATAATTTCTTGAAAGAAGATGTCTAGGTTCTTTTTTTAATCATGGCTTTCAGGTAGTCAAATAATTTTTAAATCATCTCTCCTGAATCTATTTTCCTCTTCAGTCATTTTTCAATGAGTTGCTTCACATTGTCTTTTTTCATTCATTTGGTTTTGTTTTATTGCTACTTGATTTCTCATAAAGTCATTTGTTCCATTCTAATTTTTATGGAATTATTTTCATCAGTGAGCTTTTGGACCTCCTTTTCCATTTGTTCAATTCTCCCTTTTAAGGTATCATTCTCCTCATTAGATTTTTGTACCATTTGGCCTAGCCTGTTTTATAAAATGTTGTTTTATTCAGTATTTTTTGTGTGTCTCCTTCACCAAACTGTTGACTTTTTTCTCATGATTTTCCTGCGTTACTCTCATTTCTCTTCCCATTTTTCCTCTACCTCTCTTACTTCATTTTCAAAATCCTTTTTGAGCTCTTCCATGGCTTGGGATCAATTCTTATCTTTCTTGAAGGCTTTAGATGTCGAACTTTGATTTTGCTACCTTCTTCTGAGTGTGTATTATGATCTTATGATAATAACCTTCTATAGTCAGGGTCCTTTCTCCATTATTTCTCATTTTCCCAGCCTATTACTTGACTTTTAAGTGTTTGTTAAATCAGGGCTCTGCTTCTAGGGTGGAGGGTGCACTGTCCCAAACTTCAGGGGTTTTGTACAGCTGTTTTCAGAGATACTCCTAAGACCTGTAAGTTTTCCATTCTCCCAAGATGCTATGATCTAAGGAGAAATGTTTACTCCTCTCCTGGCCTGAGTTCTAGTCCAAGGCTGTCCAACCTTAGGTTATCTAATTATTTGAGGGCTGCACCCAGACTAAAAAGTACAGTACACTAATAGGAAGTGGGGAAACACCTGTCATCAATATGACAGGCAAAGGCACAAAGCGTGAAAGCAAGCACAAAACAACAAAGTGACAACACAACCGTATAAAGGTAGATGCATACTGACTAGTCTGCATCATACAGATGGAACACATCCCACAGATTGATTGAGAATTCCATGCGATATGTTTTGTCTGTAATATTGCTTAAAAACGCCAAAGAAAATTAATATCAACAAGATTATCTATTAGTGATGGAATTAAAAAATCTAATATGCATTCTATGCAAATTATTACTTTATTTTTTCACTTATAAAAATTAAAACCCACAGGCAGGCCACATAAAATCGCATGCGGCCCACGGGCCATATTTTGGACAGCCCTGCTGTAGTCTATGAGTGACTGCAAGCCCTCTTTTCTGCCCTGCAACCGTGAGGAGGGTCCCCATTCCACTGTAGTCATAAGCTCTATGCTAGTGCTCCTCCTCACCCCAGGACTGACACCCAAGCCTGGGACCCAGATCCAAATATGGGCAAAGAAACAGAGTCCTGCCTCAGTGCTGGCAAAGTGACTCCTATAATCTCCTGACCAGTTGTTCAACCCTTTACCATCTGTGGGCTGAGAACTTCAGAAGCAGCCATGGTAACTACCACTGTTTCAGTCAATTCCAAGCCCTGCTCTTGGTTTGCCGTGGTGGAGGCTCTACTGACACAGCCCATGCTGCACTGTGATTCTCTCTTGCCCACGAACATGGACCTTTCTTGCTTAGCTTCTAAGTCATCTTTGGAATCTGTGGGCTGAGTGGTCTGGAATCTCCCACTGCTGCCAGTGATTCAATTGCCCAGATGCCTACTCCAGCTTTGCTGGAGTACAGTCTACACTGGTGTGGCCTGTGCTGGACTATGCTCCTCTCTCCCCATGGTGAAACAGACCTTTCCTAATGGCTCTCCATGTTGTCTTGAGTTGGAAATTTGTTTCACTCCATCTTTGTTTGGGTTCTGTAGCTCTAGAATTCATTTAGAGTTCTTTTTAAAGGTATTTGTAGGGGTTTGGGGTAGATCTCAGGCAAGACTGTGCCTTTATTTTGCCATCTTGGGCTCTGCCTCCATCTACATTTCCTTTAAGGAACAATGCATTATTAAAAAAAAGAACTGAGTTCTTTATGAGGTAGTGAGCTTGCTGTCACTGAAGTTATTGAAGCAGAGCAAGGAGTGAGGAGAGACAAAGAGAGGCAGAAAGAGACAGAGAGAAGAAGAAGCAGGAGAAGAAGAAGAAGAAGATGGAGAAGAAGAAGAAGAAGAAGGAGAAGAAGAAGAAGAAGAAGAAGAAGAAGAAGAAGAAGAAGAAGAAGAAGAACAAGAACAAGAACAAGAAGAACAAGAAGAACAAGAACAAGAACAAGAACAAGAAGAAGAACAAGAAGAAGAACAAGAAGAACAAGAAGAACAAGAACAAGAAGAACAAGAAGAGTAGAAGGAGGAGGAGGAGGAGGAGAAGGAGGAGCAGGAGTAGTGTGGTATCTTAGAACTAATTGCACTTGCAATTAGAAGAGATCTGGAATTGAAATAAAATATTGACAACAAACTACAATAACAATAATAATTGACATTAACATAACATTTTAAATTTTTAAAGTACTTTACATGTTATCTCATTGGATGCTCTCAAAAGTCCTGTGAGTTATGTGCTAATTTATCTCCACTTTATAGATTAGAAAAATCAATGCTAAAGCAGGTTAAATGACTTTCCCGGGTGATTCAGCTAATAATTATCTGAGACAGAATTTGAAGTCAGGTCTTCATGGCGCCAGTGCTACTTTATCCATTTTCTCAACTTGATACCAATTATGGCCTATTTTGCAAACTTGGGCAAATCAATAACCTCTCAATTTTAGATTCCTCACCTGTGAGATGGGCACAGTGTGGTACTCAGACTTTCAAGATTACTGAGGAAAATACTTTATGGACCTTAAATCATGTTATGCATCATTGTTACAGGAGAAGCAAGGGTCTACTGAGTATTCATTATGATTCTAGGAGCACGCTGGGAGAAAAACAGTTATAACTTTTGACAGCCCAACTTCATTCTGGGACAAGGACCACATTCAGTGCAATGCACCATTTTTTACAGGAGTATTCAGATAAATCACCGCTTGACTACACAGAAGTAAAAACAAGCACAGCATTCCTCTATCTCCAACAAAAATGTGCTCAGTGAAGTTCAAGTCCTTAAGAAGGTTAAAAAAAGAATCTGCAAGGAGGTCAAAACACTCTACAAAGAGGTCAAAGCTGCCTATGATCAAGTTCCCTGGGGTTTCAAAACCTCCTGCCTGCTCAATCCATAGAATGGTCCTTATGTACTCCTTTCCCAAAAAACCCACAGTTGGAATTACCTGAGCTGCTCTGGATCTGTCCCAAAATATCCTAATTCACAGCAATCTTAGAGTATACGTAGGAGGAAAAAAAGCCAACTCACATCACTACGGGCCTCACATGACCTGACTCACAACATTTGAGACAAGGAGAGCAGTAGCAGTTAACCAAATCTACGCAGGCCTGTATCATAGCTTCATGATCCAAAGCAATATTATTTGCATTTGTAATCTCTTTTTAATTATTATTTATTTATTTAAAATTTTTAGTACTCAACATTGATTTTCACAGGAGTTTGAATTACAAATTTTCTCCCCATTTCTACCCTCCCCCCACTCCAGGATGGCATGTATTCTGATTGCCCCATTCCCCAGTAATCCTTCCCTTCTGTCACCCCACTCCCCCTCATCCCCTTTTCCCTTACTTTCTTGTTGGGCAAGATAGATTTCTATGCCCCATTGCCTGCATATCTTATTTCCTAGTTGCATGCAAAAACTTTTTTTTGAACATCTGCTTTTAAAACTTCGAGTTCACAATTCTCTCCCCTCTTCCCTCCCCACCCACCCTCCCTAAGAAGGCAAGCAATTCAGCATAGGTCACATGTGTATCATTATGCAAAACTCTTCCACAATACTCATGTTGTGAAAGACTAACTATATTTTGCTCCTTCCTATCGTATGCCTCTTTATTCAATTTTCTCCCTTGACCCGGTCCCTTTCAAAAATGTTTGCTTTTGATTACCTCCTCCTCCTATCTGCCCTCCCTTCCATCATCCCCCCTTTTTTATCTTCTTCCTCCTTCTTTCCTGTGAGGTAAGATACCCAATTGAGTGTGTATGGTATTGCCTCCTCAGGTCGAATCCGATGAGAGCAACATCAACTCATTTTCCCACACCTATCCCCTCTTCCCTTCCTACAGAACAGTTTTTTCTTGCCATTTTTATGTGAGACAATTTAGCCTATTCAATCTCTCCCTTTCTCCCTCTCTCAATATATTCCTCTCTCATCCCTTAATTTGATGTTTTTTTTAGATATCATCCCTTTATATTCAACTCACCCTGTACCCTCTGTCTATGTGTGTGTGTGTGTGTGTGCATGCATGTGTGTGTGTGTGTGTGTACGTATGTAGGAATATTCCCTTCAGCTCACCTAATACTGAGGTTTCATGAATTATACACATCATCTTTCTATGTAGGAATGTAAACAAAACAGTTCAACTTTACTAAGTCCCATATGATTTCTCTTTCTTGTTTACCTTTTCATGCTTCTCTTGATTCTTTTGTCAAATTTTCTATTCAGTTCTGGTATTTTCACTGAGAAAGCTTGAAAGTCCTCTATTTTATTGAAAATCCATATTTTGCCTTGGAGCATGACACTCAGTTTTTTTGGGTAGGTGATTCATGCTTTTAATCCTAGCTCCATTGACCTCCGGAATATCGCATTCCAAGCCCTTCGATCCCTTAATGTAGAAGCTGCTAGATCTTGTGTTATCATGATTATGTTTCCACAATACTCAAATTGTTTCTTTCCGGATGCTTAAAGTATTTTCTCCTTGATCTGGGAGCTCTGGAATTTGGCAACAACATTCCTAGGAGTTTTCTTTTGGGGATCTTTTTCAGGAGGCCATCAGTGGATTCTTTCAATTTCTAATTTACCCTCTGGCTCTAGAATATAAGGGCAGTTCTCCTTGATAATTCCTTGAAAGATGATATCTAGGCTCTTTTTTTGATCATGGCTTTCAGGCAGTCCAATAATTTTTAAATTATCTCTCCTGGATCTATTTTCCAGGTCAGTGGTTTTTCCAATGAGATATTTGACATTGTCTTCCATTTTTTCATTCCTTTGGTTCTGTTTTATAATATCTTGATTTCTCATAGAGTCACTAGTTTCTACTTGCTCCAATCTGATTTTTAAGGAGTATTTTCTTCGGTGGTCTTTAGGACCTCCTTTTCCATTTGGCTAACTCTGTCTTTCAAGGCATTCTTCTCCTCATTATGCTTTTAGAGCTCTTTTGCCATTTGATTTAGTCTAATTTTTTTTAAAATTTATTTCTTTAACATATTTGGTTTTCAGCATTGATTTTCACAACAGTTTGAATTACAAATTTTCTCCCCATTTCTACCCTCCCCCCCACTCCAAGATGGCATATATTCTGGTTGCCCTGTTCCCCAGTCAGCCCTCCCCTCTATCACCCCCCTCCCCTCTCATCCCCTTTTCCCTTCCTTTCTTGTAGGGCAAGATAAATTTCTACGCCCCATTGCCTGTGTATCTTATTTTTTAGTTGCATGCAAAAACTTTTTTTCCTTTTTGAACATCTGATTTTAAAACTTTGAGTTTCAAATTCTCTCCCCTCTTCCCTTCCTACCCACCCTTCCTAAGAAGTTGAGCACTTCAACCTAAGTCACGCATGTATCATTATGTATAACCCTTCCACAATACTCATGTTGTGAAAGGCTAACTACATTTTGCTCCTTCCCAACCCATCCCGCTTTATTGAATTTTCTCCCTTGACCCTGTCCCCTTTCCAAAGTGTTTGTTTTGATTACCTCCACCCCCATCTGCCCTCCCCTCCATCATCCCCCCCCCTTTAATTTTTTTTTCTTCCTCCCTCTTCTTTCCTGTGGGGTAAGATACCCAACTGAGTATGTATGGTATTCCCTCCTCAGGCCGAATCTGATGAGAGCAAGGTTCACTCATTCCCCCCTCACCTTCCCTCTCCCCTCCTCCCACAGAACTGCTTCCTCTTGCCACCTTTAGTCGAGATAATCCACCCCATTCTATCTCTCCCTATCTCCCTCTCTCAGTATGTTGCTCTCTCATCCCTTAATTTCATTTTATTTCTTTTACATATCTTCCCTTCATCTTCAACTCACCCTGAGTCTGTTCCCTCTCTTTTACATATATATATATATACATATACATATACATATATATATATATATATATATATATATATATATGTATATACACATATAAAAGCACACATATATATACCTACATACACATGCATACATATACACATAGATACATACATACATACACATTCACTTATATATATACATAAACATATATATATGCATATTCCCTTCAACTACCCTAATACTGAGGTTTCATGAATCATACACATCATCTTTCCATGTAGGAATGTAAACAAAACATTTCAACTTTAGTAAGTCCCTTGCAATTTCCGTTTCTTGATTACCTTTTGATGCTTCTCTTGATTCTTGTGTTTGAAAGTCAAATTTAGTATTCAGTTCTGGTCTTTTCATTGAGAAAGCTTGAAAGTCCTCTATTTTATTGAAAATACATATTTTGCCTTGGAACATGATACTCAGTTTTGCTGGGTAAGTGATTCTAGGTTTTAATCCTAGCTCCATTGACCTCCGGAATATCGCATTCCAAGCCCTTCGATCTCTTAATGTAGAACCTGCCAGATCTTGGGTTATTCTGATTGGGTTTCCACAATACTCAAATTGTTTCTTTCTGGCTGCTTGCAGTATTTTCTCCTTGATCTGGGAGCTCTGGAATTTGGCAACAATATTCCTAGGAGATTTCTTTTTGGGATCTATTTGAGGAGGTGATCGATGGATTCTTTCAATTTCTATTTTGCCCTGTGGCACTAGAATATCAGGGCAGTTCTCCTTGATAATTTCTTGAAAGATGGTATCTAGGCTCTTTTTTTGATCATGGCTTTCAGGTAGTCCAATAATTTTTAAATTATCTCTCCTGGATCTATTTTCCAGGTCAGTGGTTTTTCCAAGGAGATATTTCACATTGTCTTCCACTTTTTCATTCCTTTGGTTCTGTTTTATAATATCCTGATTTCTCATAAAGTCACTAGCTTCCACTTGCTCCAATCTAATTTTTAAAGTAGTATTTTCTTCAGTGATCTTTTGGACCTCCTTTTCCATTTGGCTAATTCTGCCTTTCAAGGCATTCTTCTCCTCATTGGCTTTTTGGAGCTCTTTTGCCATTTGAGTTAGTCTGTTTTTTAAGGTGTTGTTTTCTTCAGTGTATTTTTCAGTATTTTTTTGGGTCTCCTTTAGCAAGTCATTGACTTGTTTTTCATGGTTTTCTCGCATCCTTCTCATTTCTCTTCCCAATTTTTCCTCTACTTCTCTAACTTGCTTTTCCAACTCCTTTTTGAGCTCTTCCATAGCCTGGGACCAGTTTCTGTTTTTCTTGGAGGTTTCTGTTGTAGGCTCTTTGACTTTATTAATTTCTTCTGTCTGTATGTTTTGGTCTTCTTTGTCAGCAAAGAAAGAATGCAAAGTCTGAGACTGAATCTGGGTGTGTTTTCGCTGCCTGGCCATATTCCCAGCCAACTAACTTGACCCTTGAGTTTTTCAGTGGGGTATGACTGCTTGTAGATTACAGAGTTCTATGTTCCACGTTTGGGGGGGAGGTGCCAGCTCTGTCACACCAGCACTGCTCCTTCCCCAACCCCCAACCTGAACTGGGCTTAGATCTTCAGCAGGCTGTTGCCCTCCTGCTCTGATCCGCCACTTAATTCCTCCCACCAGGTGGGCCTGGAGCCGGAAGTAACAACAGCTGTAGCTGCCCCACCTCCGCTGCCCCCGGGGCTGGAAGCCGAACCGCGAACTCCTTCCACTCCCGCAGCTTTTCCCACTAACCTTCTCCGCAGTCTTTGGTGTTTGTGGGTTGAGAAGTCTCGTAACTGCCGCAGCTCACTGATCCAGGGTGCTAGGGCCCCCTTCGCCCGGCTTCTGGTCTGGATGGTCCACGCTGCTCAGGCTGCGCTCTGCTCCACTCCGTTCCCAGCTCCCAGCTCCCAGCTCCGAGCTCCGTGTGGGATAGACCTCACCCAGAGACCATCCAGGCTGTCCTGGGCTGGAGCTCTACTTCCCTCTGCTGTTTTGTGGGTTCAGCCGTTGTATAATTGGTTCAGAGCCATTTTTATAAGTTTTTTGGAGGGTCTCCGTACGGAGCTCACATTATTCCCTGCTTACCAGCCGCCCTAGTCTAATTTTTAAGGTGTTCTTTTCTTCATTATTTTTTGTGTCACCTTTAGCAATTCGTTGACTTGTTTTTCATGGTTTTCTTGCATCACTCTCATTTGTCTTCCCAGTTTTTCCTCTACTTCTCTAACTTACTTTTCCAAATCTTTTTTGAGGTCCCATGGGCTGAGACCATCTCATGTTTTTCTTGGAGACTTTTGATGTAGGCTCTTTGACTGTGTTGACTTCTTCTGGCTATATGTTTTGGTCTTCTTTGTCACCAAAGAAAGATTGCAAAGTCTGAAGCTGAATCTGAGTCCATTTTTGCTGCCTGGCCATGTTCTCAGCCAACTACTTGACTCTTGAGTATTTCATCAGGGTATGACTGCTTGTAGAGTAGAGAGTACTTTGTCCCAAGCTTGGGGAATGTGCTGTTGTTTTCAAAGCTATTTCTATACAGCAATCTCTGCCACACCAGAGCTACTTCTCCCCCAATAACCACCAACCTGGACCATAATTTAGAGGCTCCACACTCCAGCTCTGACCCACCACTTAATTCCTCCCACCAGTTGGGCCTGGAGCCAGAAGCAATTGCAGCTGTAGTTCTGTCCTCAGAGCTGCACCACCTCCGCTGCCCCTGGGGCGGTGGCCAAACCATGAACTCCTTTCACTTTGTCCCTGAAGTTTTTCCCACTAATCTACTCTGTTGTCATTGGTTTCTGTGGGTTGAGAAGTCTGGTAACTGCCACAGCTCACTGATTCAGGGTGCTAGGGCCTGTTCTGCCTGGCTTCCAGTCTGGTTGTTCTGGGTTCTGCTTCATGCAATATACCTTACCCAGCAATCATCCAGGCTGTCTTGCGCTATTGCACTGCTTCCCTCTGCTCTTTTGTGGGTTCTTCAGTTCTACAATTTGTTCAGAGCCATTTTTATAGGTGTTTGGAGGGTGCTGGGGGGAGGTTTAGGCAAGTCCCTGCTTTCCAGCTTCCGTTTTGGCTCTGCCCCCAAAGCTTCTATTTGTAGTCTGTCTTGATGTTGAACAAAGGGTCACCTGACGTTTCTTTAGAATTCTTTATCCATGGAGTCTATCTTACCTTTGGAAAACAAACTGGCAGAATGTTAAAGACCTCTATATTGCATGTTCATTTCTAAAGGAGTCCACATGGGCACATGATGGGAGAAATCATTTTTGTACCTTTGTCATATGGGAAAACTTATGACATTCTGTCAACATGTTTCAAAGAGGCACTAAAACTTAGTGGTTACTTGATTGTGCCCTACAAACCAGTGTCAATGTCTTTAAGATGCATGACTTTGTAAGCATGGTTGTCTTTCCAGTTATGTAGAATAATATCTCTCTATGACTTAATAGTTCTTCCTTGTAATTTTCTATGACTGAAAAAATCCTCACCCTACAATCAACTTCATGATGTCTCTTTGGACTTAAATCTACTTGCTTTCGGCTAAGAGACATACTTTTCTATGAGACCAAAAAAGGCTTTCTTATTTGGTAGAGCCTGTCAAATCTTACTGCTTGGCATAGCCTTCATAAAACATGAGCTGCTTCTTTGTCAAATTATGAAGCATTGGAAGAAGACTTTAGATGAAGGGTCTAAACGTAGTTGCAAAACAACTTATGAAGTGTTGTATTGTATTGATTTGATTTGTGTTGTTGTTTGGTTGTGGTTTTTTGGGGAAAATGTGGAGATCAGGATGTTTTCCTGTTCATTTACTATTTTATATATTTGTAAAAATATCCTAAAGTTCCTACTGTGGTCAGGTTTTTTTTTTCAGAATCCTTGGAGTATATACAAATTCCTATTACAATAGTTGCTGCTCTAAGAGAACTTTTGTAGTCACATAAAGGGATGACACATAAAAATCAATATCTACAAAACACAATATAATATGATGAGTGCATTAGAAAGAAAAAAATATTGTTTACTTCAACAATTATAACTTGCTTCTGGTCTTAATGTGCTTTCAGCAGTTGCTTTCCCAGTAGATTACTTGGCTTTCCATTAACCACCAGTAATTATGGGGTAAAGTGTGGATTCATTTCCCATATGCCTAGGATGCAGATGTGGCTTTATTTAGGTGCAGTATATACAATGCATATCTATGTTATAAAAATTCAAAACATGCTTAAGCAATAGTTATAAACCTGTTAAATAATACCATCCCAAGCAGTAAGAGGCTCTGTCTGCCAGCTGGGTGAGCCCCTTCTATATGTCATTTTGATGTAATGCACTCCCATTCCTGCCATTATTATATGCAAAGTATTTGAAAAGATGGTAGATTGAATTGAAATCTGATTACATCTGTGTTTGGGTTTTTGAAACATCAGCTCCCTCTCCCCATCTTAGCCCCAAACTCTCTTGTTTTCTTTTAAATTTCACAAATATGTATACATGTACACAACCACAGAACCTCCTTCCACCTGCCTTCCTCCTTTTCTTTGAATTTGTAGCTTGTGTGGGCTTTGGAATTTTTGTTTTAAAATGTAATCAAGGTATAGAAAAAAATAAAATTGTACATTAGAGGCCCCTGTAAAAGAAATCCATAACCTCTGGAATAACCATCTCTGAATGGGGAATGAGCACTGCATCAGATGGAACCATACAAATGCTAGACTTCTTTAAATTCTAGCCCTGTCAGCCATTTAGGAACAGCTCTATAATCACAGACAACCTTCTGTTGTATTAGCTTTCACTACCCAAGCACTTTTCATAGGAGAACTTAAATCACTAACAACACATTTCATTAGTCCTCAAAACTACCCTAGGAGGGAGATAAACATGACCTTCTATAGGTGAGGAGACAGAGAGAAGTGGTGATTCAGTCTGGGTCGTATAAGAGCACAGCTACATAGAGAGGCTCTGAGATCCTCCTACTGACATTTACTAAGCGTTCACAATGAAAAGTCCCATTTTTATGTATAGAAATTCACATGGCAAATGTAGGTGTGTGCTAAATCATTACTTCTTCCTTTCTATCTTCACTTAATTTCAGAAAGAAACAAATATTTATTAAGTGCTTAGCTTGTGCCTGGCACTGTACTAAGATTCAACAAACTTTGATTCAACAAACACTTTTTTTAGGTTCATAGTATGTATTTTTTAAATTTTATTTTTATTTAGCATTTTATTTTTCCCTAGTGACTTATAAAAACAATTTTTAACATTTGTTTTTAAAACTGTGAGTTCCAAATTCACTCCCTCCCTGCCCTTCCCACAACAACCCCCACTTTGAGAAGGTAATCAATTCAATATAGGTTATGTATGTACAATCATGCAAAATAATAGTCATTCTGTGAAAGAAAACATAGGCCAAAAAAAAAAACAAAACAAAGCAAACAAAAGCACCAAAAAAAATAAAGAAAATGAAAAAATATGTCCATCAATCTGTGCTGAGGTACCATCAGTTCTTTCTCTAGATTTGGAAAGCATTTTCCACAACAAGTTCTTCAGACTTGTCCTGGATCATTATATTGCTGAAAACAACTAAGTTATTCACAGCTGATCATCTGACAATGCCGCAGTTACTTTGAACACAGTACATTTCAATTTGCATCAGCTCATGTAAGTCTTTGTAGGTTTTATTATTTTTTTTCTGAGAGCATCCTGTTCATCATTTCTTATAACACAACAGTATAACATCACAATCACATACCACAATTTGTTCAGCCATTCCCCAAGTGAATGGCATACCCTCAGTTTCTAATTCCTTGCCCCCCGAAAAGAGCTGCTATAAATATTTTTGTACATATAAGTAATTTTCCTGTTTTTTATATTACTTTTGAGATACAGACCAACTAGTGGTATTTCTAGGTCAAAGGGTAAGTATGATTCTGTGGTCCTTTGGGCTTGGTTCCAAAGTGCCCTATTCAATGGTTGAATCAGTCCACAAGTCCACCAACAATCCATTAATGTCTCATTTTACCACATCCTCTCTACTGTCTTTTCTGTCCTATTGGCCAGGCTATTAAGTATAAGGGAGTACCTTAGAATTGTTTTAATTTGCATTTGTTAAATCAATAGTTAAAACAATTTTATATGGGTAAGATAGTTTTGATTACTTCATCTGAAAACTGTTCATACCTTTTGATCATTTATCAATTGTAGAATAGCTTTTATTTTTATAAGTTTGATTCAGTTCTCTATATGTTTGAGGAATTAGGCCTTTATCAGAGAAACTTGCTTCAATTTTTTAACAATTACTATTGCTAACAGTATTTCCCTCTGTCTTACCCCATCCCATTTATTCTATTCTCTCTCTTCTTTCTCTCTGTACCTCCTCAAAAGTGTTTTGCTTCTGATTTCCCCTCCCACAATCTTCCCTTCCTTCTATCACCCCCCTTTTCTGATCTACTTCCCCACCTACTTTCCTATAGAATAAGATAGATTTCTATACTCTATTGAGTGTATGTTATTCCCTCTTTGAGCCAATTCTGATGAGAGTAAGGTTTACCAACTCTCTACTGAAGTCTCCCCTCTTCTTATCCACTGTAAAGATTTTTTCTTGCCTCTTTTATGTGAGACAATTTTCCCCATTCTATTTCTCCCTATCTCTTTCTCCCAGTACATTACTCTCTCACCCATTAATTTTATGTTTTTAGATATCATCCCTTCATATTTAACTCACACTTGTGTCCTGTGCCTATGTGTATATATATATATATATATGTATATATATACGTATATATACATATATACATACATATATATATATATATATATATATATATATATATATATATATATTCCTTCTATCAGCCCTAATAATGAAAATGTTCCTATGAGTTATAAGTATCATTTTCCCATGTAGGAATGCAAATATTAAGTCCCTTATGATTTCCCTTTCTTGTTTATCTCTAGGTTTTTCTTGAGTCTTGTATTTGACAGTCAAATTTTCTATTTGGCTCTGGTATTTTCATCAAGAATATTTGAAAGTCCTATATTTCAATGAATGTCCTTTCCCCTCCCCCGCCCCCTGAAGGATTATATTCAGTTTTTCTGGGTAGGTGATTCTTGGTTGTAATACTAGTTCCTGTTCCCTCTGGAATATCGTATTCCAATCCCTCCAATCTTTTAATGTAGAAGCTGCTAAATCTTCTGTTATCCTGATGGTGGCTACATGATACTTGAATTCTTTTTTTTATGGCTGCTTGTAATATTTTTATCCTTGACCTGAGAGCTCTGGAATTTAGCTATTATATTCCTGGGAGTATTAATTTTGGTATCTCTTTCAGGAGGTAATTGGTAGATTCTTTCAATTTCTATTTTACCCTTTGATTCTACAAAGTTCATGTCTAGGCCTCTTTTTTTTTTATTGTAGCCTCCAGGTGGTCCAATAGTTTTTAAATTAATACTCCTTAAACTATTGTGCATGTCAGTTGTTTTTTCAAGAAGATATTTCACATTTTGTGCTATTTTCTCAATCTTTTGATTTTGTTTTATTGTTTTTTGATTTCTCAGAGTCATTAGTGTCCATTTGCTCAATTCTAATTTTTGAGGCGTTATTTTCTTTAGGGACATTTTGTGCCTCTTTTTCCATTTGGAAAATTCTACCTTTTAAGGATTTTCATTTTCTTCTGTCAATTTTTGTGCCACCTTTTCTATTTGGCCTATTTGGCTTATTAAGACATTATTTTCCTTATTGGCTTTTTGTCCCTCTTTTACCATTTGGCCTAGTCTGTTTCTTAAGGTGTTTCAGTATTTTGGGGTCTCCTTTACTACTTCATGATTTTCTTGCATCACACTCATTTCTTTTCCCAGTTTTTCCTCTATATCTCTTACTTGATTTTCAAAATCCTTTATGAGCTCTTCCATGCTATAAGATCAATTCTATGTTTTTTCCTTGGGGGCTTGGGATGTTGGAGCTTTGACTTTGTTATCTTCTTGTGAGTATTTGTTTTGATCTTCCTTGTGACCAATAGTAATTTTCTATGGTCAGGATTTTTTTTCTGTTGTTTGCTCATTCTCCCAGTCTATTATTTGACTTTTAACTCTGTTAAAGTAAGGCTCTCCTTCCAGAGTGGAACATGCACTGTTCCAAGTGTCACGGGTTTTGTGCAGCTATTTCTAGAGATACTTCTAGGGACCTGTAACTTTTCAGTTCTTCCAAGGTGTTATGATCTAAGGAGCAGTGTTTAACTCCTCTCCTGTACTGTGCTCTGGTCTGTGAGTGACCACAAGCACACTTTTCTGCCCTGGAACTGTGAGGAGGGTCACCATTCCAAGGTGTCTACAAGTTCTGATGTGCTAGTGATCCTCCTCTTCCTGGGACTGCCAGCCAGGACTACAACACAGATCCAATTATGGGCAAAGCAAGAGAGTCCTGCCTCAGTGCTAGCAAGGAGACTCTTGCAATCTCTATCTGACCAGTTTTTCAACCTTTTTACCATCTGTGGGCTGAAAGCTCTGGAGCAACTGTTGCCTATGACTCAAAAGGCCCGCTTATGGTTTTCTGTGGCCAGATCTGAGCTGGCAGGCCTATTCTGGACTGTGCTCTGCTCTCACCACAGTGCAACAGACCTTTCCTGCTCACTTTCTAAGTTGTCTTTGGTGTCTTTGGACTGAGAGGTCTGCGAATTGCCACTGTTGCCCATGATTCAGCAGCGCACTGGTGTTGTGCCTGCACCCATTTTGCTGGACCAGGTCTACACTGGTATGGCCTGCACTGAATGGAGTGTTTCAGTCTGGTGTAACAGATCTTTCCTGCCAACCTTCCAAATTGTCTTGGGCTGGAAAATTTTTGCACTCTGTCTTTTTGCACCTTCAGCTACTCTAGAATTTGTTTACAGTTATTATTTAAAAGTATTTGGAGAAATTTGGGAGAGAGCTCAGGAGCCTCCCTGCCTTTATTCTTCCATCTTGGCAACAATAAACATGTTTTAAAAATATACTAGTCAGATAGTATTGGACTTGGAGTCATAAAGTTGTGGATTTAAATTATGTCTCTGCAATATTCTTCTTGTACAAATTTGGACAGTCATTAAATATCTCTGAGACTCAGCTTCCTAATCTTCAAAAAAGGGAGAATGATACTTGCTACAATCACCTCAAAGGGCTGTTGTGAGGGAGTGACCTTTAAACCTTAATTGTTTTATGAATGCCATTTCTTTGTGGTAGTGGTAGTAGTGATAATTATGATGAGGAGAAGGATGAGAAAAGTATGTATAGAGCACTGTCCTTTTCACTGGGAATGTAAGGACAAAAAGTGATACATTCCGTGAATACATCTAGCCCAATTTGTCTATAAAGTTAGCTTCTGTTTGAAAACCTTAAATGATGGGAATAGATTATCTCACACTACCAGTTTGACTTTTTCCTCTTACATCAAAAATGTGTATGTATACTATCTCTCCAATAAAATATGAACTCCTTGGGGGCTAGCAATTATTTGATTTTATCTTTGTAACCCCAGACACCATTACAATGCATTGTAGATAGTATAAAAATGATAAATAATTTTTGCGTTGAATTGAAGAGATTACATTTGAAAATATATTTTTTTATTTATTTCATTAAATATATCCCAATTACTTGTAACATTTTTTAGCTTTCATGTTAAAAATAATGAGATCTAAATTCTCTTTCTTTATCCCAACCCTCCCACCTTTTGAGAAGGCAGACAACTTTATATTGATTATACATGTGAAGTCATGGTAAACATATTTCAATATTAGTCATGTTGTGAATGAAAACAAAAAAAAATAAAAGAAGAAAAGTAATGTAAAAATAATATGCTTTATCCTCTTTTCAAAGTTCATTAGTTCTGTCTCTGGAAGGGATAGCATTTTTCAACTCAGGTCCTTTGGAATTGTCTTGGATCATTGTTTAGGCTGTCTTCCTTAAGATTTTTTAAGATTAATCTTCCTTAAGATTTTTTTTCCTTGATTCCCTTGGTGTCCTTGAACTTTTGTTCTTCCAGATGAATTTTGTCATTTTTTCTAGCTTTATAAAATAATATTTTGGTAGTTTGATTCATATAACCTGAATATATAAATTAACTTAGGGATAATATTCATTTTTATTATATTGGTTCAGCCTATTGAGGAAGAATTAAGATTTCCCTGATTGTTTAAATCTGCCTATATTACTGTGAAAAGCATTTTGTAATTATATTCATGTAATCCCTGGATTGGTCTTGGCAGGTAGGATCCAAATTATTTTAAATTATCTGTAGTTATTTTAATTTTTATTTTTCAAACTACATGTATTCTTTTCTTTTTTGAACATTATATATATAGAAATTACACGTAAAACAATTTTTCATATAAATTTGTTTATTTTCAGTTTTCAACATTCACTTCCACAAGAATCTGAATTCCAAATTTTCTCTCCATCTCTCCCCTCGCCCCACCCCAGGAAAACAAGCATTATGATTTCCCCTTTCTTTAATCTGCCCTCCCTTCTATTATCCAGCACACCCTTTTCCTAGTCCTTTCTCTTCCTGTAGGGAAACATAGATTTCTATACCTCATTGCCTATATGTCTTATTTCCCAGTTACATGTAAAAACTTTTTTAATTAATTTATTTAATATATTTAGTTTTGAGCATTGATTTTCCCAAGAGTTTGAAATACAAATTTTTCTCCCCATTTCTACCCTCCTGCCCACTCCAAAATGGCGTATATTCTGGTTGCCCCATTCCTCAGTCAGCCCTCCCTTCTGTCACCCCACTCCCCTCCCATCTACTTTTCCCTTCCTTTTCTTGTAGGGCAAGGTAAATTTCTATGGCCCATTGCCTGTGTACCTTATTTCCTAGTTGCATGCAAAAACTTTTTTTTTTTGTTTTTGAACATCTGCTTTTAAAACTTTGAGTTCAAAATTGTCTCTCCTCTTCCCTTCCTACCCACTCTCCCTAAGAAGGCAAGCAATTCAACATAGGTCATATGCGTATCATTATGTAAAACCCTTCCACAATACTCAATTTTGTGAAAGACTATCTATATTTTGCTCCTTCCTAACCTATCCGCCTTTATTGAATTTTCTCCCTTGACCCTATCCCTTTTTGAAATTGTTTGTTTATGATTACCTCCTCTCCCATCTGCCCTCCCTTCTATCATCCCCCCCCCTTTTATCTTCTTCCTCCTTCTTTCCTGTGGGGTAAGATACACAATTGAGTGTGTATGGTATTGCCTCCTCAGGTCAAATCCAATGAGAGCAAGATTCACTCATTTCCCCTCACCTGCCCCCTCTTCCCTTCCTACAGAACTGCTTTTTCATGCCACTTTTATGTGAGATAATTTACCCCATTCGATTTCTCCCTTTCTTCTTCTGTCAATATATTTCTCTCTCATCTCTTAATTTGATTTTATTTTTTTAGATATCATCCCTTCATATTCAACTCACCCTGTGCTCTCTGTCCATATATGTATCTACACATACACACACACACACACACACACACACACACACACACATATACATACACATACATATATATATTTCCAAATCCTTTTTGAGGTCTTCCATGGCCTAAGAGCAGTTCATGTTTTTCTTAGAGGCTTTTCATGTAGTCTCTTTGAATTTGTTGACTTCTTCTGGCTGTATGCTTTGGTCTTCTTTGTCACCAAAGAAAGATTCCAAAGTCTGAGAGTGAATCTGAGTCCATTTTCACTGCCTGACCATGTTCCCAGACAACTTACTTGACCCTTGAGTTTTTCGTTGGGGTATGACTGCTTGTAGAGTAGAGAGTACTTTGTTCTAAGCTTTAGGGGATGCACTGTTGTTTTCAGAGTTATTTCTATACAGCCAGCTCTGCCACAGCATCACTCCTCCTTCCCCAAGAACTGCCAACCCGGACCTGACTCAGATCTTAAGCAGGCTGTGCACTCCTGCTCTGATCTGCCACTTAATTCCTCCCACCAGGTGGAAGCAACTGCAGCTATAGTTCTGTAGCTGCACCACCTCTGCTGCCCTTGGGTCAGTGGCCCAACTGTGAACTCTTTTTACTCCCTGCTGCTTTTCCCACTAACCTTCTCTGTTGTCTTTGGTGTTTGTGGGTTGAGAAGTCTGGTAACTGCCACAGCTCACTGATTCAGGGTGCTAGGACCTGTTCCGCCCAGCTCCTGGTCTGGTTGGTCTGGGTGCCACCCACACTGGGCTCCACTCCCTTTTACTCCCTCTGTGCATGATAGATCTCACCCACAGACCATCTAGGCTGTCCTGGGCTGGAGCCCTGCTTCCCTCTGCTATTTTGTGGCTTCTGCAGTTCTAGAATTTGTTCAGAGATATTTTTATACGTTTTTGGAGGGACTTGTCAGGGAGCTCACACAAGTCCTGGCTTTCCAGTCACTATCTTGACTCCACCCCCCAAAAAACAATTTTTAACAATCATTTATAAGGGAAAAATGCAGAAAAGGATTGTGACTTCCAAGATCCAAGAGTAAGCAGTAAATGACTGTAACTCTCCCATATTTGCTTCCAACCATAAAACAGTGACTCAAAACAAATCCTGGAAAAGCAGACCTAGCAAAATGACATGGTGAAACAATCTATTAGCCCAAGAATCTTGGAAGATGGGCAAGAAAGTTCTGTATCATTCAAGTAAAAGGGGAGCCCATTTCAGGGCAGGAAGCATCCCAGCAAACTAGCAGCAAGCCTAACTTCAGCAAACCAGTGGGAGATCCTGAGCCCTACTATGGTGGAACATCAAACCACCACCACTAGGAGCCCAGCTCAGCAGACCCTTCCAGTCTCCAGCCACCACATGCCCGACCCCCTCAGCACAGCAACAGACACAAGGGTCTCCTGGAGTGGCACAAAGAAGCATCAGCTCAACACTGGGTAAACAGACAGGTACTGCAGCCAATGGCAAAAGAAGCCTGAGGCAGTGTCCCTTTCATCCCAGGAGGCAAAGATAAAATTTAAAAGAAAGAGAAAAAGGCCAAAAAACAAAAAGTATTTCAGACCATGGACAGTTAGTATGGTGACAGGGAAGTCCAATACACAAATTCAGAAGAGGACAACAATGTCAAAAGACCTATGGGGGAAACCTCAAAGAAAAATGGGAAGTAGTCCCAAGTCCAGAAGGAACTCATGGAAAAGCTCAAAAAGGAGCATTAAAGTCATATAACAGAAGTAGAAGAAAAGTGGGAAAAGAAATGAGAGTGATGCAAGAGAATTATGGGGGATACAACTGCCTGAAAAATAGAATTGACCAAATGGAAAAGGAGATACAGAAAACCCACTGAAGAAAACAACTCCTTAAAAAGTAGAATTGACCAAATGGGGGAAAAAGTACAAAAGCTAATTGAGGAAAACAACGTTATAAAAGTTAGACATCAAGAATCAATCAAACAAATTCAAAAGAATGAAAAAATGGAAAAACATGTAAAATACCTCATGAGAAAAAAAAAACTGATCTAGAAAATAGATCCAGGACAGACAATTTCAGAAACTTTGGGCTTCCTGGAAGTCATAATTAAAAGGAGAACCTGCACAACATCTTTCAAGAAATTATCAAGGATGCCCCAATGTCCTGGAACCAGAGGGAAAAATAAGCATTGAAAGAATCCACTGATTCCACCTCAGGAAAGAGATCTCAAAATAAAAACTCCAAAGAATGTTATTAGCAATTTTCAGAACAATCATGCCAAGGAAAAATGCTAAAAGTGGCCAAAAAGAAATAATTCAAATATCAGCGAGCCACAATCAGGATTTCACAGCTACAGCATTAATGGATTGGAAGTCTTGGTACATGATATTCCAAAAGAGACAGGAGCTAGGACTGCAACCAAGAATCATTTACCTGGCAAAATTAACCATAATACACAAAGGAAAAAATATGAGTATTCAATGAAATAGAAAGATTTCAAGCTTTCATAAGGAGAAAACCAGAACTAAACCAAAATTTTGACCTCCAATATCAAAACTCAAAAGAATCCTAAAAAGCTAAAAAGGAAAAAGAAAACACAAGGAGTTCAATGGAGTTAAACTATTTAAATCTCTAAAGGGGAAGATGATACTTGTAATTCTTTTAAAAATGTATCACTAATAGTACAGCTAGAAGGAATATACATCAACGAAAGGTATAGGTATAAGGCGAATCTGAGGGAATGACATTAAAAACTTAAGGGATGGGGGGGCGGAGCCAAGATGGCAGCTGGTAAGCAGGGACTAGAGTGAGCTCCGTACCCGAGTCCCTCCAAAAACCTATAAAAAATGGCTCTGAACCAATTCTAGAATGGCAGAACCCACAGAACAGCAGAGGGAAGCAGGGCTCCAGCCCAGGACAGCCTGGATGGTCTCTGGGTGAGGTCTATTCCCCACAGAGCTGGGAGCTGGGAGGTGGGAACGGAGTGGAGCAGAGCCCAGCCTGAGCGGCTTGGACGATCCAGACCAGAAGCCGGGCGGAGGGGGCCCTAGCGCCCTGAATATGTGAGCTGCGGCAGTTACCAGACCCCTCGACCCACAAACACCAAAGACTGCGGAGAAGGTTAGTGGGAAAAGCTGCAGGAGTAGAAGGAGTTTGCAGTTAGGCTTCCAGCCCCAGGGGCAGCGGAGGTGGGGCAGCTACAGCTGTTGTTACTTCCGGAACCAGGCCCACCTGGTGGGAGGAATTAAGTGGCAGATCAGAGCAGGAGTGCAACAGCCTGCTGAAGATCTAAGCCCAGTCTGGACTGGGGGTTCTTGGGGAAGGAGTAGTGCAGGTCTGACAGAGTTGGCACCTCTCCCCCAAACGAGGAACATAGAACTCGTTGGTCTACAAGCAGTCATACCCCACTGAAAAACTCAAGGGTCAAGTTAGTTGGTTGGGAATATGGCCAGGGAGGGAAAACGTGCCCAGATTCAGTCTCAAACTTTGGATTCTTTTTTGGTGACAAAGAAGACCAAAACATACAGCCTAAAGAAGACAACAAAGTCATAGAGCCTACAACAAAAGCCTCCAAGAAAAACATGAACTGGCCCCTGGCCATAGAAGAACTCAAAAAGGAATTGGAAAAGCAAGTTAGAGAAGTAGAGGAAAAATTGGGAAGAGAAATAAGAAGGATGCGAGAAAACCATGAAAAACAAGTCAATGACTTGCTAAAGGAGACCCAAAAAAATACTGAAAAATACACTGAAGAAAACAACACCTTAAAAAAAGACTAACTCAAATGGCAAAAGGGCTCCAAAAAGCCAATGAGGAGAAGAATGCCTTGAAAGGCAGAATTAGCCAAATGGAAAAGGAGGTCCAAAAGACCACTGAAGAAAATACTACTTTAAAAATTAGATTGGAGCAAGTGGAAGCTAGTGACTTTATGAGAGATCAGGATATTATAAAACAGAACCAAAGGAATGAAAAAATGGAAGACAATGTGAAATATCTCCTTGGAAAAACCACTGACCTGGAAAATAGATCCAGGAGAGATAATTTAAAAATTATTGGACTACCTGAAAGCCATGATCAAAAAAAGAGCCTAGATACCATCTTTCAAGAAATTATCAAGGAGAACTGCCCTGATATTCTAGAGCCACAGGGCAAAATAGAAATTGAAAGAATCCATCGATCACCTCCTCAAATAGATCCCAAAAAGAAATCTCCTAGGAATATTGTTGCCAAATTCCAGAGCTCCCAGATCAAGGAGAAAATACTACAAGCAGCCAGAAAGAAACAATTTGAGTATTGTGGAAACCCAATCAGAATAACCCAAGATCTGGCAGCTTCTACATTAAGAGATCGAAGGGCTTGGAATATGATATTCCGGAGGTCAATGGAGCTAGGATTAAAACCTAGAATCACCTACCCAGCAAAACTGAGTATCATGTTCCAAGGCAAAATATGGATTTTCAATAAAATAGAGGACTTTCAAGCTTTCTCAGTGAAAAGACCAGAACTGAATAGAAAATTTGACTTTCAAACACAAGAATCAAGAAAAGCATGAAAAGGTTATCAAGAAACGGAAATTGCAAGGGACTTACTAAAGTTGAACTGTTTTGTTTACATTCCTACATGGAAAGATGAGGTGTATGATTCATGAGATGTCAGTATTAGGGTAGTTGAAGGGAATATGAATATATATATATATATATATATATATATATATGCATATATATATATATGTTTATGTATATATATAAGTGAATGTGTATGTATGTATATCTATGTGTATATGTATGTATGTGTATGTATGTGTATATATGTGTGTGTTTTTATATATATCCACATATATATGTATGTGTACATATATATATATGTATATATATATATATATATATATGTAAAAGAGAGAGAGCAGACACAGGGTGAGTTGAAGATGAAGGGAAGATATCTAAAAGAAATAAAACAAAATTAAGGGATGAGAGAGCAACATACTGAGAGAGGGAGATAGGGAGAGATAGAATGGGGTGGATTATCTTGCATAAAAGTGGCAAGAGGAAGCAGTTCTGTGGGAGGAGGGGAGAGGGCAGGTGAGGGGGGAATGAGTGAACCTTGCTCTCATCAGATTTGGCCTGAGGGGGAATACCATACATACTCAGTTGGGTATCTTAGGCCACAGGAAAGAAGAGGGAGGAAGATTAAAAAAAAATAAAAGGGGGGGGATGATGGAGGGGAGGGCAGATGGGGGTGGAGGTAATCAAAACAAACACTTTGGAAAGGGGACAGGGTCAAGGGAGAAAATTCATTAAAGTAGGATGGGTTGGGAAGGAGCAAAATGTAGTTAGCCTTTCACAACATGAGTATTGTGGAAGGGTTATACATAATGATACATGTGTGGCCTAGGTTGAATTGCTCAACTTCTTAGGGAGGGTGGGTGGGAAGGGAAGAGGGGAGAGAATTTGGAACTCAAAGTTTTAAAATCAGATGTTCAAAAACAAAAATAGTTTTTGCATGCAACTAAAAAATAAGATACACAGGCAATGGGATGTAGAAATTTATCTTGCCCTACAAGAAAGGAAGGGAAAAGGGGATGAGAGGGGAGGGGGGTGATAGAGGGGAGGGCTGACTGGGGAACAGGGCAACCAGAATATATGCTATCTTGGAGTGGGGGGAGGGTAGAAATGGGGAGAAAATTTGTAATTCAAACTGTTGTGAAAATCAATGCTGAAAACCAAATATGTTAAATAAATAAATTTAAATTTAAAAAAAAATTAAGGGATGAGAAATAAGAGTATACTGGATACAGAAATAAGGGAGAGGTAGCATTAGGTAAATTCTTTTAAATGAGGAGGCTTTTCTCAACAACACAACAATCCAAGATATACGTACACAAATGACTCATGAAGGAAAATTCTATCTGTATCCAGATAAAGAACTGATGGACTTTACATACAGACTGAAGCATATTTTACCTTGCTTTATTGTTTCTCTTGTTTTTTTTTTTCTTTGATCTGTTTATTCTTTCACAATTATGACTAAAAATGACATATTCTTATGTGATAGTTCATGTATAAGGCAAATCAAACTGTGTGCCATTTTCAGAAGAGGGGAGGGGTGAGAGGAAGAAAGAAATATTTAGAACTCAAAATTTTGTAAAAATGAATGCTAAAAATTTTCTTGACATGTAAATGGTGAAAATAAAGTATTATTAAAAAATCTTTTTTTAAAAAACTTTGAGTTCAAAATTTTCTCCCTGTCTCCCTTACTTCCTCCCCCAGATAATACATGTGCAATCCTGTAAAACATATCTCCATATCAGCTATGTTGTAAAAGAAAACACAAACTCCTCAAAACAAAACAAAAACAGACAAGAACAATAAAGTTAAAAAAACAAGCTGCAATCTGCATTCGGACTCTATAAGTTCTTTCTCTTGAGGTGGATACCATCTTTCATCATGAGTCTTTTGGAATTGACTTAGATCATTGTATTTCTGAGTATAGCTGTTATTCACAGTTGATTATCACACAATCTTGCTGTTATGATGCACAATGCTCTTCTGATTCTGCTTACTTCATTTTGTATCTGTTCATGTAATTCTTTCCAGGTTTTTCTGAAACCATGCTGCTCATCATTTCTAATAATAATATCCTATCACATTCATGTATCACAAGTGGTTCAGCCATTTCCCAATTGGTGGTGACTCCTTCAATTTCCAATTCTTTGTCACAGCAAAAAAGTTTCTTTTTTAGTACAGATAAGTACTTTTCCCTTTTCTTTCATCTCTTTGGAATACAGACCTAGTAGTGCTATTGCTAGGTCAAAGAGTATGCATACATTTATAATCTCTGGGGCATATTTTAAAATAGCTCTCCTGAAAGGTTGGGTCATTTCCTAACCCCACCAACAGTGCATTAGTGTCCCACTTTTCCCACATTCTTTTCCACACAGGTCATTTTCTTTTCTATCTTATTAGCTAATCTGATAAGTGTGAGGTACCTCTAAGTTGTTTTGGTTTGCATTAATCAATAGTGAATGAGAGCATTTTTCATATCACTAAGGTAGTTTTGATTTCTTTGTCTGGAAACTGCCTTTTGATGTTGTTTAACTGTTTATCATTTGAAGAATGACTCTTATTTTTATAAATTTAGCTCAGTTGTCTATATAGCTGAGAAATGAGGTCTTTATTAGTGGAATTGTTGTAATCCATTCACTGTACTTTTCTGCTTTCCTTCTAATTTTGACTGTATTTTGTTGCTGCAATTTAAAAAAATAAGAAATCAAAATTATCCATTTCATATCCCATAATTCTTCCCTTCTCGATAGATCTGACAGGGAAACTATTACATATTCCTTTAAATTGCTTATGGTATGACCCTTTTTGTCTAAATCAAGCCCCCATTTTATCCTCATCTTGGTATATAATGTGAGATTATACCACATTGCTTTCCAGTTTTTCCAGCAGTCATCATAAAATAGTGCTTTGCCCTCCTCCTGATGAGATATTTCACATTTTCTTCTATTTTTCCTTTTCTTTTAACTTTATTGTTTCTTTGTCTCATGTAGTCATTAGGTTCTACTTACACGATTCTAATTTTTAAAGAATTGTTTTTCTGAAAAACAAAGAACAGGAACAAAGATGGTGGAGTAAGAAATAAGCTGCTCCCACTCTCCCTTATTGACCCCTGAAAGCCTAGAAAATATCACCCAAGGAATAATCCTGGAACAGCTGAACTAGTGGAAAGATAGGGTGTGGCAGTCTTATAGCTCAGGAAGCTTGGAGGCTTAATGGGAAAAGCCCCTCTCTCTCTGAGGTAAGGAGCAGTACAGGATAGGAGGTGTTCCAGCAAGCCAGTGGCAAGCACCACCTCAAAAAACAACCACAAGATTTTGAGCCCTAGGGTGGTGGAGCAGGCAAATACCAACACCAGGATGCCCAAGTGCCTTGGCAAAGGCAGAAGAACCAGTGGATACCAGCTCAGAAAGCCACCATGTGTTATGGTTGTCAGGCATTCTCCAGTGGCCAAACCTCCCAGTGCTTCAGCACAGCTCCAGGAGGCACAACTTCAGGTGGACAGACATCCTGCAGCAGCCAAACCTTCCAGTGCTTCACAGAAGTGCAGATGAGCAGGCATCCTTTAATTGCCAGACCCTCCACCCCGATTTGATAGGTCCAAGGTGGCTGACTACAACTCAGCAACAGGTGAGCTGCCAGATACTTATGCCCTCCAGCTGCCAGAACCTGAGGCCCCAGCACACAAAGCCAATGACAAGGTCCTGGGCCCTCCGCACAAAAAGCTTGGGTCAGTGTCCCCTGTGCTCCAGCAGAGGAACTTGAAAGCCAGGAAATAGGCAAACATCATGAGCAAAAAGCAGAAATGGACAACATAGATATATTCTTATTATGGGGACAGGGAAGATCAAGGCACAAATTCAGAAGATGACAACATTGTCAACATACACACATCCAAAACCTTGAAGAAGAATATGAAGTGATCTCATGCCCAGAAAGCCTTATTAGAAGAGCCCAAGAAGAATTTAAAAAGTCAAATGAGATAGGTAGAAGAAAAATTGGGAAAATAAATGAGAGGAATGCAAGAGAGAGTCAAAAGCTTGGAAAAGAAAGGAAAAAAATAACTGTAGAAAACAATTCCTTAAAAATACATTTGGCCAAATGAAAAAAAATGTACACTGAAGAAAACAACTCCTTAAAAAGCAGAATTGGCCAAATTGAAAAGGAGGTGCAAAAACTCACTGAAGAAAAGAACTCCTTAAAAATAAAATGGGCCAAATGGAAAAGGAGGTACAAAAGCTAATTGAAGAAAACATTTTTTATTAGAACTGGATAAGTGGAAGCTAATGACTCTATGAGACATGAAGAATCAGTCAAACAAATTCAAAAGAATGAAAGAAAAGAAGAAAATGTGAAATAGCTTATTTGAAAAACAACTGACCTAGTTGCCAATTAGTTTTTAGCTTATTTTTCCATGGTGCTTTATTAAAAATGATTCTTATTGCATCATGATCTGAAAAGGATGCATTGACTACTTCCTCTTTTCTGCACTGGATTGTGAGGTTTTTATGCCCTAGTACATGGTCAATTTTTGAGTATGCGCCATGTACTTTTGAGAAGAAAGTATATTCCTTTTTATCCCCATTCAGTTTTCTCCAGAGGTCTATCATATGGGCCTTGTCTAAAATTCTGTTTACCTCCTTAACTTTTTTCTTATTTATTTTGAGGTTAGATTTATCAAGTTCAGAAAGGGGGAGGTTGAGGTCTCCCAATATTATAGTTTTGCTGTCTATTTCTTCGTGTAACTCCCTGAACCTCTCCTCTAAGAATTTGTATGCCTTACCACTTGGTGCATATATGTTAAGCAATGATATTGCTTCATTGTTTATGGTGCCTTTTAGCAGGATATAATGTCCTTCCTTATCTCTTTTAATTAAATCTATCTTTACTTTTGCTTTGTCTGAGATTAGGATTGCTACACCTGCTTTTTTTACTTTAGCTGAGGCACAATATATTTTACTCCAGCCTTTTACCTTAACCCTATGTGTATCCCCCTGTTTCAAATGCGTTTCTTGTAAACAGCATATTGTAGGATTATGGTTTTTAATCCATTCTGCTATCTGCTTCTCTTTTGTGAGAATGTTCATCCCCTGCATGTTCAGGGTTATGATTTCTATCTGTGTCTTTTTCTCCATCCTAATTCCCCCTGTTTATACTTTTATTTCTCCCTTTCCTCTTCTCCTCCTCAACAAAGTTTTGCTTTTGACCCCCGCTTTCCTCAGTTAACCCTCCCTCTTTATTCCCCTCTCTTATCTTACCGTTACCCACTTGCTACTTCTCCTCTCCCTTCTGACCACCCCCCTCCCTTTTTCCCCCCTTACCCTCCCACTTCCCGTAGGACAAGTTAGATTTCTAAACTTTTCAGAACATGTTATTCCTTTCTTGAACTAGATCAGATGACAGTAAAGCTCAAATACTGCTCTTCTCCCTCCCTTCTTTCCCTCTACTATAATATGTTTTTGTGCCACTTCATTTGGTGTAATTTACCCTTTTCTACTACCTCCTTACCGCTTCCCTCATAGCCCTCCCTTTATATCTCTTATTTATATTTTTTATCTTTACATCAGTTAATTTATACAGGCATTCACAACCTATGTATATCCCTTTCATTTGTCATAATAGTTGTACCATTCGCAAGAATGATTTATATGTGTATATATATATATATATATATATATATATATATATATATATATTAAAACATACATAAGATGACATAATCCCACATAAAGATGTAAACAACCTGCCCTTATTGGTTAATAAGGTTTGTGGGGTTTTCCCCCTGGTTACCTTTTTATGTCTCTCTTGAGTTTTGTATTTGGAGATCAAATTTTCCATTGAGCTCTGTCCTTTCCATCAGGAAGGTCTGGAATTCCCTTATTTCATTGAATATCCATCACCTTGCCTGGAAAATTGTGCTTAGTTTTGCTGGGTAGTTGATCCTTGGTTGTAGTCCCAGCTCCTTTGCCCTTCGGAATATCATATTCCAATTTCTCCTGTCTTTTAATGTGGAAGCTGAGAGATCCTGCGTGATCTTGACTGTAGTTCCACGATATTTGAATTGCTTCTTTTTGGCTGCTTGCAGTATTTTCTCCTTGAGTTTATAACTCTGAAATTTGGCTATAATATTTCGTGGTGTTTTCAGTTTGGGATCTCTTTCAGGGGGTGATCGGTGAATTCTTTCAATGACTATTTTGCCCTCTGGTTCTAGGACCTCTGGGCAGTTGTCTTTGATCATTTCTTCAAAGATACTGTCAAGGCTCTTTTTTTCATCGTGGATTTCTGGTAGACCAATAACTCTCAAATTGTCTCTCCTGGATCTATTTTCCAGGTCAGTTGTTTTGCCAATCAGATATTTCACATTTTTTTTTCTATTTTTTCATTCTTTATGTTTTGTTTTATTACTTCTTGGTGCCTCATACATACATTAGCTTCCACTTGCTGAAGTCCAATTTTTAATGAGTTAGTGTTTACATTTTGATTTTGAGTCTCCTTTTCCAATTGGTTGAATTTGCCTCTCAGGGTGTCCTTTTCTCTCTCTAGATTCTGAATCTCCGTAGCCATTTCGCCAATCTTATTTCTTCAGGGACTTGATTTCATCAGCGGATTTTTTTTTCCATTTTTTCCATATTTTAATTTAGCTCCCTAATTTGGTTTTTAAAATCCTCCTTTAGCCCTTCCAGCAGTGCTTTTTGGGCTGGAGACCAGTTCATATTACCTTTTGAGATATCTGATGTATCTACAGTGTCATTGCTACCCTCTTCTATGTTGGTATGTTGATCCTGCCTGTCTCCATAAAAAGAATCTATTGTCCTCGGTTTTTTTGTGTTCTTCTTCATGTTGGTTTGCCTTTTGCTGGCTTTACCACGAATTTCTAGCTTTTGGCCTCAGGGCTTTCTGTCCCAGCTTTCTTATTCTGGGGGTTGTGAGTCTAGAATTATAACCTTCAGTTTCCTGAGGTGTGGGGAAGGGGTCTGGCTCCCTGGCGTCTCACTCCCTGTGGGTGCTCTCCAGCACTTGCTTTTCAGCAATGGTCTCAGCTGTTTGTTGTTTGAGCTGATGTCTGGCACTTCCCCTGGGGGAGCAAGGTTAGGTCTGGGCTCCTGGCATTGACCCCTGCCGACTCTGCCCCTATGGGACTAATGAACTTCTGCTATTTGACCACTGAAGCCCCACTACTTTCTGCTCAGTTCCAGCGTTCTTTTTTTTTTTCCCCGAGGGATTCTCTGGGTGGGGAGGGGAGGGATTAGAGCTGTTTACCTGGACATTAAGAACTCCCGGAAGTTCAAGAAGCCGCGGTTCATATGTTTGGGCTGCAAACCTCTGGAGTCAGTGTATCCCGGTGGCCTTGCGCTGCCTCTTGTCACTTCCACAGACTGCCATCCTGTGTTGGGAGGCCTGGGGATCTCCACTGGTTTCGGTCGCCCAGCCCATCTCGCACTTGGATTTCCCGGCCAACCGCTTCCGCCTTGGTCTGGAGCATCTCCACACCGAGCACTCTCCGAGCCTACAGGTTAGTGCCTCCGGCCTTTCAGACTCTCCCGGCTTGGAAATTTGCCCCACGCAGACTGCTCGCGGTTTCTGACTCTCTCAAATCTGCTCAAATTCGCTTTTTTTATAGGAATCTGACAGACCTTGTGAGAGAGCTCTGGTAAGACGTGGCCTTCACGTGGCCATCTTGGCTCCGCCCTTGACCGAGTTAGTCTATTTTTTAAAGTGTTGTTTTCTTCAATATTTTTTCAGTATTTTTTGGGGTCTCCTTTAGCAAGTCATTGACTTGTTTTTCATGGTTTTCTCACATCATTCTCATTTCTCGTCCCAATTTTTCCTCTACTTCTCTAACTTGCTTTTCCAAATCCTTTTTGAGCTCTTCCATGGCCTGAGCCCAGATCATGATTTTCTTGGAGGCTTTTGGTGTAGGCTCTTGCATTTTGTTGACTTCTTTAGGCTGTATAATTTGGTCTTCTTTTTCACCAAAGAAGGATTCCAAATTCTGAGACTGAATCTGGGTGTGTTTTCGCTGCCTGGCCATGTTCCCAGCCAACTTACTTGACCCTTGAGTTTTTCATCTGGGTACGACTGCTTGTAGAGCAAAGAGTACTTTGTTCAAAGCTTGAGGGGATGCGCCATTGATTTCAGAGCTGTTTCCATACAGCCAGCTCTGCCACCCCAGCACTCCTCCTTCCTCAAGAACCACCAACCCGGACCTGATGTGAATCTTCAGCAGGCTCTGCACTCCTGCTCTGATCCGCCACTTAATTCCTCCCACCACGTGGGCCTGGGGCCGGAAGTAACTGCAGCTGCAATTCTGTAGCTGCACCTCCCCCGCTTCCTCTGGAGCAGTGGCCGAACCTCGAACTCTCTCCCCCGCAGTTTTTCCCACTAACCTTCTCTGTTGTCTTTAGTATTTGTGGGTTGAGAGGTCTGGTAACTGCCACAGCTCACTGATTCAGGGTGTTAGGGCCTGTCCTGCCTGGCTCCTGGTCTGGTTGGTCCTGCTGCCTCCCACACTGAGCTCTGTTCCCCTCGGCTCCGTGTCTGATAGACCTCATCCATAGACCATCCAGGCTGTCCTGGGCTGGATCCCTGCTTCCCTCTGCTATTTTGTGGGTTCTTCAGTTCTAGAATTTGTTCTGAGCAATTTTTATAGGCTTTTGGAGGAACGTGGTGGGGAGCTCATGCAAGTCCCTGCTTTCCAGCCGCCATCTTCCGCATTCTTACTTATGTGATGCTTCAGTAACACAAATCTTTGTTGATTTGAAATATTAGTTAGTAACATGACCTTGGGCACAGATGATGTTTTCATCACTACTAAATTTTAGAGATGGTCTATAGGAAGAAAAGCAGATATGAGAACAAAACAGCTCATTTAGAAGATGATATCTGGGGGAAAGATTTTTATTTCTATCTTATAAATTAATACTTAGGAATGATAAACTCTGAGACACTCGTTATGAGATACACCCAACAAAGGCTATAAAATATGCGTATGCCCTTAGTCAAGAATCTGATTAAGAGGGCTGTAAATTGAAAAGTGAGGAAAAATATATACACATATGTATGTATGTGTCTTTGTGTATGTGTGTGTGTGTGTGTGTATGTGTGTGTAGTTAGAGAGCAGCAGCTAAGAGATAGGGATAATGGGGTAGCAGTAGAGACATTCATTAATTCCTATAAGAAATCATCCAGCAAAAGAAAAAGCAAAAAATAAAATAAGCAAATGAGCAATTGTCAGATGTCAATAGAGAAATCTACAAATAAGGGGAATTAGAAAGATGATCTAGTAGTGCTAATAGAAGAAGCAAATTTGACCTTAGCTATCACAGAGACATGGTAAGGTAGGATTCATATTTGGAAAAAAAAACTTTGAAAAGGTGTACTATATTCCCATGAAAGAGAATCAATGAAAGGATGTTTGTATGTGTGTGGGGGTGGCAGTGGTGGTGGCAGTGGAGTACTTTTATATATCAAGGAGATATACACATATGATAAAATTCAAGAGCCAGAATGGAGAAGCATGATAGAAAGCTTTTAGAAGAAAGGGAATAGGACAGAAGAAAGAAACTACAGTGTTGTGGAAATATGAAACAAACTACCTGCCTGAAACAATAACAAATGAGGATTTCAGAAAATAGATCGCCGAACTTGATCAGAAATATTATAATAAAGGAGAACCTATATTATCTGGATATTTGCTAGAGTCATAACTCTCTTCCAAAAGCAGAGGAATTAGTGCAGTCTTAGTTTAATACTGATTTCATACTTCAAGTGTTGGTGTAGGTGAAGAAACTCCTATCCTATATTTCATACTTCAAGTGCTGGTGAAAGTGAAGGAATTCATATCCCATATCTGATAATGACCAATGAGGAAGAACTAGGTGATGAAAAATAAATGATGTTAATCTAGGGAGTACATGACCATTCCATCATAGAAGAGAAGAAATTTTCCATAGGACTGGTGTACACTTTCAATTTTTAGTGAGATGATTTCAAATGGTTCAGATGAAGAATAGTTAGCATTATATGGCTTAAATGTCTACAGGAAGATTTAGTTAAAAATTATGGGGTGCTCTCAAGTTTGAAATTCTAAAAAGACAGGTAGAAAGAATTTCAATATGAAAGAAAGAATGAGTAGTTTCAGGAGAATCATTTAGATATGGTGGAAATGCACAAAAATCTTTTTGAGGTCTTTTTTGTAATAGGGAGTGATTTGGACCTATAGTTTCATTGGTGTTGGGAAATCTGAACAGGGATAATTCCTTCCACTAATGCAGACTGGTAACCTGTCAGTAACTTATAGTTCTAGACTATAACTTAGGGTTAAGTGGATTGTCTGTGTTTCGACAGGCAGGATGTATCGGAAGGGAGATCTTACCCTGTGTCTTCTTGATTCCAATGTAGACACTCTATCTCCTATGTCACACTGCCTCTCAGGTAAATTAAATTGAAAAAAATTAGTAGAAGCTGGAAATACAAGTAGGCAATGGAAAATGAATAGAGAAACTTTTTTTTTCTATTTTGTAAGAAGAGTATCAGCAGTTCTAAAATTCAAACCCAGAGGAGGCTGACAATGAATGCTAAGGGTGAAAAGTATTTTTAAGACATACTGGGAAAAGAAAAGGATAAAGAAAAGGAGGATAATTGCTTAGAGTGATTGGGAAAATGATAATGAGCAGTGGAAAAGAAACAAAATACTCAATGCTTATTTAACCATCTCTTCAAAAGAGAATAAAAAGAAATAATTTATCAGGAATTAAAAGCCAAGTTGGTGAGGATATAGTAGGAAAGTACTCATCTGATTTTGATAAGCTGATGACTCAAGGACTGAGAGAACTGTATCTAAGCTTTTGAAAGAATTGGCAAATACAGTTGTTGAGGCACTGTTGGGATCTTTAAAGACTGTGAAGAATGGAAGAGGTTCCACAATACTACAGAAGATGCTTTGATATGGAAAAAAGAAGAGAGCATCTTCTATTTCTAGAAATATTCTATACTGTACTATTCAATGGGTTTTGGTAATCAATTATCCCTAACAATGTGACACATCTGGCACATCTTCATCAAGAATGGCAATGCCTGAATAATTTCACTTCACTTTTTTCACAGGGATACAGAACTGGTTGATTAGGGTGATACACTAGATATAGTTGAGCTAGAATTCAACAAAGCATTTCTCAAAATGCCTTCTATATTTTTTGTATACAAGATGAAGAGATGTGAGCTTGAGGAGAGAACAATAAGACAGATTTAAAACTGAGTTGATGGTTAGAGCCAGGGAATAGTCTTTAATGCATTAATTAGGAAAGAGACCTCCAGTGGAGGTCCACAGTAATCTGAGCTGCTTATCATTTTTATAGGTAAAATGAATAAAGGAATAGACTCCATGCCCGTCAGATTTGTAGATGACACAAGGTGGGAGGAATAGCTTATGTTTTGGGGAGAGGATCATGATTTGACCAGAACTTAAGAGAGAATAGGGGGCTAACTCAAATCAGATATAATTTCAATATGTTACATACTGAACAGGTTAGAAAAAAGTAACTTTACAAATTTAAGATGCTATGTATGCTGCATTTCATTCTGTATGCCGCTGAAGATTTATAAGTAGGAGAGAGGTGTGCTCCTACCTGTGTTTTGGGAATATTAAATTGGCATCTTTGTAGAGAATTATGAGAGACTAAATGAGACTATTACCATAGTCTAGAGAGAGAGAGAGTATTGGTGGCAGCAGCAAGAGTAGTGATGGAGATGATAATGGTGATAGACATTATAATGTAGTGGATAGAGAGCCAGAGTCAGAATCAGAAAGACTTGAATTCCAACTCTGCATCTGGTGTGTAATCTATACCAGACTGGAATCATGTGACTCTGAACAACAATAGTGTTATAAAATGTGTATGCAAGCATACCAAATAATGCCTATATTCCTTCTTTTGAAGATGATGCAATATCTGTAGTTATGGCTAAATGGCCGATATTGTACAAATAGTGCTTTCTATACAGAATTTATGGCAGTGATTATAACTTTTATCTGCAGTGATACTACCTCCTAACCTAGTGGTCAGTCTGAAATCATTGCTTGGAAAAAAAATCTAATGTTTTCCTTATAAGTATATGCCAGACCTATTAGTCAACTACGGAGTTGTTCCCTAGTCATAACATCATATCATATTATTTTGTTTAGGCTTTTGTCAGTTTGTAAATCAACTCTATTTTCCTTGCCTTTAATTATTTCCAGCATAGTCCAATATAGATGAGGTTCTTGGAGTACCATTGTCCACTCTCTTTGCTTTATATCCAGGCTCACATGTCAGCTGCTGTGTTCAAGTGCAGGGAGAATATATTCCCAAGCTTCTAAACAAGTCATAAGCTTATTTGACAGGTGTTGGGAAAACTACGCAATGGCATACTTAAAACCCTTAAATATTCTCCCCTCTCAAGATATTGATTTTAACACTTGTAGAAAACCATCTTTTTGTTCTGTAGTGGCCAACAGCTGTGACAAGTAAAAAGATACTATTATGTGGGATTGTACTGAAACAGTGAGTGAGTCTTTCCTGCTTTCACAAACTTCTCTGACATCTCTCTTGGAGCCTCTCAGCTGTTTGCATAACTCCTAAAGACAAGAAAAGTTGCTTGAACTTGTTTGTCTGGTGCCAATGTGAACAAAGGCCAGTAAAATATAGGCAGGGTGGGGAAGTAATTGTCCAAAGAGTGAGTGACTGGTAACACTGGCTTTGGCATATCATTATTTGGGTGAACCAGTTATAATGAATGCCATTCAAGAAGGACAGATGTATCACCCTCAGGATGTGCCAGAAGAAAGATATTGTTATCAATGATATCCGCTGTTGATGCTTTATGCTATCATTAGGAGGAATAAAAATATCTGCCAAGTATGTGGTTAAATCACAAACGTCCCTCCAGTACATGGCATGTCTTAAAAAAAGACAGATTTTTGGGAAAGGATTGAACCTTGTCCAAGGACAAAATATGAAGAACAAGATTAAATGAAGAAGACAAAAATCTGGATCTAATGCTGCTTGAGAAACTTGGAGCATATGAGATATTCTAGTGCATATAGCAATCTTCTTTTATGATAGAAATTCATGTAGTGTCATAGTCTGCACCCATAAGCACTGGTAGATGTCACAAATAGAAAGTATTCACTTGCAGAAAAGAGATTAGTTTCATAGGCAACCAACCCATTTTGAATCAAAAGGGAAAAAAACCAAAAATTTTTCATTCATCCATCCAGATATTAATTTAACAAACTTATTAAGTATCTGCTATGTGCAGGGCACTATGATAGAAGCTGAGGGATAAAAAGTGAAGTGAGATATAGTCTTTGCCTTTAATAATTTTCAAACAATATCTGAAATTATACATAATATATAAATAGAATTAAATACAATAATAATAAATAGCATACACATGTATGTATATATGTAAAAAAGTACATTATGTGTGTTATTCATTTCATCCCCAAAACAATCCTCTGACTGAAACAAATGTCTGTTATATTCCTCATTGTACAGCTGAGGAAACTGAGATTGAGAAAGGTTAAATTAATTGCTAAAATCATTTGGACACGATTTGTCACAAAGCTATTAAATACCTGAGAAAGGATTTGAACTTAGGTCTTCCTGACTCTAGGTCAAATATTTAGCTGTCTAAACATGCAGTATAATGGATGACTGAAATCTGCAACTTCAATAACAGAAACTCTGCCATCAATAGCTTTAACCCATGAAGTTGCAAAATGCCTACAGTCAGAGAGTTGGATTAAATCTTTCAGGACTAAGAAAGATCAAATCTTGATCACATAAAAAACATACAGTAAGCCTTTAAATTAGTGACCCCAAAGAGCTTAGCCAGATCCCTATCCAGTGACCTCCAATGAGTTATATAGTAAACACAATTGGTCTAGTCTGGATTTTGGAGCATTAGTATTTTACTATATCACTTTTCTTTTAAATTATCCTGGCACTTACTAAATCATCTCTCAACACAGTTATTCTACTGAGTTCATTAGCATTGTCCAGTAAATTAAAATGTAGGAGACAGCTTGAAAAGAGAAAAGAAAGCAACATTTGCTAATGAAGCATCTTACCTGAATGAGTTTTCCTAATCAGGTTAGAGAGAACACAGCTTTGTTCAGCAGCATGCCTGTGGAGGAGGAAGTAAGGGGAGTCATCATTGATTGTTCTAATGAGAGAGTAGCTAACCTTTTATGACAGAATAGTAGACCAGCAAGCTGCTTTGGTTACTGTGAGTAGACCAGTGCAGGATGATCTGCAGTATAAATACAGGTTAGCCCATCTAGGCAAAATCATCAGATCTCTTTAAAGGGGGGGTCTTACTGAAGCAGTAGAATTGGACTAGAGTAAAGGTTTGAGGGATCTTTTCTGTTTAATGAAGGTGAAAGAACATGGGATTTAAGGATAAGAAGAATCTGATGGAAATCAGCTAGTTCTCATTTTATTGATGAAAAAAGGGTACCAATGAGATTAAAGAACTTTCCATGGGTCACAGAGCTAGGAAATAGCTGAGCCAGCATTTACTTCAAGATTTTCAGAGTACATATCTTGTGCTTTTTCCTCTGGATCACACAAGCTCTATGCAGAGCTTGGACCATAGTAAAGGCTTAAGAAATACCTTTGCTTTTATTATTAACTCAGGAAAGTCAAGTGGGGCTTTGCTTCAGGGTATCAAAATACTAAAAAAAATGATGAAAGTTCTATTTTGTGAGTGTATTTTTCCTCCTCCCGGCAGCCTCATAAACAACTCTAAACTCTCTAGCCACTGCTTTCTCCAGAAGTCCTGTAGCAGTTTAGAAACCTCTTGGTTCTCCAGAGCAGTGGTTTTCAAAGTGGTTGCCCATGATGGTCCCCAAGACCCTTTCAGAGTGACCATAAGGTCAAAACTGTTTTTATAATACTAAGATGTTTTAATTTCTGATATGGCAAACATATTTTTTAGGTATCGTCATTAATTTTAAGGAGTATGAAAGGGCCCTGATACTAAAAAGTTTTTTAATGATATTTCATTTTTCCAATTACATGTAAAGACAAAGTTTGCATTCATTTAAAAAAAATTTATGTTCTAAATTTTCTCCCTCACCTCCTCCCATTCTCCTCCTTAAGATGGTAAAGCAATTTGATGTAGGTTTTATATATATATACATATATATATATATACATATATATATATATATATGTATGCAATCATGTAAAACATTTCCATATTATTTTATGAAAGAAGAAAAAGACCAAAAGAAAAAAAACATGAAAAATAAAGTGAAAATAGTATGCTTTGATCTATATTCAGACTATCTTTTTATCTGTGGATGTGGGTATCATTTTTTTCCTCATGAGTTCTTTGTAATTGTCTTGGATCATTGTATTTCTGAGAATAGCTAAGTCATTCATAGATAATCATCATAGAATGTTGCTGTTATTTTGTACAATGTTCTCCTGGTTCTCACTTTGTTTTTCTTCAGTACATGTAAGCTATTCCAGGTTTTTTTCCCCTGAAATCTGCCTGTTCATCATTTTTTACAGCACAGTAGTATTCAATTACATTCATATACCACACTTGATATCAAAACATTTGCATTGTATACAGTAACAGCCACAAGGTGCAATGACTGACTTTGATAGACATCTCTTCTTAACAATGCAAGGATCTAAGACAACTCCAAAAGACTCACAATGGAAAATGCTATAGATATCCAGAAAACAAACTATGGTGTCTGAATGCAGATTGAAGGATATTATTCTCTCTCTCTCTGTCTCTGTCTCTGTCTCTCTCTATCTCTCTCTCTCTGTCTCTCTCTCTCTCTCTCTCTCTCTCTCTCTCTCTCTGTCTGTCTCTCTCTCTGTCTCTCTGTCTCTGTCTCTCTCCCTCTCTGTCTCTCTCTCTGTCTCTGTGTCTCTCTCTCTTTCTCTCTCTCTTTTTCTCTCTCTCTGTCTCTGTCTCTCTGTCTCTCTGTCTCTCTGTCTCTCTCTCTCTCTCTCTCTCTCTCTCTCTCTCTCTCTCTCTCTGGTTATTTTAGTGCTCTTCTTTTTCTGAGCTACTCCTCTGATTTAGGTATCTGGCTATCTGGATTTTTTCATTTTTTTGATAAGGATCCATCAGGAAGGGAAGAGGAAAAAAAGAACTTTAAAGCTAAATTAAGTCCTTCCAAACACCATGCAAATGTTTCCCACTATCCTCATCTAACTTGGAAGCTTGCATCCTTTTTTATAGGGTTTATGTAAATACTAGGAGAGTGATGTAAAGTCTTAAAGTCATATTCTTTAAGAAGGTAGGTGTTTTCCTCTATGTACTCTCTTCAATCTTAAAATTTTGGATTAATGGCTAAGATCTTACATGGCATAGGTTTTTCCCTTAGAACACTCAAGAAACACAAGATCTCACACTACCCTTTATGTGTCCTGGAAACCCTTGAAATCTCTACATTAGAGACATATAAATATGCAAAAGGAAAGTCAATTTTCCCAGTCGTTTGTAGAAGGGCAGAATAGAATAAAAAGAAATGTTAATATTTGTGGAGCACATGAAAACTGGAAGAGAAATCTTTCTGTCTCTTTCCTTTTTAATGCACTCTCCCCACAGTTGCTAAATCCTATTCCTAAAGCATAGGTCTGACTGTATCACTCTCCTGCTGAAAGTTCTCATGGCTCCTATTTGCCTCTATGATAAGATACCAACTTATCCTTTTAGCATTTAAAACCTTTTAAAATCTGGATTCATCAAATTCTCCAGGCCTATTTCACATTGTTTTCCTTCACATAGTTTCCATTCCAACAAAACTAAACAACTTGCTCTCTTCTATACAGTATAAGATTATGTCTTATGTTAAGATCACATCCCCTTTGCAACTTCAACTCTTAGAATCTCTAGCTACTTTTAAAGATCATCTCAATTGGAACACTCTTCATAACATATATCCTGTATCTTCCATTTGTTATTTCTGACCCCCTGAAATCCCCTACTTTAGTTTGGTTGAGGCAACAAGAGTGGCTGTACTCAGGGCCTTTATTCAGGAAGACTTGAGTTCAAATCCAGGTTCACCTAATACCTGTGTGTGATCCTAGACAAATCATTTAAATTCTATCAGCCTCAGTTTCCTTTTCTGTAAAATGGAGATAATAATAACACCTTCTTCCTGTGCTTGTTACAAGGAGGAAAGGAGAAACAATGTAAAGTACTTTGCAAACTCTAAAGCATTATAGAAATACTACTATAATAATTACTGCTATTGTTTTTTAGGGAAGAGGGATTTCTAAAGGAAACAAAAATAATACTTCAATGAGAAACAAAAGAAAACAAAAAAGTGGAGGAGAGGAGATTCACTCTTTCCAGAATGATAAAGAATGGAAGATAGATTCTCAGAGGAGAGGGGAAAAGAAGATACTTGTACAATTGCAGATTAAAGGATTTTCAGGAAAAGGAGAGAGCTGGGTGCTCTGAGGCAAACATAGAAGTCACTTGCCCTGCTAAAAATAATATAGAAGAGCCACAAAAGATAGCAGGGGAGAGATCATTCATTAAAGAAGAGACCAGTAGTAGTAATTGAGGAATCCCTTCCTGATGATCTATGAGGAGGCAGCTATTTATTCACAGATATAAGCATTATAAATGAGGTTTTTTCACTTAATATTATTTTTTCCAATTACATCTAAATATTGTTTTCAGAATTCACTTTTGGTAAGATTTTGTGTTCCAAAATCCCCCCCTCCTCTTCTTCCCTCCTCCCCAAGACAGCAAGCAATCAGATATATGTTATACATGTGCAACCATGCTAAACATATTTCTACATAAGCCATGTTGTGAAAGAAGAATCAGAAAAAGGGACAAACCATGAGAAAAAAATAAAAGTGAACAAGTATGCTTTAATCTGCATTCAGATACCATAGTTCTTTCTCTGGATATGGATAGCATTTTCCATCATGAATCTTCCAGAACTCTCCAATTATAATGTTGCTGAGAATAGATAAGTCTACCATATTTGATCATTACACAGAGTTGCTAATATTATGTATAATATTCTCCTGGTTCTGCTCATTTCACTCAGCATCAGTTCATATAAAGTTTTCCAGGTGTTTTCTGAAATCCACCTGCTTATCATTTCTTATAGCACAATAGTATTCCATTATATTCATAACTTCTTCAGCCATTCCCCACCTGATGGGTATTCCCACAATTTCCAATTCTTTGCCACCACAAAAAGAGCTGCTATAAATATTCTTGTACGTTTGGGCCCTTTTCCCTTTTTAAAGATCTCGTTGGGATACAGACTCCACAATGATGTTGCTAGATTAAAGGATATGCACAGTTTGGTTGCTTTTTGGGCATAGTTCCAAATTGCTCTCCAGAATGCTTGGATCAGCTCACAATTTTACCAACAATGGATTAGTGTTCCCATTTCCTGACAGCCCCAGAATCCATCATTTTCCTTTTCTGTCATATTAACAAATCTGATACTTGTAAGGGGGCACCTCAGACTTCTTTGAATTTGCATTTCTCTAAGCAATAGTGATTTAGAACATTTTTATATGACTATAGATAGTTTTACTTTCTTCATCTGAAAACTGACTGTTTACACCTTTTGATCATTTAACAATTGTGGAATGACTTGTATTCTTATAAATGTGATTCAAGTCTCTATATATTTGAGAAATGAGGACTTTTCAGGAACAGTGGCTGTAAAAATTGTTTCCCAGCTTTCTTTTTCCTTTCTAATCTTGCCCATATCACCTTTGTTTGTGCAAAATCTTATTAATTTAATGTAATTAAAATTATCCATTTTGCATTTCATTAAGTTCTCTATCTCTTGTTTGGTCATAAATTCTTCTGTTTTCCATAGTTCTGACAGGTAAACTATCCCTTGCTCTCTTAATTTGCTTATGGTATCACCCTTTAGGTCTAAATCATATAGCCATTTTGACCTTATCTTGGTATAGGGTGTGAGATGTTGGTCTATACCTAGTTTCTGCCATACTATTTTTCAGTTTTCTCTGTAGTTATTGCCAGATAATGAGTTCTTATCCCAGAAGCTGGAGTCTTTGGGTTTATCAAACAGTACGTTACTATAGTCATTGACTACTGTGTCTTGTGTACCTAACCTATTCCACTGATCCACCACTCTCTTCCTTTGCCAGTAAGAAATATTTTTGATGATGTCCACTTTATAATATAATTTAAATCCAGTATGGGTAGGTCACCTCTCTTCTCATTTTTTCCTTAATTTCCTTTATATCCTTGACCTTCGGTTTTTACAAATGAATTTTATTACATTTTTCTAGTGCTATAAAATACTTTTTGGTAGTGTGATTGCTGGGACACTGAATAAGTAAATTAATTTAGGTAAAATTGTCATTTTAATATGTTAGCTTGGCCTACCAATCAGCAATTATTTTTTTTCCAATTGCTTAGATATATTTTAATTGTGTGCAAAGTGTTTTATAATTGTGTTCATGTAGTTCCTGGGTCAGTCTTGGCAGGTAGGGCCCAAAATATTTTATATTGTCTATAGGTATTTTAAATGGAATTTCTCTTTCTATGTCTTGCTGCTGGGCTCTGTTAGTAATATACGGAAATGCTGATATTTATTTGGGTTTGTCTTATATCCTGAAGCTTTGCTAAAGTTGTTGATTGTTTCAAGTAATTTTTCATTGATTCTCTGCAATTATTTAAGTATAGCATCATATCATTGGCTGATAATTTTATTTCCTCATTCACTATTCTTTTTATTAATTAATATATTTTTTTTTTATTTTTTAGTTTACAACATTCAGTTCCACAAGTTTTTAAATTCCAAATTTTCTCTCCCTCCCTCACCTCCCCCCACCAAAGAGGGCATGGAAACTGAAACAGCTTCTACATATACCTTCACATTGGACTTATTTACATAGTAGTCCAGATGTAAAGAAGAACTAAAACCAATAGTATGAATCATGAGAAAGAAGAAACAAAACTAAAAAAGAAGGAAAAAAAGACAGCAAATATTATGCCTCAATCTGAATTCAGACTCCATAATTATTTCTCTGGATAGGCTTAGCTTTTTCCCTCATGAATCTTTTGTAGTTGTCTTTGAACATTGCATTGATGAGTCTATCAAAGTTAGTCATCACAGAAGCAATGTTTTTGTGGTTGTGTACAGTGTTCTCCTGGTTCTGCTCCCCTCACTCATCATCAGTTCATATAAGTCTTTTCAAGTAATAATGAAGTCCATCTGCTCCTCATTTCTTATGGCAAAATAGTATTCCATTACATTCATATACCACAATTTGTTTAGCCATTCCCCAATTGATGGGCAAACCTGTGATTTCCAATTCTTTGCTACCACAAAAAGAGCTGCTGTAAACTGTTTTGTAGATACTGGTCCTTTTTGTATTTCTGTGATCTCTTTGGGATACAGCCCTAGAAGCTGTATTTCTAGGTCAAAAGGTATGCACATTTTTATACCCCATTGAGCATAGTTCCAAATTGCTCTCCAGAATGGCTGGATCACTTCACAACTCCACCAACAATTTAATAATGTTCCAATTTTCCCACATATGCTCCAGAATTTATCCCTTTCCTGTCTTGTTATGTTAGGCAATCTGAAAGGAGAGACGTGGTACCTAAGAGTTGTTTTGGGAAAAGAACTTGTAGGGGGCAGAGCCAAGATGGCAGCTGGAAAGCAGGGACTTGCTTAAACTGCCCCCCAGGTCCCTCCAAACACCTATAAACAATGCCTCTGAACAAATCCTAGAGCTGCAGAACCCAAGAAATAACAAAGGGAAACAGGGCTCAAGCCCTGGACAGCCTGGATGGTCACTGGGAAGGGTCTATCGCACAGAGTTGGGAGTGGAGTGGAGCATAGCCCAGCACGGGGTGTGCCAGGACCAACCAGACTGGGAGCCAGGGAGAACAGGCATAGCACCCAGAATCAGTTAGCTGTGACAGTTACCAGACTTTTCAAACCACAACTACCAAAGACAACAAAGAAGATTAGTGGGAAAAGCACTGGGACAGAGTGAAAGGAGTTCACAGTCAGCCACCACCTCAGGGGCAGTGGAGGTGGTGCAGCTCTGAGGCTGCTTCTAAAGCTGCGGCTGCATTTAATTCTGGCCCCAGGCCCACCTGGTGGGAAGAATTAAGCAGCGGATTAGAGCTGGAGTGCAGAGCCTGCTTGAACCTGAGTTGTGGTCCAAGTTGGCAGTTCTTAGGGGAGGAGGATGGCTGGTGAGGCAGAGCTTGCTGTGTGGAAGTACCTCTGAAAACAGCAGCACAATGCCCCTAAAGCTTGGAACAAAGTAGTCTCTACTCTACAAGCAGTCACACCTTTACAAAAGCCTCAAGGGTCAAGTAGTTGGCTGGGAACGTGAACAGGCAGCAAAAAAGAACCCAGATTCAGAATCAGACTTTTGCATCTTTTTTGGTGACAAAGAAGACCAAAACATACAGCTAGATGAAGTCAACAAAGTCAGAGAGCTTACATCAAAAGCCTCCAAGAAAAAAACATGAACTGGTCTTAGGCCATGGAAGAACTCAAAAAGGACTTGAAAAAGCAAGTAAGAGAAGCAGAGGAAAAATTGAAAAGAGAAATGAAAGAGATGCAAGAAAACCATGAAAAACAAGTCAATGACTTGCTAAAGGTGACCCATAAAAATACTGAAGAAAATAACACCTTAAAAATAGATTAACTCAAATGCCAAAGAACTCCAAAAAGCCAATGAGGAGAAGAATTCCTTGAAAGAGAATTAGCCAAATGGAAAAGGAGGTCCAAAAGACCACTGAAGAAAATACTACCTTAAAAATTAGATTAGAGCATGTAGAAGCTAGTGACTTTATGAGAAATCAAGATATTATAAAACAGAATCAAAGGAATGAAAAAATGGAAGACAATGTGAAATATCTCATTGGAAAAACCACGGAACTGGAGAACAGTACCAGGAGAGATAATTTGAAAATTATTGGACTACCTGAAAGCCATGATCAAAAGAATAGCCTAGATACCATCTTTCAAGAAATTGTCAAGGAAAACTGCCCTGATATTCTAGAGCCAGAGGATAAAGTAGAAATTCAAAGAATCCACCGATTGCCTCCTGAAAAAGATCCCAAAAAGAAAACTCTAAAGAATATTGTTGCCAAATTCCAGACCTCCCAGATCAAGGAGAAAATATTGCAAGCAGCCAGAAAGAATCATTTTGAGTATTGTGGAAACACAATCAGGATAAAACAAGATCTGGTAGCTTCTACATTAAGAGATCTAAGGGCTTGGAATATGATATTCCGGAGGTCAATGGAGCTAGGATTAAAACCAAGAATCACCTACCCAGCAAAAATGAGTGCAATGCTCCAAAGCAAAATATGGATTTTCAGTAAAATAGAGGACTCTCAACCTTTCTCAATGAAAAGACCAGAGCTTAGTAGAAAAGGTGACTTTCAACACAAGAATCAAGAGAAGTGCGAAAAAATAAAATAGAAAGAGTAATCATAAGGGACTTATTAAAGTTGAACTGTTTTGTTTACATTCCTACATGGAAAGATGATGTGAGACCTCAGTATTAGGGTAGCTGATGGTGAGAGAGAGAGAGAGAGGGAGACAGAAATAGAGACAGATGGCACAGGATGAGTTGAATATGAAGGGATGATATCTAAAAAAAATCAAATCAAATTAAGGGATGACAGAGGAATATATTGAGAGAGGGAGAAAGGGAGAGATAAAATTGGGTAAATTATCTCACAAAAAGTGTCAAGAAAAAGCAGTTAGTTGGAAGGTAAGAGGGGGCAGGTGAGGGGGAATGAATGAGTCTTGGTCTCTTTGGATTTGACTTGAGGAGGGAATAACATACACACTCAATTGGGTACCTCACTGCACAGGAAAGTAGAAGGAATGGGATAAGAAAGAGGGGAAGATAGAAGGGAGGGGAGATAGGAGAAGGGGGTAATCAAAAGCAAACACTTTGGAAAAGGGACAGGGTCAAGGGAGAAAATTGAATAAAGTGGGATGGGAGAGGAGGGAGCAAAATATAGTTAGTCTTTCACTACATGAGTATTGTGGGCAGGTTTTATATAATGATACACATGTGACCTATGTTGAATTGCTTGCCTTCCTAGGAAGGGTGGGTGCGGAAGGAAGAGGGGAGAGAATTTGGAACTCAAAGTTTTAAAAGCAGATGTCATAAAAAGGGTTTTTTGCATGCAACTGGCTAATTAGATATATAGGGAGTGAGGAATAGAAATCTATTTTGCCCTACAAGAAAGTAAGGGAAAGGGGGATGGGGGAAGTGGGGTGACAGAAGGGAGGGCTGACTGGGGAACGGGGCAATCAGAATATTTGCCATCTTGGAGTGGGGGGGGAGGGTAGAAATGGGGAGAAAATTTGTATTTCAAAATCTTGTGGAAATCAATGCTGAACACTAAAATTTTAAATAAATAACAATAATTAAACAAAAAAGAGTTGTTTTGATTTGCATTTCTCTAATCAATAGTGATTTAGAGTATTTTTTTCATATGACTGTAGATATCTTTAACTTCTTCCTCTGAAAACTGCCTGTTCATATCCTTTGACCATTTCCTAATTGGGGAATGACTTGTATTCCTGGAAATTTGGTTCAATCCCCTTTATATTTTAGATATGAGGCCTTTATCAGAGATACTGTTTATAAAGATTTTTTCCCAATTTTCTGCTTCCCTCTTAATCTTTGTTGCATTGCCATTTTTATACAAAAATTTTTCCATTTAACCTAGTCCAAATTATTCACTTTGTATTTTGTAATTCTCTCTATTGCTTGTTTGATCATGAATTCTTCCCTTTCCCGTAAATCGGACAGGTAAACTATTCCTCTCCTAAATTGCTTATTGTATCAGCCTTTTTCCTAAATGATGAACCAATTTTGACTTTATTTTGGTATACGGTGTAAGATATTACTCTATACTCAGTTTCTGTCATATTATTTTCCAAATTTGCCAGCAATTTTTTTGTGAAATAGTGAATTCTTAACCCAAAAGCTGGATTCTTTGTACTTATCAGAGTAGATTGCTATAGTCATTGACTATTGTGTCTTGTGTACCTAACCTATTCCACTGATCCACCACTCCGTTTCTTAGCCAGTACCAAGTAGTTTTTATGACTATTGCTTTATAGTACATTTTAATATCTGTTATGTCCAGGCCGCCTTCTCTAGAATTTGTTTTCATTAATTCCCTTGCTAATCTGGACCTTTTGTTCTTCTAATGAATTTTGCTAATATTTTATCAGCTCTGTAAAATAATTTTTGATAGTTTGATTGGCATGGCACTGTATAAATAAATTAATTTTGGTAAAATTGTCATTTTTATTATATTAGCTAGGCATAACAATGAGCAAATGATATTTTCACATCCATTTGTGTGAAAAGTATTTTGTAATTGTGTTCATATAATTCCTGGGTTTGTCTTGGCAGGTAAACTCCCAAATATTTTATAGTGTCTACAGTTACTTTTAATGGAATTTCTCTTTCTATCTCTTGCTGCTGGGCTTTGTTAGCAATATATAGGAATGCCGAGGATTTATGTGGATTTATTTTATATTCTGCTACTTTACTAAAGTTGTTTACTATTTCAAGTAGTTTTTTACTTGGTTCTCTAAGTAAATCATCATATCATCTGCAAAGAGTGATAACTTAGTTTCTTCTTTGCCTGTTCTAATTCCTTCAATTTATTTTTCTTCTCTTATTCCTAAGCTAACATTTCTAGTACCAATATTGAATAATAGGGGTGACAATGGACATCCTTGTTTCACCCCCAGTCTTACTAGGAATGCATCTAGCTTATCTCCATTAAATATAATGCTTGCTGATGGTTTTAGGCAGATTCTATTTATAGTTTTAAGGAAGACTCCATTTATTCCTATGCTTTCTAGTGTTTTAATAGGAATGGGTGTCATATTTTGTCAAAAGTTTTTTCTGCATCAATTGAGATAATCATATGGTTTATGTTAGTTTTGATGTTGATATGATCAATTATGCTCATGGTTTTCCTAATATTGAACCAGCTTTGCATTCCTGGAATAAATCCTACCTGGTTGTAATGTATTATTCTCCTGATAAGTTGCTGCAATCTTTTTACTAACATTTTATTTAAAAATTTTACATCAATATTTATTAGGGAAATTTGCCTATAATTTTCTTTCTCTGTTTTTACTCTTTCTACCTTAGGTATCTGCCATATTTGTGTCATAAAAGGAATGTGATAGAATTCCTTCTTGACCCATTTTTTTCTAAATAGTTTATATAGTATTATAATTAATTGTCTTATAAATGTTTGATAGAATTCACTTGTAAATCCATCTGGCCTTGAAGATTTTTCTTGGGGACTTCATTGATGGCTTATCAAATTTCTTTTTCTAAAGGGGTTGTTTAAGTATTTTACTTCTTTTTTCTGCTAATCTGGGCAATTTATATTTTTGTAAATATCCATCAACTTCACTTAGATTGTCAAATTTATTGGCATGCAATTGGGCAAATCAGTTCCTAATTATTACTTTAGTTTCCTCCTTATCATTGGCAAATTCATTTTTTTCATTTTTGATAATAGTAATTTGGTTTTCTTCCTTTTTTTTAATCAAATTAACCAAAGATTTATCTATTTTATTATTCTTTTAATAAAACTAGATTTTAGTTTTATTTATTTGCTCAATAGCTTCCTTAATTTCAATTATATTAATCTCTTCTTTGATTTTCAGAATTTCTAAAATGGTATTTGACTGGGGATTTTTATTTTGTTCTTTTTCTAGCTTTTTAAAATACTTACCCTATTCATTGATCTTCTATTTTTTTCTATTTTATTCATGTAAGCATTTAGAGATATAAAATTTCCCTTAAAACTCCTTTTACTGCATTCCATAAGTTTTGGTATACAACATTTTCTTTGATGAATTTTTTGATTGCTTCTATGATTTGTTGCTTGATCCAATTATTCCTTATGATTAGATTATTTAGCTTTTTAATTAATTTTTAGTCTATCTTTCCATGACCCTTTAATACATTTAATTTTTATTACATCATATTATGAAAAGGGCACATTTAATATTTCTGCTTTCCTGCATTTGATTGTGAAGATTTTATTTCCTAATAAATGGTCAATTTTTGTGTAGGTACCATGTAACACTGCCAAAAAATAGGTGTTTCCTTCTATCCCCATTCAATTTTCTCCAGATATCTAACTTTTCTAAAATTCCATTCACCTCCTTAACCTCTTTATTGTTTATTTTGTGGTTAGATTTATCTAGTTCTGAGAGGAGGACATTGAAGTCCCCCGCTAGTATAGGTTTGCTCTCTATTTCTCCCTATAATTACTTAACTTCTCTAAGAATTTATATCACTTGATGCATATATCTTTTGTATTGATATTATGTCATTTTCTCTGGTACCATTTAGCAAGATGTAATTTCCTTTCTTGTCTCTTTTAATTACATCTCCTTTTGCTTCATCTGAGATCAGGATTGCTATTTCTGCTATTTTTTTTTACTTCCACAGAAGGATAATATATTTGGCTCCAACCTTTTACCCTTACTCTCTGTGTATCTCTCTGCTTCAGAAGTGTTTCTTGTAAAGAACATATTGTAGGATTCTGCTTTTTATGGAAAAGTTAATCTCATTCACATTCACAGTTATATATACTACCTGTGTATTTACCTCCATCCTATTTCACCCATTTATACTTTTCTCTATCCTTTCATCCTGTCCTTCCTCACCAGTATTTTGCTTTTTATCACCACCTCCCTCAATCTGCCCTCCCTTCTATCAGTTCTCTCTCTTTTTCTTTCACTTTTCCCCTCCTACTTCCCTATAAGTTAAGATAAATGTTTGTGCCCAGTTGAGTGTGTGTGTTATTCCCTCTTTGAGCCAAATCCAAAGAGAGTAAGGTTCAAAGAATTCTCACCCCCTCCGTTTTGAGATCATACCACCTTGGAAGAACTGAAAACTTACAGGTCCATAGACGTATCTCTGAAAACAGCTGCAAAAAACCCCTGAAGCTTGGGACATTGAACCATCCAGCCTGGAAACAGAGCCACACTTTAATAAAGAACTAAAAGACTGGAAAAAATGAGCAAACAATAGAAAAAATAAAACTCTGACTACAGAAAGTTACTATGATGATAAGGAAGACAAACAAACACACTAAGAAGAAGAAAACAAAGTCAAAGCTCCTACATCCAAAGCCTCCAAGAAAGATATAAATTGGTGTTGGATTATGGAAGAGCTCAAAAAGGATTCTGAAATTCAAGTAAGAGAAGTGGAGAAAAATTGAGAAGAGAAATGAGAGTGATGCAAGAAAATCACAAAAAAATAAGTCCATAACTTGGTAAGGGAAACCAAAAAAAAATAATGCAGAAAATAACACCTTAAAAGCAGTCTAGGTCAAATGGTAAAAGATGTCAAAAAAGCCAGTGAGTAGAAGAATGCCTTAAAAAGCAGAATTGGCCAAATGGAAGAGGTTGTCCAAAAGGTCCCTGAAAAAATAATTCCTTAAAAATTAGAATTGAGCAAAAGGAAGCTAATATCTTTATTAGAAACCAAAAACAAGAAAATGAAATTAAAAGAATGAAAAAATAAAGACAATGTGAAATATCTCATTGGAAAAACAACTGACCTGGAAAATACATCCAGGAGTCTTAATTTAAAAATTGATTGGGCTACCTGAAAGTGATGATCAAAAAAAGAACCTAGACATCATCTTTGTTTTCTGATTCCAACACTGTTTATTTTAACATGATTCAGGTACCCCAGAGCAGGGATAGTCACAAATCACATTACCCTGCTCTGAAAGAATAAGGAATCCAGCCTCAGGCACTTTGTGGGGATAAGGGAGGAAGAGGAAACAGCTCAAATTTTCTGAGGGAAAGTGTCTTGTACTCTGTGATTACCCCAAGTATTCACCCAAGACAGGGGACAGTAGAGCTTGTAGACACATTTGTATCACTGGCAGACAGAGACATTACCACCTTGCTTGGCCATGGCCTTCTCACAACTGTGAAAATCCAGGCAGTTCTTCTAGCAATTACAGGTCTGGTTTTGATTGGGGAAGTGGCTAAGGGCTCAGCATGGTAGTTTTGGATCTCCATCCTGATGTCTTTAGATATGGTAGCTCCTGAGGTCTCTTCTGTCATGGTTGCTGTCTCTGTCTCCACTGCGCCATGAGAGCAGGAAGTGATCATTTTTTTTTCCTTTGTTCTTAATACTCAGCACAATATCTGAGGTATTTAAGAAATGTTTGTTGAAATAATTGTTGAATGAATGGATGAAGAATTGACTATCACATTGAATGACAAATTGTAATCTCATGGGATCTCAATAGGCTAGAATGCTAGGCCATATCTAACAGCATTAAATTTAATAACAATAAATGCGAAGCCTGACACAAGCACAGGAACATAAGTGTACAAGTACAGACAGGAAAACATAGGTAGATAATAACCCAAATGATAAAATAACCTGGATTAATAGTGTATGAATTCATTATAAAATAATGGTGTAAAATAGCAGTCAATGAACTTAATATGTCAGATTACATTAATAGAAATAGTATCCAGAAAGAAGATAAATAGTGCCACTGTCTTCTGCTATAGACAGACTAACTCTGGAGTATTATATTTTGTTCTGAACATCACATTTTAGGAAGAGCATTGATCAGCTAGAAAACAGTGAGCTAGATGTTAAGCATTCTAGAAACTATGCAATTAACTAAAAGAACTAAAAGAACAAAAGATATTTTGTGTAGAGAAAAGAAAATTTAAGGTGATGGGATAGCACTCTTTAAGCACTTAAAAGACTGCTATGAGGAAGAGAAAATGGCCTTGTTTTGTTTTGTTCGGTGATAGAGGGGAAAACTATGAACAGTAAGTGGAAGTTTCTGAGTGACAAATTATACTTCAGAATAAATGTAAATGTTCTAACAAGTAAAGACACGCAAAATTAGATTAGGGTGTATTGGGAGGTAATGGGTTTCCCATCACTGGAGATCATCAAGAGGGAATTGGATGACAGCATGTATACATGGAAGTTTATACAGAATACATTCTATATAAATACAAAGTAATTGAGTAGGGACACACTAACAATTTAGGGAATCAGAAAAAAGCCTTTTGCAAAAGGTTGTGTTTGAGCTGATTCTTGTAGGAAACTAGAGAGTCCAAAAGACAGAGGTAGGCAATGAGTGAATTATAGGCATGTTGAGCAACTTATGCAAAAATAGAGGCAAGGTAAAGGAATGATGCATGTGAGGAATATCACAAAGTCAGTCTGACTGGACCGCAATGTGTGTGAAAGGGAGCTATGGAGTTTGAATTACACTGAGGCCATTTTCTCTCACTCTTTTTGTTTGAATTTTTGGGAAGGTGTTTGATTATTTACATGTTACCCTACATTTTATTTCCATTCCAATTAAAAGTGTTACTGATTCAAATAAAAAAAATAAGAAAAAAACCCTTGGATCCACTAAGAATTACTAATCAATTCAATTTCATTCAATTCAATTCAATAAACGCATTAAGACTACAAAGAAATTAGCCTGGAAAGACTTTAGTGTGTCCAGTAAATCTATTCATCCATATTCATTGTCAGCTGGAAAAGAGCAAGGCACCGGAGGGTTGAAAGTTTATAAGTGTTCAGAATGGTGGGAAGTACTTTCAGAAAAGGCCTTGGACCTAGAGTGTTACAAAATGGATTTCTGTACAGGGAAAGCATGAAGACACTAGGTGACTGTGTTAGTTGTGGAGCTGTGAGGCTGAATTAAGGGAAGGGAGGCAGAAAAAGGTAAGGAGAAAAATAGAGACAGACAGACATAGAGACAGAGGGGCAAAAGCAGAGAGGGAATGAAGCAAGAAAGTGGGAGAGGAAGAAAGAGGGAGGGCAGTGAGGGAGAGAGAGAGGGAGTCCATCTCTTTTTCTTCAGTGCCAAATATATGTGAAAATCCATTTTGTATTGGTTCTTCTCCAGGTAAAGGCTGTTCTCTGTGACTAAACCAGTATTTAGATATCCTCTCAACATCAGCTGGTACATCCCCATCCCACATTCTTAGTACTGTTCACATATTGGGGTTGGGGTGTGTGGAAAGAGTTAGAAAAGAGGATGGAGGCCAAGAAAAGGTAGGGAAGAAGAGAATTAATGCTCAGTCAACTCACTCTCATCAGTTGCAGGACAAAAGTGCATCTGCCAAATGAGAGAGAGGAGGAGCAGCAAAGGTTGGGAAATTACCAGGAAATCATCCAGAACTGAGCAGGATCAAGGCACTTGTGTCACTCAGGGAGACAAGCACTTTTGTCCTGGGGAGGAATGCTTGTCATTTTCCATCTGTTGCTACCTGCCCCATGGAGTCTCTTCAATGAAAGCAAGGCACAGTCAGTAAAGCCCATCAAAGCTCCATGTCCCTAGTGGTATTTAAACAGCTTACAGTATACCTTGAGTCAGAAGCAGCAATGAATATATCAAGTTTGTCAATCATAGCATTCAGAAGGAAGCCTTGCTTTCTAATTGTTCTGCCAGCAGTCATTGGACATAATTGAACATTTCAGGATTAGAGAGAAACAGAGAAGGGAGCAGCAGGAGAGAACTGGTAAAGGTTTCCCAGTTCTTTGAATTTACCTCTACTTTCTTGTTTAGTAACTGAACCAGTTACTAAAGCTATCTCAACTGGAGGGCAGGCCACAAGGTCTGCTTCACTCATTAGGGCAGAAAAGGGCTTATTGAGCCTCTCACTTTTACAAAAAGATATTAATGGAAACCCTCAAGTTAAAGGGATTTCATTAAATGTGAGAGTCACATCTGCATCTTATCAGGAGATGCTTCACCAGCCAAAAGCCCTGCTACACAGGAACCCTAAGGGGGAAGGAGACCAAGCACTCTTGTGTATCCATGAATGGCACCCTGCCGCAATACTTGAATAGAGATGATGCTATGAGAAGATAGCGTGTCTCAACTTGAAAAAGGCTTCATACCAGGGTACAATCAAAGTGAATTAAAAGGACACCTCTCTGATGATCGAATATCATCATTAAAACATCACTTTAATCTTGCTCACTTCTATACATACCAACTGAAATTCAGCATCTTGTGGGATACTAATATCTATGAGCACCAACGATCAAGTTTTCAAAAGGTTTTCAGAGTCATTATAGGTGGATACATTCTCCATGTCCCACAGGTATCCACCCTCCCCCCAATTTGATGTAATATTCCATATGAAATAAGTGTTGGAACTGGAAGGGGCCTACTCCAATTGCTTCATTTTACAATTGACAAAAGTGAGGCCCACAAAGGTGAAGTAATATCTCTAACATCAGAGACTATCCAAGTTGTAGAGATGGTATTTCAGCCCAGATTCCCTGATTCCAAAAGGAATATTCTATATTCTTTCCATTGTGCCATTCTGGTTCTACTATTTCTCATGATAATCACCTAAGAGAAAATTCTCCCTTCTTCTCAAAGTGAAGAGAGTATTGTACCATCCAAACTCAAGTGTTAAAGAGAAACCCAAGACGGAACAAAGAAAAATGCCACATTTGATATAACCTCTAACACCTTCTCTGACTACTGACTGCCTTAAGAAATGGAACTATTTACTAAGGCTATCATGATTTCAACAAACATTTATTAACCCTTACATAAGACACAGGCAGGTGAGTGGATCAAATACTCAGCAGAAAATTAAAATCTTAGATTTTAAAGCAGGAAGAGACGTTAGAGGTCATTTATTCCAACACTAACATTCAACCTAGAAGAAAACTAAAGCTTGGACAAATTAAGGACACATTTCCAAATTTACACAGCTAATTAGTGGCACAGTAATTATCATGTGAGGTAGCCTTAATTTTAATGCACCATTCTTCCAATTAGATCACACTGTGAAAAGTATATGCAAAGGAAAAGAAGTAGGGATATAACCTCTATATATGAGGCATAAACAGTAGTGTAGGTTGGCTTGACCATAAGATTCATAAAAGTAAATGAAAACATGGAATGCACACTCAACTTGGCATAATAGTAGGGATTCTCTATAGATGGCAATGTTTTCTGTTTGTCAGATAACATTGGAATGATTGATTGTTTCAAGTCCAAGGATATTGCAAAGAATTCTCTTTGAAATCCAAAATAACATAAAAGAGTTCAACAAACAGTAATAATTCTCACAGGAAATACCAAATGGATGAAATATGTCTATTGCTCAGGTCACGACAAACATTTAGGCAAACTGTAGTTAGTCCATCAGCATGCATGTCTTGAACCGACTTCGAAAATGGACATTGATTTGGTTCCAGATTTGAGAAGAGGAGAATGAGTTCTACTTCATTACAGAAATGAATATTTTTTTCTCTCTCTATTTTTGTACACATATAGACCCATGTCATATTGTTTAGATAAATGACAAGCTGTATGTTGTAGTGGAAAACACATTGGACTTGGAATCTGGAAGCCTGTATTTCAATCTTGGTTCAATCATTAACAAGCAACTCACTAACTACCTGCATTATTGCTTTCCTCATTTCTCTAATGTGAATGACAAAAAGAGACTTCTTGAGAATGGGAAGTCATTAAAGCTGCCTGAAAGAAAGGCCCATTTTTAACATAAATTTTATTCCAAAGATCACATGTGGATCAACCCTTCATGATCCCATTTGAGTTTTTCTTGGCAAAGATACTGGAGTAGTTTACATTTCTTTCTCCAGCTCATTTTATAGATAACAAAACTGAGGCAAACTTCTTTAAGTGAACCCCCAGGGTCAGACAGACATGGATACAAGTCACAGAATTCTGTAGGTTAAAGAAGTAAGTCACTGCAAGTCATTCAAATCAATGAAAGGGGAAAAAAGGATTTGTTAAGCACCTACTATGTACAAAGAACTATGTTAAGTATTGGAAAGATGAATAGAAAATCAAGATAATTCTAGATTACAAAGAGTAAGCAATATTTGGTGAAACAACAGATATAGGAAGTTTCCATTTCAAATCACATGGAATTGGGCTTGGATTCTTTAGGGTGCAGCAGCAAAGTTGATATTGAGGCTTATTTAATTTCATTTTCATTAATAATATCAGATAAGTTTCTTATGCTAAATCATTTCACAATACCAAGGGCTTTGGTAGCTTGAAACTTCTTTTCTGGGTCTTCCATAGCTGTGACTACTAACGAACCTTGGGTTGTAGGAGCTGCACGGGATGATGAAAGCCACATGTCCATAAATATTATTTCCATTTATTAGAGCTTTTAGGAACTAAAAGGTGAGTTGAAGATGAAGGGAAGATATCTAAAATAAGTAAAATCAAGTTAAGGAATGAGAGAGGAATATATTGAGAGAGGGAGATAGGGGGAGATAGAATGGGGTAAATTATCTCACATAAAAGTGGCAAGAAAAAGCAGTTCTTTAGGAAGAGAAGAGAAGGCAGGTGAGGGGGAATGAGTGAATCTTGCTCTCATCAAATTTGACCTGAGGAGGGAATACCATATGTACTTAATTGGGTATCTTACCCCACAGGAAAAAAAGGAGATAAAAAGATAAAAGATAAAAAAGGGGGGATGATAGAAGGGAGGGTAGATGGGGGTGGAGGTAGTCAAAAACAAACACTTTCGAAAGGGGACAGGGTCAAGGGAGAAAATTCAATAAAGGGGGATAGGTTAGGAAGGAGAAAAATATAGTGAGTCTTTCACAACATAAGTATTGTGGAAGGATTATATATAATGATACGCATATGGCCTATGTTGAATTGCTTGAATTCTTAGGGAGGGTGGGTGGGAAGGGAAGAGGGGAAAGAATTTGGAACTCAAAGTTTTAAAAACAGGTGTTCAAAAACAAAAAAAAAGGTTTTGCATGCAACTAGAAAATTAGATCCACAGGCAATGGGGTGTAGAAATTTATCTTGCCCTACAAGAAAGGAAGGGAAAAGGGGATGGGAGGGGAGTGGGGTGACAGAAGGGAGGGCTGACTGGGGAACAGGGCAACCAGAATATATGCCATCTTGGAGTGGTGGGGAGTGTAGAAATGGGGAGAAAATTTGTGAGTCAAACTCTTGTGAAAATCAATGCTGAAAACTAAATATATTAAATTAAAAAAATAAAGAAAAAAAAGAAATCACAAAAAAAAAGAAAAAGAAGGGTAAGAGAACAAGGCAGCTAGAAAGGAAGAAATTGAGGAGGAAGAAGATGAACAAAGGGAATACTGGGAGAATTGGCTTCACTTTGTATTTCTTTTTATTTAGCCTTCAGGAAGCAATGCATACCTCATATCCTTTGTAGGTACAAAACTATAGTTAGACTATTAAGGACTTCCAGTGTTAGGGTGAGGAGTATGTATACTATCACAGAACCTATTTGAAAATTGCCACTACATTACATTCTCCAAAAATGATCATTCAGTCTCTTCTTCAAGACTGCTAGTTCTGGGAACCCATTGTCTACCATGACAGACTAGTATTTCTCCTCCCTAGAAGCAATGTCCCTGACCTCCATACATGTACACATGCTACATGTTCAATGTGGGATATCATACTCAAAAGTCCTCTCAAGCAAGGAGAAACCAAAAGTTACACTGTCTTTTTTTTTGTATTTTCACTCACTGCGTCATATAACCCAAAACAGTGAGCAAGTGAGGCTTGGGCTAAGAACTATCATTGTCCAGTCACTGAGTCAGAGTGATTTAGATTTAAAGGCATAGTCAAGTACCTCCATTTGAATTCCTATGGGCCTTGTCAGGCTTGGTTTACCAGGATTGTACCATTTTTTGTTGTTGTTAAAATGATTATACTATGCTACTACTTCAAATGATCATGATAGATAGGCACACCACTGGTAGATATCGTGTAGTACTTGGAATCAGTAGAAACTTTGTTCAAATCCCTCCTCTGATGTTTATAAGTTGTTTGGCTAGAGTTGAGTCATTTAACCTGCCTAAGCCTCAGTTCCTTTATGTGTAAAAATGACTTCTGGTAATACCTGAATACCTATTTCAAAAAATAGCTGGAGTCTCTAATGAAAAAAAATGTATATTAAGTGTTTTTCAGCCTTTAACATATCATATGATTGTCTAGCAGCAATGAGGCTGGTCTTAGCATCAGGAAATCCTGAGTTCAAGTTCTCTGAAACATCTTATGTGACCCAAATCATGTGACTTAACCTCTCAGTGATACTTGGAAAACCTCTAAGACTACCTTGTAGAATATTTGATGACTTGAATTTGTTTAGAAAGTTTCCTCACTAGTGATATCTTTATATCACTATAATCACAGATTCATACAGAAATTAGTATTATTTTATTGTGTTATTGAAATAATAATTATAATAAACACCCCACTGTTTTAGTATCTGGTTATATGATTTAAAGAAGTACTAAGAAGCAAGTAGATGATTCATTGGATAGACCCGAGGCCTAGCCTGGAACCAGGAAGACCTGAGTACAAATTGGGCCTCAGATATTTATTATCTGTAGGACCCTTGGAAAGTCAATTAACCTCTGTTTTCCTCTGTTTCCTCAACTGTAAAATGGGGACAATAATATCAAATACCTTCCAGAGTTGTTATGAGGATCAGTTCAGATAATATTTATAAAAATTCTTAGTAAATTGCCTGCTAGTAGGTGCTATGTAAACACATATCCCCTCCCCCTCACTAATATAAAACCTCTCCACTGAAATTCTATTCCAACTATCTTTATTGTATGGATGTGATAAAGAGTCCAGTCAGGACCTGAGTTAAATCCTAGCTCTGTTACCTCCTACCTGTGCAATCCTGGGAAAATCATTTTACGTCTTTGGGTGTTAGAGGAGATCAACTAGATAATCTTTAGCAAGGTCTCTGCTAGCTATAAACCATGTGATCTTAGTAGTCAATCATGATTCATAAGAACACATCCAATGGGAAATTATTCAAAATAAGTATACCCAGACACTTTGATTCATAACAAAGTTATCACTACTCACATTTTCTTTTAACAAGTTTTGATGGAATGAGGTTGGAGAAAAGGCACATTCAATGTAGTTGTAGTAATGGTGGAAAGGGGAGTGAAAATGGTAGTGATGGTTTACATGGATATCTTTAGTTGTATTTCTAAATCTCTGTTTTTGGTAAGATATGTAGATATCTATAGACTTATATATTCATACATAACACATGGTATGATATATAAGTACACATATGTGTATATACACACATGCACATATATATACATATATATATATATATATACATACATACATATAGAGAGAGATACAGATATAGATCTCTATCTCTATCTATATTTATCACATGAAAATTTTCCAGACTTGGGTGTCAGGAAAAGGCCTCTTTTCCTTTCCTCCATCCCATTATAAGATGTTTACTTGGCTTGGAAAATTTTTCAAACATGTTATGGGTTTAGAAAAGTTGAAAATAGTGGGTCGACATAGATATGTTGACTCCCCTAGTATTTTTTTCAGTGATATGACTTCATAACTGACTAAATTGGAACTTTCACTGGAAAAAAAATTACTCCTAGAGAGCAACTAGCTACCATGAACTGAGCTCTAACTCAGCTTGAAAAGCCCATAAGCATATTTTAGAACAATTTCCTTCTCTTAAAATTACAGTCATCTCAAAATGATATTGCTCAGCTTAGCTAAAAACAAAGGAAATAAGTCAAATCAGGGAATCTCATTCCAGCTTGTTACATTCACTTTCTCTATGACTGAATCCTTTCCCTGAGCAATTAGCAAGATACTACCAAAAAAGGAACCACAATTCCTGCCCAGTAGTTCCCCCTGCCTAACCCCCATTGGAGATGCTATAGAGCAATTAGGGATTGGATGAGGGAGGAGAGTAAGTGTCTATAAACTAAACAGAAAAGGAAGTAAAGGGTCGGTCAGGTGGCCCAGTGAGTAGAGCACCGGCCCTGGAGTCAAGAGGACTTGACAGACTTACTACCTGTGTGTAGTAAGTAACTCCAATTGCCTTGCCTTCCCACCCTCCAAAAAAAACTTAATTGAAAAGGAAGTGAAGTGAAGGACAAGTGCCTCCAAGTAAAGCACAAGTAAAGTCCTCTAATGACTTATCGTGTAATGGAGGTGAGCCCCAGTTTCTTAACAGCCCAAGTGTTAGATTTTAGATGTCTTTTAGACATCCACTTTAAGATTCTCTCTCTCTCTCTCTCTCTCTCTCTCTCTCTCTCTCTCTCTCTCTCTCTCTCTCTCTGTCTCTCCCCACACCACTATCCTGATTGCCCTCCTATCTGACCTCTCCTCTGTTTCATTTAAACATAGTTGTCCCTCAGGGTTCTCTCCTGGACTGTCTTCTCTTTCTCTCTTTATACTACTACTGATTTTATCAGCTCCCACGGATTTGATTGCTAACTTTATGCTGATGATTCTCAAATCAACCTATCCTGCCTCAGTCTCTCTGTTGACCTCCAATCTCACATTTTCAACAATGTTTCAGACGTCTCAAACTGGATGTTCAGTAGATATTTAAAATTCAACATGTTGAAATTGGATGCATTATTTCCTCCCCCCCAAACCCTCTCTTGCCTCCTCCTTTCTTGATTACTATAGAGGACAACAGCATCCTCCCAGTCCCTCAGGTTCACAACCTAGATTTCCACTATCATCCTGCCAAATCCAAGTTGTTGCCAAGGCCTGTTTACTTCACCTTTGCAGCATTTCTTGAATATGCCACCTTTTCTCCTCTGACACTGACACCACCCAGGTGGAGGCTCTCATCATCACCTCATGTCTACATTGCAATAAACGTCTGGTGGATCTACCTGCCTCAAATATCTCCCCACTCCAATCCATTATCCATTCAGGCAGTAAAGGTTTTTTGTTTTTTTTTTTCCCTAAAGCACAAGTCCAGCCATATCACCCCTTCAGTTCCTACTTATCAAACTCCATTGTTTTCTATTACCCTCAGGAGCATCCTAGCTATTCCATAAATAAGACACTCCACCTCTTATCTCTGAGTCTTTTCTCTGGCTGTGTTCTATGCCTAGAATTATCTCCCTCCTCAGCTCCAACTGCTGACTTCTCTGGCTGTCTTTATGTCCCAGCTAAAATCCCATCTTCTGTAAGAAAGCTTTCCCAACCCTCCTAATTCCAGTGCCTTGCCTTTGTTAATTATTTCCTATTTATCTTGTACATAGCTTTATTTGCATATATGCATTTGCATGTAAGACGGGAATTGTCTTTTGCCTGTCCCCACTACTCCCAAACACAGAACTTTGTATATAGCATGGCAAATAGCAGGGAGATACTTAATGTTTATTGATTGATTGGTATGTATGTATGTATGCATTTGTGAGAAATTACTAAAGCATGGAAGAGATGGAGGTCTTCATTTGTGGAAGAAGGGAGTACACCAGTAAAAGACACATCTTTCAAATTGCTGAGGAACTAGTATTGGTCATATCATTCTTCTATGTAACTTTTAGTGGAATCATATACTATTCTACTATAGCGTTATCTGAAACCTTTAGATGATACATGTGTATGTGCATTTTACATACATTTGCATGTTTATACCTACATGTGCATACATTTGTATCTATATATAGAGAGATGTTAGGAAGCTTAGGATATATACATGTATACATATAACATACACAGCCTTAAGATGTATATGTGTGTCTTTTGTGTATATAATTATCATTATAAAATAATATTAACAATATTGTGTTAATATCAGATAACAATGTATTAGTAATATTGATATGTTACATTATAATTATATATACACATGTATTTGTATCTGTGTGTATGTGTGTTTGTGTGTGCACGTGTGTGTCTCAAAGCCTGCTTACTGCTAAGGTTTTTTCTGCAATTAGCCATATGTGTTTGTTAATAAGTTACTCCCATGGACATGGATAAAGACTAACCACTTTCTAAAGTGGTTATAAAGTATAAAATATTCAGTAGTTCACTATTGTTCTAGTTAGCTACATTAGTCTAAGGGGATGAAAGAAGCTGGGAGAGAAGGAAAGAAACTTAATACATAAAGCTAATCCTAATAATGAAAGGAAGGTTTTTTTGGTTTATTTTATTTTGTTTTGTTTTGGTTTTTGGAGGCCTTCAGCTAGTAGTCATATGTTGAGAAAACAGTGTACTTCGAAGGAAGGTGAAATAGGAATGCAAAAGATACATAAGGACAATGGAACACGAAATTATTGGGAAGAACCTTAAGGCAGGAAACACCAACAGGGCTGGCAATGAGACAACACATTTCTAAAGTGTGTCAGTGTTCTAAGAGAGTTGAGAACAAGGGAAAAAAAAAAACACAAAAAGGTGAGTGGAAGAAGTGGTGAAAAGAAAGACAATCACACACAATATAGGGAGTGGAATTAAGACCAAGAGATATCAAAAAGAGTCAGGAAGACTACTCCTGGCATCATTTTCAGATGGTATTCAAGGACCTTTTTGAAGAGTTTTTATTTGTTTATTTTTTATTCACTTCTTTCTTTCTCTCTCTCTTTCCTTCTTTCCTTCTTTCCATTACAGTTAGGTGGTACAGTAGAAAGAGTGTACTTGATTCAGGAAGGCTTAAGTTCAAATGTAGCCTCAGACACTTCCTAGCTATATGACTCGAGCAAATCATGTAACTTCTATCTGTCTCAGTTTCTTCATCTATAAAATGGAGTTAATAATGGCACCTACTTCCCAGGTGTCATGAGGATAAAATGCTTTATAAATACCTGTCACAGTTACTATCATAGTCATTATTAACAATAACACTAAGAAAATCTAAGAGTTTATCTTAGTTCGGGTCCTCTTCATATTGATGCCATAAACAAGTGAGTAGAAGTAGGAAGATGACCAAAACTTCAGGCATAGAAATGGCCAGTTTTCTAATCCTTGGGTATTGTGAGGCTCAAGTGAGATAATTGCCACATACCTTGCGAAACTTAAAGTGCTATGCAAATGCCAGTGTTCATCTGTGTCATCATCATCATCATCATCGTCATCATCATCATCATCAGACCACAGTCACCAGGCTTCTAATCCAGTGATGACATCTTTGCCTTAGTGAGTCTTCTACTGCACTCCTGCTGAGATCAAGCAATGTTTATAGAGCAATGCTAGGGTGTGCTGGGAAATGCTTGACAACTGGGGTTCTGGGGGGAGGAAGGTGTGCACCCACCCACACTTTTAAGTTTAATCTGCATTATCAATACTTTCTTAAATCAAACAATAAAACAATAGATCAAGCCTTAATTTTAGGTATTGCCTATTTCTGAGGTGTCAGTGTTTACCCTGAAAATTTAACATTTGGCTCTCCCAAGCTAATCAAAGCTTGTCATAACTTTATTATAAATTACTTGTAATCTGGATTCCAGCTACATCACTCAACTGAAAGTATCGTCTACAAGGTTTCCCTCCATTCCCATCCATTTTGATCCTTCTGTAGCATTTGCCTTTGTTCATCATCTCCTCCTCCTAGATATTCTCATAACCTAAGCCATAGTTTCCTGATGTTTAAAATGAGACAATTGTACTAGGATGTCTTCTGATATGCTTTTTAGCACTGGAGCAATAATCTGATGATCCCATGAGAAAAGAGAAACCAAATCCATATTTGACTTAAAACAAACAGGTGACGATCACTACTCTCTCATAATACACACATACTCACACATACACTCATATTTAGATACACAAAGGCACTCTGCTTCTTACAGTCTGCATAAGTTTAGCTGAGTTAGTTTCTAGATCTCAGTGTGTCCTTCAGTTAAGATGATGGGGTAGGCTACTACAGATGACCTCTGAATTCCCTTTCAATTCAAAATCTTCTGTGTCCTTAAGGAAAAATTCCCAATTTTGTTTTGCTGATTTCCTTTGTCTTTGACTATGAAAACTGGTCAAGCAGCTGTATTTTTCCAAGGGTTAGTTGAGCAACTTGGTATAGCACTTTGAGAAGCTCAGGCTCCTGGCACACTATTGTCTTCTAAGGTCCTTTAGTCTGGGCACTTGAATCACTCTGCCTTAAGCACCTATATATATATATATATATATCTGAAGTGAAAAATAGAGTGGTTACAAAAAGTCTCTCTTGTACTTCTAAGAACATTTGTCTACTCCCCAAACCCTGCCAAAGCAAGACCAAATAGCCCAATTAGGAGGTTTTTGTTGTTTATTTACCTTCCCAGAATCCCTTTATTTCGAACCTGCCTTAGAGAACATCTAAGTAGAAGGAGCAAAGGAAATAGTTGAAGAGCTAACACTCTCAGAATACTTTATCTGTAAGGGAAGGCAGGGAATAACCCTGATTCCTATTTCTAGATGTCAATTTCTCTTACAGAAAAAAAATGTCTCTAGAACAGTAAGAGAATAAACAAAGTAATGTTTAGGACCTTTTATCAGTGAGCCTTATCTAGGGTAGCTCAAGGACAGGGCTGGGGGGAAGGGGCAATTGATGCCTCTTTTCCCTTTTCTCTAGGGAAAAAAAGGGGTAAGATTCTAGAATGGGTAGAGGGTGTAAAATAGAAAAAGAAAACTTTCTGTTCACTTCATTTTATGAAGTAAAGGAGATATCATAGCACCTAAGAGAATAAAGGTTTATAAATTGGGGAAGCATAGAGGGTATAAATGACCTATACGTGCTTAGATGCAGGTTAAATAGGCTACCCAAGATTGTGTAAGATCAGTGATGGAGCCAGGACAGCCAAGTAGTCAGCTCCACCTGTTATGATCTTGTTGCTCAAAATGAATCAGCAGAGTGATGTTGTGGTGAAAAAAGAGGACCCATTTTGAGTTTCATTAGTAATAACTGGCAATTCATGGCACTTTAAAGTCTGTAAATTTCCACATATGTATTATCTCATTTGAGCCTCATGAAAACTGTAACAGAGATACCACAAGTGTTTTTAGCCACACTTGAGATGAGATGATTGAAAATCAGAAAAGTTAAATTACTTGCTCATTTTCAAACAACTAATCTATGTTTTCCTAATTTCAGATTCTGCAATCTACTCACTATGCTGTATATCAGCAGATTGCCTAGAATTGAGGTGGAGACTGCTTTACTTTCTTCTTCCTTTGTCAGACCACATTTAGAGTTTTGTGCTCAGGTAATGAACTATATTTTAGTAGTAATGTGGACAAGTTGATATGCAGCCAAGGGGAGGCAACTAAAATGCTCAAGGGATTTGAAACTATGCCATATTCAGACTGTTTGAAGGACATACAAATGTTTACCCTGGCTAAAAAAAGTCATAGGGAATTTGGAATTGTGCTAAAAATGTGAACAAAGTGGTCATTACCTTTGATTCAAAGATCACGCCTCTGTGCTGTATAGGGATTGCATTATTCAGGTCACTCTGATAGTTCAGATTTAGGATTAGAATGAAATGAGGCATCTATCTATCTATCTATCTATCTATATATCTTACATAACATTTAACAAAAAAAGTTTATTCAACAATAATATGGAAAAGATACACATCAAATATACATTTTTGTTCACCTGGACACAGTTTCCCTCCCTTCTCCACCACCTAATTCCTAACAAGTACTTGCATGGTCAGATTTGTTTATGGATGTTGATTTAAACGGCAGACCATCAAGCATGAGAAGCCCTAACTATTCATATTTCCGGTTTTTAGGCCTTATGTCATTAATAAGTTACATGAGTGGTTCAATGGTTCCAGTGCCCTGGAAACATCAAGTTTAAAGGGTGATTCTGCTGACTTTCAAGGAAACTTTGGGCATGTGAGGAAACTTTCTTGCTGTATAATGGGGCCTTCTATCATTGTTTTTGACCATATTGTTAGTAGATCTTGCTCCCTATCACACAAGGATGTACCCTAAAATGGTCAAATACAGCAATATAGATACCTTATTTAACAAAATATTCATAGTAACATTTATTGTGGTAGTAAAAACCAAAATAAAAATTCAGAAACAAAGTAGGTGCCCATAGATTGGGAAATTACCAGGAAAATTATAGCACATTTTTAGAATGGAATATTACTGCATTGGGGAAAACAAAACTTCAAAGTGAAAAATTCAGAGAAACATAGCTTGGTCAAAACATATATGGAGATAGCCCTGTGTCCTTTCCCATTCAACTTATGTAAACACTCTGGCTGAGGCATTTCCCATGGAAGGTTGAGCATCCTTGACAATTCCAGTGAGATAAGCACTTTAGACTCTTGATAAATGACATGTATAACTGGATATTTCTAGTTGATCCATATGTACACTCCCTTTTTGCTTCCTCCATTCGAAATAAAAAATCAAGGACTGTATTAAAGAAGTATGGACATTGATCAGGAAGAACAGTATACTTAACATAGTTTAATTGATCCTTTCCTCTTTGTGTTTTCTTTTTTGTCTCTTTCTCTGGCAACCTCTTCTGATTTGTTTTTCTTGACACGATAACAGATGACATAAGAGGGATTCTGAAATGAATAGCTGTTCCCTTCTCATTAATTTCAGAAGTTTGAGAAGTTAGATGCTCTTGGAAAGAGGCCCAGCAGTAGATAAGCTCTGAAACAACTTCTCAGAAGAAAAGCTCACCACTGGTAGAAGGATGTGCCAGTGCCTGCCAGGAGATAGGAACCTTAGGCAAATGCTCTAAGAATGCAGAGCTAAAATGAAGGTAAAACAACTGTTTTCAATCCCCCTTTCAATCTCCATAGAGAGGAGAATAGGAGTTATGGGGAATTATTGCAAGAATTTATTATTGTCAATGTGTGCTTATATGTCTTTTATGATTTAAACATTTGTTTTTGGTGGAAGAAATTAGTAGATGTCTTTTGCCTGCTTTACTCTATAAATCAAGTACTTTTCAAGAAGGGATGGATACTATTGATCCCTATTGTAGAGGCTAAAACATAAGCCAAATCTAAGCATAGTTTAAGAGTTGCACCCAGAGTTCCACTCATGTGTGTGGCCCTAATGAACCAGAAAGTGTGAAAAGAACTTGACTAGCATAATTCAGAGGTCAAGACTTCCTAGGACCAAACTCAGTCCACATGAACCTAGAGCTAGTATTACTCTTTTCTAGTATAGTGATCACCAATCCTTTGACTCCATGGGTCTATTACCTAAGGAGAGTTAGAGGTACCAGTGGAAAGTGAAGAAAGTAGAACAACAAAAATAACTATAAATACATACATACATACATACATACATACGTACATACATACATACACACATACATACATGTGCATATATATATATGTATGTGTGCATACATATATAGGCACTAATTAAAATTGCACAATTGAAAAGGATTTAGTGAAACACATTGCTTTGGAATTATAACAACCAACTTTCATCTTGCAGAAGAGTTGTAAAATTTTACATCCCACCTTTCATTTACAGAAGCAGGATGCTATGACTGTGGGATTTTGCAAAATTGTCAGACAAGGTGGATGTGTTGTTAATTTTTTAATTAATTGTCTTTTTTTCTCATTGTTATAATAGAAGCATGACTAGGTAGGGGGTGGTATATATCTATAAATTAAAGCAACATAAAAACAAAACGCCTCAATAAAGTTTTTACAAATAAAAGTACTTAGAAGAGACATGATAGCTTTTTTTCAAATATTTTCAGACCTTAATGCATAGTGTAAACATGAGCTATTGTGAGTATGCTTATTTGAAGGGCTGCCATGTAGAAGAGGAATTAAACTAACTTTGGCCCTAGAGAGAAGGACTAGGAAAATAAATAAAAGCCACAAAACGGCAGATTTCCATTTAATGAAAGGGAAAATACTTAACATTTAAAGCTTCCAGAATTGAATATGCTATATCAAAAACTAGTAAGTTCCAGTCTTCAAGTGGAAGGTGGATGCTTATTTATGAAAGATGTTATAGGTGGCATTCTTTTTTAGGGATGGTTTGTATTAAATGGGCTCAGGGATCCCCTCCAACTCTGAGTTTCTACAATTCCATGAAAACTCTGGCTTCTCTAACCAGCTCCAACACCACACCATATGGATATTTATTTTCTAAAACAGATCTCATGAGAGATAGTTGTCAGGAAGGCCTCCTTTGGTGTCCATAGGAACAGGACATTAGATGTTTAATTTCTGATGACAAAAAAATCTGATAGTGATCCTCAAATTTTATAGAAAAAATAAATATTTATTCTTCAAGGCAAAGGCATTTTATGCAATGTTTAAATCCGGAATCAATTTTGAACACACTGCAGAGATCTCTAGGACAGGTTTCTAAACTGAGAATACTGAAAAAAGTTGCTGTGATGGACCCTTAACTGGCATCTTCAGAATCCATAACATTAGAGAGAGATATTGTATCAGGGAAATTTCTCACTTGTTCCACATCTGTTGCAAGGGTAAGAACTGCCTTTTTTTTGCAGGTATTCAGAGTGATATTTTTAGACACATGGAATATAACACCTGTGGCTAGATTCTTTTGAGCACATGTATTTTGGGAGATTTTAAATCTTTTTTAAAAATGTTTTATGTCACATTTAATTCTTCTATCCCAAAGAGCTATTTCTTATAATAATTCAACATATTGAAACATTTGATATTTTATTCACCATCCCATATCCATTATTTTCTACATACACATGAGATGTCTTTTTCATATACCTTCTTCAGGGATGAGCTCGGTCATTATAATGATACAGCATTCAATTTTCACTTGTAGGGTTTTTTTTGTTAAATTCTATTTACAGTTCTATAGTCACTGTATTTATGGTTTTCATAGTTCTTACTGCATTGGACATCAGTTAATATGTCTTTCCATACTTTTCTGCCTTTGATATATTCATTATTTCTTAAACACAATAATACCCCATTATATTCATATACTACAACTTGTTTAGCAATTTTTCAATACATGTGAATCTCTTTTGTTTTCAGTTTTTGCTTTTGTTACTACAAAAAGTGCTAGTAAAAATAATTCAATGTACGTAGATAGGGGCTTTTTATTTTATCATTGACATCCTTGGAGTATATGACAATATAATCTCTAGCTCACAGGGGATGGACATCTTAGTGAAATTTTTACATAGTTCCAAATTGAGCATATATATTTTAATGGACACATATAGCCCCATGTATTTGCCCACTGCATGTTCACTTGCCTGCATTAAGAATGCTTCAAGAGACATTCTTTAAAGGCTAGGTTCTATGAAAAGCATATAAAGGGAAAGTGGTGTTACTCACTTAAAAAATAATGAATGTGTCCAGTAAATATATATTTTAAAAGTGATTCTGAGATCATATAATTATTATAATTATCTTGCATATTTAGTTTATGCCAAGTGCATATTTTAAATATGAACACTTGCATAATATAATAAAATAAGCAGGCAAGTAAGAAGGGCCAGGTACTAGTCTAGAGTCTACCACTGAAAATCTGTGACCTTAATGAAGTTCAAATCTCTGGGATTTGATTTCCTCAATTGGAAAATTGTATCCTTCAAGTCAAAGAATGTCTATGAGATTTGGTTCATCCATAATTCAATCCATCTATCAACAAATATTTATTGACAGCCTACCACATGCCAACACTCTACTGGGCATTATATAGAATGCAAAGATGTACAAGAAATGGCCACTCTTTCAGAAGCTCTTTAATTGGTGTGACAAGACAGATAGATATTGAAGAGCTCTAGCAATACAATTCAGTATATAAGAAATAAGATATATTACCTAAGGGAGAGAGTGTTGAACTTGATATCAGAAAACCTGGTTTCTATACCTACTTCTATCATTTACTAGTTATGTGACCAAGGGCAATTCTCAGTACCCTACGCAACTCTCTACTAACAAGACAAAAAAACAGACCCTCATTTGGCACACATAGGAGTTTCCATGACAAAGATTTCTCTATCCTAATGAAATTTCAGATCAATACATATACATACATACATACATAATGTATGTAATATAAGCTCCAAATTAGGGATGTTTCAAGAGGTCATGCAAATGAAAGGGCACCATAGGACAGAGTTGTTAAGGAAGATTTCATAAAGGATTTGGTATTTGCATTGGTTATTAAAGGTTATGTAGCATTCAGATAGTCTGAAAGGAGTCAGAAAGCACATTCCAAGTAAGATGAATGATGTGAGCAAAGGAATGAAGATATAAATCATAATCTCATATTGTTTTAGAATTGGAAGGGCCCTTAGAGATCATTTAGCTTCACTCCCACCACCATTTTACAAATGAGATGCATTTGTATGACAGGCTAAGTGAGTTGCCCATGATCTTACAGTTAGAAATAAGACTTCTATATCCCCATCCCAGTCTAGATTGGCCATTTTTACTACGTGGTTCCCTACATATATTATAGTCTGACTCAGGAACGTGCTAGAATCGGCTTTTTTTTTGCCTCTCAAATGTACATTCTTAAATTTTCAAGGAGCATTTACAGAAATTGGCAAATGCTACAAATCGCAACTTGCTTTATTGTTTTGTTGATTGTATAGATTTAAGGAAGTGATGGAGAAGCCATCAATAATGCAGATTAAATTTAAAAGTATTTAATGAGTATTTTTTTCCAACCAGAAACCCAGTTTTTAAATATTTACCAGTGTTCCCTACTCTGACTCTTGAGTACAGTCTAGAATCATAGGATCATATATTTAATTTTGTAAGGAGATTTAGAAGTCATATTATCCATCCCTTTCATTTCCAAATGAGGAAATCAAGGCCCAGAGAGGAGGAGGGGGTACACAGTCTTCTAATTGTGTTAACTAGTACTCTTTATATTTCAATTCCTTGTTTCCTACAACACAGAGGGATTCATTTCTTAGTATTTCTCTCCTTTAACAGGATAGAATATCCTTATATATAAAATGAGGTGTCACACAGGATGACCTCTGAGGCCTCTTTTCTTTCTAGAGCTTTACAATTCTAGGATATTTATTAAAACAATAAGTTGATCTATAAGTCAGCAAGTATTTATAAACATCCTATTGTATTCAGTACAACTTTCTGCCCTGGGGCTTGATGGGGCTGTTCAAGATATATGATTTCAAATCTCACTGGGGTATAAATATGGAAAGGGTTCAGATATCCTATCACAACCTAACACTTTCCCTTTTGTCCTCATTCCTATCATTATGGCAGGCTTTGTTGCTGAGATTCCAGGATCACTTAGAGGAGACTAGTCTCTTCACTTCCAGAAGGAAAAACTTCCTTTGTCTCTTTTAGGAGCACCTAACCCCTTTGGTTTCTCCAGACTCCACTCAAATTAGATCTTAAAATCAAATTGTCCAAGATACATATCTTTATTAAGTATCAGCTGTTTGATTTTCCAGGTCATACTGCTGTTTGTTCTTCATTCTCAAAGAGGACCATGACATCAAGATGGTGATGCCATGACATGCAAGTGAATTAGATTTAAGTGAGGGAGGGCTGTACAGAGTCAACAGCCTCATTTTCTCCTCCTGAGCTATCTGGATCCAGTGGCCAGATATAAATCATGATAACTGGAGATGACCCAGTATGAAGTGGGGGAAACTTTGCCTTTCCAAGCTAAAGTCTTTAACAGGTCCTTGTTTCAATGAGGCAATGACCATTCAGTGACTAAGGCATAGTAAAAAAAAATGAGGCAGAGAATGGCCTCTTAAAAAATAGATCTGGGAGGGGAAACCCTCAGGGTTTCTGGCCAAAACAAAAACAATTGTAATTTACATTCATTTTGAGCCAATCTGGACCTGAACAATGACCAAATAGGGTTTGGCCAGAGACCCACTTTTGCCCAATCAATAAGAGCCAGACCAAGTTGAATTTAAGGCTGGTCTTTAAGAGAAAAGAAAGAAAAATTCCTTTTGGGCAGAGTACTGAGAGAGAGAGAGAGAGAGAGAGAGAGAGAGAGAGAGAGAGAGAGGAAAGAAGGAAGGAAGGAAGGAAAGATGGAAAGATGGATGGAAGGAATTAAGGAAGGGAGGAAGGAGGGAAGGAAGGAAGGAAATTAAAGAAAGAAAGCAAAACAAAAAAGGGAGGAGAGAGAGCATGAGCAAGCCCAACTGGCCATTTTCAGTTTCATTGCCAGTGGGAAGCTCCTTTTCTACTCACAGAGGTTGCCATTTGTCCTTTGTTATTGAAGATAATAATGACATCAGAGAAGTCATGCCATGACATGCAAATGAATTGAATTTAAGTGAGGGAGGGCTGTCTGAAGTCACCAGCCTCATTTTCTCCTCTGGAACCATGTGGGTCTAGTGGCCAGGTCACATATGATGTACAGCAATGAGTAAAGACCAAATACAAACTAAGGTCTTCCTGCCACTAGGCCCAGAGCACACTTAGGTATCTTCAAGGACCTTGTTATTCTAAAAGAAGAGACAACATATGAACAAGTAGGCACATAGAAAAGATTTACATTGTTTATGGAAGGTAACCTTAGAGAGTAAGGAACTCACAACTGGAAATGAGAGACGAGGAGACAGGGATAAGGCAAGGCAAAAAGTGGCACTTGAGTTCAGTCTTACTGGAAATCAGGGATTCTAAACCTCTGTGGGTTTAAAATTATAGAATCACGGTTTCTAATGCTCTCAAATCTGCTCAGATTCACTTTTTTATATGTATCTGACAGAGCTTGTGAGAGAGCTCTGGTAAGATGCTGTTTTCACATTGCCATCTTGGCTCCACCCCCTCCAATGTAATGCTGAGTGAGCAGAGCAGAACCAGGAGAACATTATACACAATCACAGATATATGTATTCTGTGAAGACTAACCCTGATAAACTTTGCTCTTCTCAGCAATACAAGGTGCAAAGACAACTCCAAAGGACTCATGATGGAGAATGCTATTTACATCCAGAGAAAGAACTATGGAGTCTGAATGAAGATTGAGGTACACATTATGTTTGCCTTTTTTTCCCTTTTTTTTCTCTTTTGTTTTTGAGGGGTCTTTTTTGGTTCTGTCTCCTCTTCCTCATGATTCATTCCATTGGTCATAATTCTTCTTCACAACTTGACTAGTGTGTTATACATAGAAGCTATATCAGATTCCATGCCATCTTGGGGAGGGAGGTGCAGAGGGGGGGAAGAAAACCTGGAACTCAAAGTTATGTAGAACAGAGTGCTGTAACTAAAAATACAAACTCTCAAAAAAATAAAATTATAGAATCATATCCTGGCTTTATTTCATTATTCTAATACCGGAATCCTTTGAAGAATTTCATGTTTTCTCTTTTCTGCAACCCAAAAGAGAGTCTGACTACAGATATTTAATTAACAGCATCTAGCATTTTAATCTTTTTTTAAAAATAAACCTTTTTTACCTTTTATTTAGTATTTTATTTTACCCAGTTATATGTAAAAACAAATTTTAACATTTGTTTTTAAAACTCTGAGTTACAAATTCTTTCCCTTCCTCCCTCCCCACCCACCCTCATTGATAAGGCAAGCAATTCAATATAGCTTATACATATGTAGTCATGTAAAACATATCCATAATGATCATGTTGTGAAAGAAAACATAGACAAAAATACTCAAGAAAAATAAAGCAAAAAGAAAAAAGTATTCTTCAATCTATATTCAAACAGCATCAGTTGTTTCTGTGGGGATGGATAGCATTTTTCATCATAGATCGTTCAGCGTTGTCTTGGATTATTTTATTACTGAGAATAGTTAACTCATACACAGCTGATCATCTTAGAATACTGCTGTCACTTTATACACAATACATTTCAGTTTGTATCAGCTCATGCAGGTGTTTCCCAGTTTTTCTGAAAGCATCCTCCTCATCATTTCTTATACTACAACAGTATTCCATCATAATTTCATACCACAACTTGTTCAGCCATTCCCTAATTGGTGGGTTTCCCCTCATCTTTTAATTCTTTACCCCAGATAAAGAGCTGGTATAAATAATTTTGTACATAGAGGTCCTTTTCCTTTTCTTTTGATCTTTTGAGATACAGACCTAGTAGTGGTATTGCCAGGTCAAAGGGTTTGTATGGTTTTACAGCCCTTTGGTCATAGTTCCAACATCCCCTACAGAATAGTTAAATCAGCTTACAACTCCACCAGAAGTGCAATAAAATCTTATTTATTTTCCTCATCACCTCCAACATTTGCCATTGACCTTTTCTGTTCTATTAGCCAATCAAATAGGTATGAGGTAGTACTTTAGAATTGTTTCAATTTGCATTTTTCCAATAGATAGTGAGTTAGAATATTTTTTCATATGGCTATAGATAGATTTGATTACTTCCCCTGAAAATTCATCACATCTTTTGCTAATTTAACAATTGGGGAATGACTCATAGTTTTTATAAATTTGACTCAGTTCCCTACATGTTTCAGAAATGAGGCCTTTATCAGAGAAACTGGCTTCAATTTTTTTCAAACTTACTATTGGTAATTGTATTTCCCTCCATCCTATTCCCCACCCCATTTATTCTATTCTCTTGTTCCTTTCATGCTATCCCTACTCAAAACTTTTTTTACTTCTGACTACCCCCTCCCTCAATCTGCCCTCCTTTCTATCACCCACCCCCTCTTATCCACTTCCCTTACTTCTTTCCTACAGGGTAAGACAGATTTCTTTACCCAAATGAATGTCTATGTTATTCCTTTGTTGAGCCAATTCTGATGAGAGTAAGATTCTTTCACTCCTCCTCACCTCTCCCCATTTCCCTCTATTGCAAAAGCTTTTTTCTTGCCTCTTTTAGGTGAGATAATTTACTTCAATCTAACTTTCCCTTTCACTTTCTACCAGTACATTCTTCTCTCAACCTTTAAGTTTATTTTTTTACATTGCATCTCTTCATATTCAACTCACACCTATGCCTTCTGTTTGTGTCTACTCCTTCTAACTAACCTAATAGTGAGATAGGTCTTATGAGTTACAAATATCATCTTCCTATGTAGGAATGTAAATAATTTAGAATTTCTTTTAATCATTATTTATTTATTTAATATTTTTAGTTTTCAGCATTAATTTTCACAAGAGTCTGAATTACAAATTTTCTCCCCATTTCTACCCTCCCCCTCACTCCAAGATGGCATATATTCTGATTGCCCTGTTCCCCAGTCAGCACTCCCTTCTGTCACCCCACTACCCACCGCCACCCCCTTTTCCCTTACTTTCTTGTAGGGCAAGATAGATGTTTATGCCCCATTGCCTGTATATCTTATTTTCTAGTTGCATGCAAAAACTGTTTTTTGAACATCTTCTTTTAAAACTTTGAGTTCCAAATTCTCTCCCCTCTTCCGTCCTCACCCACCCTTCCTAAGGAGACAAGCAATTCAACATAGGCCACATGTGTATCATTATCAAAACCTTTCCACCATACTCATGTTGTGAAAGACTAACTATATTTTGCGCCTTCCTATCATATCCCCCTTTATCCAATTTTCTCCCTTGACCCTGTCCCTTTTCAAAAGCGTTTGCTTTTGATTACCTCCTCCCCCCATCTTCCCTCCCTTCTATTATCCCCCCTTTTTTATCTCCTTCCACCTTCTTTCCTGTGGGGTAAGACACCCAATTGAGTGTGTATGTTATTCTGTCCTCAGGTCAAACCAATGAGAGCAATATTCACTCATTACCCCTTACCTGCCCCCTCTTCCCTCCCAACAGAACTGCTTTTTCTTGCTACTTTTATGTGAGATAGTTTTCCCCATTCTATCTCTCCCTTTCTCGCTCTCTCAATATATTCCTCTCTCACCCCTTAATTTTGTTTTTGTAGCTATCATCCCTTCATATGTACCTCACCCTGTGCTCTCTCTCTCTCTCTCTCTCTCTCTCTCTCTCTCTATATATATATATATATATATATATATATATATATATATATATATGTATGTATATATATATGTGTGTGTGTGTGTGTGTGTGTGTGTGTGTGTGTGTGTGTGTATTCTCTTCAGCTACCCTAATACTGAGGTCTCATGAATTATACACATCATCTTTCCATGTAGGAATGCAAACAAAACATTTCAACCTTAGTAAGTCCCTTGTGATTTCTCTTTCTTGTTTACCTTTTCATTCTTCTCTTGATTCTTGTGTTGGAAAGTCAAATTTTCTGTTCAGCTCTGGTCTTTTCACTGAGAAAGCTTGAAAGTCCTCCATTTTATTGAAAATGCATATTTTGCCTTGGAGCGTGATACTCAGTTTTGCTGGGTAGGTGATTCTTGGTTTTAATCCTAGTTCCATTGACCTCCAGAATATCATATTCTAAGCCCTTTGATCCCTTAAGGTAGAAGCTGCTAGATCTTATATTTTTCTGATTGTGTTTCCACAATACTCAAATTGTTTCTTTCTGGCTGCTTGCAGTATTTTCTCCTTGATCTGAGAGCTCTGTGATTTGGTAACAATATTCCTAGGAGTTTTCTTTTTGGGATCTTTTTGAGGAGGCGATCTGTGGATTCTTTCAATTTCTATTTTGCCCTCTGGCTCTAGAATATCAGGGCAGTTCTTGATAATTTCTTGAAAGATGATATCTAGGCTCTTTTTTTTTAATCATGGCTTTCAGGTAGTCCAATAATTTTTAAATTATCTCTCCTGGATCTATTTTCCATGTCAGTGGTTTTTCCAATGAGAGAGTTCACATTGTCTTCCACTATTTCATTCCTTTGTTTCTGTTTTATAATATCTTGATTTCTCATCAAGTCACTAGCTTCCACTTGCTCCAATCTAATTTTCAAGGTAGTATTTTCTTCAGTGGTCTTTTGGATCTCCTTTTCTATTTGGCTAATTCTGCCTTTCAAGGCATTCTTCTCCTCATTGGCATTTGGAGCACTTTTGCCATTTGAGTTAGTCTATTTTTTAAGATGTTGTTCTCTTCAGTATTTTTGGGGGTCTCCTTTAGCAAGTCATTGATTTGTTTTTCATGGTTTTCTTGCATCATTCTCATTTCTCTTACCAATTTTTCCTCTACTTCTCTAACTTGCTTTTCCAAATCCTTTTTGGGCTTTTCCATGGCCTGAGACTAGTTTACGTTTTTCTTGGAGGCTTTTGATGTAGGCTCTTTGACTGTATTGACTTCTTCTGGCTGTATGTTTTGGTCTTCTTTGTCACCAAAGAAAGATTCCAAAGTCTGAGTCTGAATCTGAGTCGGTTTTTGCTGCCTGGCCATGTTTCCAGCCAACTACCTGACCCTTGAGTTTTTTATTGGGGAATGACTGCTTGTAGAATAGAGAGTACTTTGTCCCAAGCTTGAGGGGCTGCGCTGTTGTTTTCAGAGCTATTTCTACACAACAAACTCTGCCACACCAGAGCTCCTCCTCCCCCAAGGACCTCCAACCCAGACCTGACTCAAATCTTAAGCACTCCTGTTCTGATCTGCCACTTAATTCCTCCCACTAGGTGGTCTTGGGGCTGGAAGCAACTGCAGCTGTAGTTCTGTAGCTGCACCACCTCCAGTGCCCTCTTTCACTTTGTCCCCCGGAGCTTTTCCCACTAACCTTCTCTGTTATCTTTGGTGTTTGTGGGTTGAGAAGTCCAGTAATTGTCACAGCTCACAGATTCATGGCGCTAGGGACTGTTCCACCCTGCTCCCACTCTGGTTGGTCTGGACGCAGCCCACGCTGGCCTCTGCTCTGCTCAGCTCCCAGCTCCCTGCATGACAGACCTTACCCAGGGACCATCCAAGCTGTCCTGGGCTGGAGCTCTGTTTCCCTCTGCTATTTCGTGGGTTCTGCAGTTCTAGAATTTGTTCAGAGACATTTTTTAATCGGTGTTTGGAGGGTCCTGGTGGAGAGCTGTAGGTAAGTCTCTGCTTTCCAGCCATCATCTTGGCTCCACCCCACATTTCATGTCTTAAGCCTTCAATAATCTTTCTTACGCTCCAGACCTGCATCTTCAGCTACATATATGACACTTCCTCTTAGATACTTTACAGATACCTGAAAAACTCAGTATGTCCCAAACTAATCTTATTATCTTTTGCTCTAAACCTTTTAGTGTCATCACCATCTATTACATCTTCCATGTTCAAAGCATTGGGATTATTTGTGAGTATTTCTTCACTTTTACCTCTCACATCCAATTAGCTGCCAAGTTCTGTCAATTTTACTGCTAGAATGCCAGGCAAATATTTCTCCTCTCTATTTTTTTCTGTCACCACCCAAGAGGCTCTTATTACCACTACACTGTTAATTCCTTTCAGTATACAGGAAAATTCAGGAAGATTAGGAACATGTGTCATATAATCTTTGAATATTTCATAGCATCTAACAGAGCATTCTGCATATGGCAAATTCTTAATACTTGTTGAATTTTATCAATTTAAATTTGCTTTTTCTTGGTCTTCATGCTCCTTCCTTATCTATGCCTTGTTTTGCTCCATTAGCTTGTGACCTTCTTGAGATTAGGCATTATTTTGTTGTTGTGGTAGTTGTGGTTGTGGTTGTCATTCTTTGCACACCCAGCAGTTTTCACAGTGATTGCACATAGTAGGTTCTTAATAAATGCTCCTTGCCCTGACCACACAGATAAGTACAGTTCTATCATGAGTGAATGGCCTTCAAAATCTGCTCTGCTTCTTTTACAGGTAGAATTTTAGAATTTAGAATTTTAGAACTTCTCAGTTCTGGGTGAAATTCTACTATGAGGATCCTCTTACTATTTTCTAACACTACTCTATCCTTGATTGTACATGTCTAGAACAGTGAAAAGGCCATTATGGATAGAGTGCATAGTTAACATATAGGAGTAGAAGGAGATAAGTTTAGTAAGGTAGCTTGGGGCGGGTATTTATAAGATAAGGAATTCCATGTGTCCTGGGATAGAGTCAGGCTGAAGGAAATATAGGATTTTCAATGAGGTTCCAATTAGGTACAAATCTTTATTTTATTTCTGTGTCCAAAATTCTCTTATTTCAGGCTCCTTTCTACTCACACATCTACCATGATAGTAAAGACCTTCATCACTTCTTGCCAGGATTACTTTAATGGCCTGTTAATTGGTTCTCATGCTTCAATTTTCTCTCTACTTTTGCCTTTCTTTGTATATGCTGAACAGTACAGTACAGTACCAGTATAGTGCCTAGAATATAGTAGGTACCTAATGAATGTTCATTGACTGAGCAACTGGCACTACTGTCAAAAAGATTTCCCCCTAAGTGCAGTTCTGATTATGTCTTTGGCCTACTCAATAAAATCCAGTGATTTTAGCATTTAAAGCCCTTTTCAAGCTGGCTCCAAACCATGTGTTCAGTTTTATTTTACATTATGCCCCTCTTGTACCCTATGATCTAGCCAAACTTAACTTCTTTTTCTTCTGTACATATAAGACACTAACTCCTGTATTTGTATCTTTTTATTGCATATTCCATATTCCTGGAATCTACTCTCTCCTCACCTTGATTTCACAGAATCTCTCAAGCTCTATCTTATAAGTAAACCTTTCATGATCCCGTATAAGTGCTAGTGCCTTCCATTCCATATTATTTTGTACTTAATTGCTTTGTATTTATATTTTTATTCTTTATATTTATCCCATATATACATACATATGAACATATATATTCACAAACATACATATGTTAATATATCTAAACTCATTGATTCTAGGGATTGTTTCCCTCCTATTTCTAACTTCAGCACTTAGCATAGGGCCTGGGACATATTGTTTAATAAATACTTATTGATGGATCAATTGGTAATAAATACATTAAAACAAAGTTTTAGGAGCATGAATCTGCAATTCATGTTTTCCTCCAAAAGATTCTAAATATCAGTTGAAGTTCATTATTGGTAGAGATAATAAAGAGGAAAGAGATAAGTTAGTAGTCAGAGATGCCCAAGTCTCTGAATCATTATAACAGCGAATTTCCTGAAGTCCAAGAGGATAACACAAGTGATCTGGCTGTCCCTCCCTACCACTCAATTTACCAGCAGTTGTTCTCACTGGCTGATGAAAGGTCTCTCTGTAACACCTGTGAATTTGCCCTTTTACATAAGTCCATGTCCAGCTGTTAAATACCATATTCACCTGGCTGTCATTTGCTCCATTTTTTGGACTATGGCCCTAATACAATTTGCTTTCACCTCTCTTGTGACTCTGTTCCACATTTGTCACAAGGAATCAATTTCAGATTTGCTGAAGAAGTAAAAATTGTTTTCATAATGAACAGGGTGGGCTAGAAAGATTGATTTGGCCAGCCCAAATAGGTAGCCGAACTATCAGGCAAGTGGAGGGAAACGTAGGGGGAAAAAAGTACGCACAATGCCATTTGGTAGATATGGATCCAGAGAAGCATTTAAAATAAAAGATGACAGTTTTGAGTCTTATCAGGATGATAGACTTCTTTTCATTAGGAAGCAAGAGTGACAGGGAAGTTGGTGACTGACAACCATTTTAGAGCAATGACACCTTATCCTTTTAAAAATTCCCACCACTCTCCCCTCCCTCCTGTTAAAAGTGCTGTAGGGCACACACTGATTTATTTAAATGAATTAAAATTAATTTTGTTTTCAGAACATTTTGAGAATTTCACAATACTCCTTGAGATAATTGGAGGCATTCCAGAGTGTTAGGAAGCTTTTTTTTTTCTTTTCTTTTTTCAAGGGACAGAAATGTCATAGTGCAGTGGCCAGTGTGGGCAAAGAGTGTCATACAATTTTAATATACTTCATTCATGGCGCCTGGCCTTACTATAAGAATTTAATAAAACATTAGTTGATTATTAACAACAATAATAGCAAAAGCTGAAATTAACATTGTGTTTTAAGTTTGTAAAATGATTTCCATATATGTCAAATCATTAGATTATTTAATTTCTTATATGCCAATATTTCATAAAATGTGTAAGATGGTTTGGCAAATTTAGTATCTTAATTTTCCTTTTCCCTTTCAGGTTTGATTTATTATTTTTCTCATTTGGTAAATTAGATATAAATGTCAGACTAGTGACTGAACTTGGGCTAATATCTACAGATAATAAGGTCATGAGAGTTAGAGCTAAAAAAGAAAGAAACCAGCTTAATTGAACTGCTATGATCTGACCTAGCAAGAAACTAAAAGAGCCTAAGTGTTTGGTTAACAAATGTTGAGAGGGAGCTTGTAACTGAGATTCAAACCCCAGTCCTGTGAACTTTAACCTGCTTCATCTCACCAAGTCCATTTACTAGTAGTAAATGACTATTAGGAAATTAAAAACAAAGGTCATGCATATCCATCTCTTGTTAAGCAACTTTTTGTTGGGACTCGGGTCTCAGTTTATGGTAATCAACATTTCTTTCACTCTTCAGAAGTCAGAGGAAGTAATGAGCAATTCCACCATTCTGAACCTAGAATGCAAAGTCCAGCGTTGGGAGAGACCTCAGAAATGAGTGAATTCAACAGCTGCATGAATTCCCTCTACCTTATTTATGGTAAATGTTCAACCACGGCCCAATTCGATACAGTTTTCTATGTTGGGGAAACTACCTTTAAGTACATTTCACTTCCATTTCTGACAGTTCTCTTAGGAATTTTTTTGCCTTCCCTGCCCCAAGTCAAGTTGAAATTCTGGCACTCTACATACTCCTTTCATAGTTCCTAGTACTTCCCTATGGAGATAAGCCAATAGAAATCTAATCCCCCTTCCATGACAGCTGTTCACATACTTGAAACTTGCAGCTATTGTGCCTTTTCTTACATATCTGAATTTCTGATTTAGAGAGGACCTCAGTGACCTTTTTATTCCCAACCATGCCCAGAAAAGAATAATATTTAGCACTCATAGAGCATTTTCAGGTTTGCAAGAACACTTTACAAATATTACCTCTTTGGATGTTCACCACAGCCCTGGGAGATGCTAGAATTATCCCCATTTTGTAAATGAGGAAACTGAGGCAGGCAGAAGTTAAGGGATTTTTTCAGGGTCAGACATCTAGGGTCACAAATCTGAGACCAGATTTGAACTCAATTCTTTTTGACTCTAAGTATAGTGTAGCTCTCAACCTACTGTGCCACCTAGATGTCTCTAAAACATGCCCTGTATTCATCTTGCATTCAGTTGAAGAATGGCAACGAGAAGGAAGCCATTACCTTTCAAGACAGCCTATTTCATTTTAAATCCCTTGAATTATTAAAATTTTGGTCATGTGAGCCTATATTTTCCTTTTGGCTATATATATTACTATACTACTTAGCTACTCATAGTTCTTCCTTCTGCAATGAAATGGAATCTAAGTCCTCTGTCTACAGGCCTGCCTTTCAAATAGTTGAAGACATTTAAACTATTTGAAGTGACTTAAGCACCATTACAAAGATAGATAAATATCTGAGGCTAGGTTTGAACTCAAGTCTTCCTGACTTGATGTTTAGCATTGTACTCATTGTACAACTTGATTGCCTTGAGAGCTAGACTTGGAGTCAGGAAAATCTCAATTCAAATCTCACCTTAGATACTTACTAGGTATGTAGCACAGGGCTTGGGTGTAGGGTGTGTTGAAGGAAGCATAGTCCTCTGATGTGAGTGCCGCTGAGCCCTTTTCATGGCTGCTTACTACCTTTGGTGTCCACCTGGTCTACCTAATTCTCACCTATTATTCTAGGAAATTGTAGCATGCACAATGACCACACCCTGGGAAACAGTTTCTTCAATCCAGCTAAACCAGGTTGAGAGTAACCAAGGGGACTCAAATCTGCCAGTGAGTTGGGGGATGGGGGCATCTACCCCAAGCATGTGAAAAATTCCCCTGGTGGAATGGGTGAATGAGAACAATTTGTTTCAACAGCCATGAAGGTACCTGAAACAGGCACTGTGAAGCACTTAGAGCTTTGTTTGACATCGAAGATGACAAGAGCATCCACTGCATCTTGAGCCATTACCAGTCATCTTGACTCTGTACTGCCACTGTACTGGGATAACTCTGAAAGAGAGTGAGGCTGATGAATTCATGCAATTCTGCCTCACTGAAATCCAATTTATGCATAAATCAAAAGACATGATCCATACCATTTTAACCTATCTCAGAGTCCTGCGGTGACAGACAAGTGATGAAGAAGCAGGTGCAGATACACTGGGTGCTGTAGTCACAAAATTGCATATAAGTGGCCCAGGACAAAGGGTCATCTTCTCACTGGAAGCAGCAGTGGGACTTGGCAGCCACCTGGGTGTCTGAGCAGCCTTTTATGAATCATACTGCTGACCTCCTGGTGTGAGGAAGGGGCAACAATTGGTGCTTAAAAATTCTTTGTTTATTCAACCCTGGCCTGATGCTACTGCAGGCAGGGATCCCAATCTGTGGTCAAAAGACAAGAAAATGTACAAAATTTCTGCAAAGATGATTCCACTCACCAACTGGTACATAGAATGTGCACACACTTACAGACAATACAAAATCCAGGAGACCTGAAAGACAAACAGCCCTTGTGAGAGAACTCAGCAGGTATCACATCCAAGTAGTAGCCCTGAGTGAATAAGCCTGGCAAATGAAGACTAGCTTATTGAAGTTGAAACTAGTTACACAGTTATTTTTTTTTCTGGAGTGGCTGCAGTGATAGGGGAGCACTATAGGTTTTGCAATAAAAACCAATCTAATCAACAAGTTTGAATGCCTACCAAAAGGAATAAATGATAGGCTTATGACAATGTGATTGCCATTTGCAGGAACATGTCATGCCACCATTATTAGTGCCTATGCTCCCACCATGATGAACCCTGATGAAGTTAAAGAAAAATTTTATAAAGAACTAGGGACTCTCATCACTGATGTACCAAAAGAGGATCAACTTTTAATTCTGGTTGACTTTAATGCTAGAGTAAGCTCAGACGGCCAGATGTTGCAGGGAATCCTTGGGAGGAATGGAGCTGGAAACAGCAAAATCAGTGGTCACTTACTACTGAAGGCTTGTACATCTCATTACCTTCTCATCACTGACACTGTCTTCTGTTTACATAAACACAACAAAACTTTATGAATGCACCTTCACAGCAAACATTGGCATTTAATAGAATAGGTGATTGTAAGAAGAGACAGGGTATGAGAGTGACTAAGCAATGTGTGGTGCAGATTGATGGACTTATCCTCTCCAAGCTAAATATTCACCTTCAACAAAAATGGCATCCCCAAAGCAAAATGACTACCAGATGAATTGATGCCGACAGATTAGAGCTCTTCTCTGAGTGGAAACAGTTTGTTATTAATTTGGAGGGAATGTTGAGCCAATTCATAGTTGGCAACGGAGGAGGAGAAAAGGAGTGGGCAGCTTTCAGAGACTAGGTGTACAACACTGCATTTGTTCATCTGGGTCAGAACACTTGTGAACTTCAAGACTGGTTTGGATGAAAACGATAGGGAAACTCAAAAGCTGCCTAATGAAAAACAGGAACTCCACAGGGTTTACCAGCAGGATAGTTCATGCATCTCTAAGAAGGCAGTATTTAATTCCATCAAAAATAAAGTAGTAGCAAAGCTTAGAGAGATGTAGGCTTCTTGGCTCAATGAGAATGCAGCGGAAGTTCAGTTTTATGTTGACAGTAACAATCCAAAGCACTTTTATGATGCCCTGAAGGCTGTTTATGAGCCAAAGACCTATGATGCATTTCAACTATTCAGTGCTGATGGAGCCACATTGATTAATGTTAAGGACATGATCTCAAAGAGATGGACTGAACACTTCCATGATGTTCTCAACAGATCATCCTGAATCAATGCAGCAGTCATTGACTGTTTACGTCATGTCGAAGTCAATCCCCTGTAGTTGAAATTCCAACTAAAGAAGAGGTTTTGAATGCCAGTAGGTGCCTTTCGTGTGGCAAAGCACCTGGTGCTAATTCTATTCCAACTGAGATTTACAAGGTGGGGCCCACTGCACATACAAAAGCTGACTGAAAATTTCCAGGTTATATAGCAAGAGAAGATTAACCTCTAGGAGTGCAAGGACACCTTCATTGTCCATCTCTATAAAGATAAAGGAAATACATTGTCATGTGATAATCATGGGGTAAATTGGGGAGTGGCAGAGGTCTCTCTCTTAGTCATTGCTGGCAAGATTCTTACCAGAGTAAGAATAAAACTGGGCAAACTACTGAAACACTGGCTGCCTAAGTTTCTTCAGGGCTGCAAAGATCAAATGAGGTAACATATTTGCAGATTATTTATGTTTGACCAAAGTTGGTATTAAGAGCTAATCTATGGGATGAAAGAATCAAGATTTAGAATGATTTTGACAAGCTATAATGATTCATTGAAAAAAAATAAGATCTGATAGGGTACACTTCAATTCAAATAATCATCTTCAAAAATATAGGATAGGAGAGACAAGGTTTAACGACAAGTCCTTGAAAAAAGACTTGAAAGAAGGTACTAAGTGGACTGCAAGATCACACCACCCAAAAGTGAAACGTGGCATCCAAAAAGCTGATGAAAATTTTAGTTTGCCTTAGTATATCTATACTGTTTAGAGCTCTTTATTTTATGACCCTGGTTTACTCTTCTCTGCTTCAGCTACATCTATATTATATTTTAGTTCTGGCTACCACATTTTATAGCAATGTCAAAACAGGAAAGCAGATATTTTTTGAAGAACCCATACTGACTTTTAGTGATGGTCACTTCCCCTTTCCAACTTCTTGCTGGCATCTCAATGCAATATATTTCTAGATCTTTTTTGCCATCTGTCAATTTGAAGCTCACTAAACTATGCTTGAAGAATTTGATTTTTCCCTTTCTTAAAAACGTGGGTGTCATTTTTGACCTCCGGTTCTCAGGCACCTATACAATTCTCTATTACTGTATTATTATTTTTTTCTTTAATGTTTGTACTTTTATTTGAACTGGTTTTAAGTCAGTGTATAGGTAAAACTCCTCCCATCCCTCAAGTACTGGTGCCAATCTCATAAAACTCACTGGGAGATTGTAAAGTCTTCATTCACATCTATGTTGGGGTCAGGGAGGGAACTGAGGGGGCCATTCCTTATGGCTGACAATTTTTTAAAAAGGAACAAATATTAAGGGTGAAGATACAAAAAGTTTTTTCTTGAAGGATTACATAATTTACATGTAAAGCAATACCAATACCTTCCCCCTCCCCTCTCCCCATTTGGATTTTTGTTACATAGCTCCTTTGGTCTAGCAGAGGACAGCCTTCATAGAGGCTTGTAACTCTGTAACGCTACATTACACAATATATGGAATGACTACTAAAACAACAACAACAATAACGAATGTACAATCAGAGTCCTGAAGACACATTGTAGAGCTTTGGGGATGTTTGCCTCCCACATACTTGGACTGTTCATCACCTTCACTGTTCCAGTTTTTAAATCCTGAGTCAAGCACCAAAAAACAAAACAAAACAAAAACAAATAAAACCATGCCAATCTCATCTCTTTTTTGAACAATTATCATGTCACACGCTTTGACAAAAAAAAATTTAAAAATCACAAACAGCCCATTTAGAAGCATTTGTGGTGGACAATGGAGGGCCCAGATTCATCATACTCCTGCTTGCTGATTGACATCTGCTGGTAGGTGGGAAGAAATAACTGGATGGAGCCTTCAATCCCGACAGAGTATTTGCTTTCAGGTGGGGCAATGATCTTGATTTTCACTCTGCCGGGTGCTAGGGCTGGAATCTCCTTCTGCATCCTGTCAGCAATGCCTGGGTACATGGTGAGAACACCAGACAATATGGTATTGGCATGCAAATCCTTAGGGATATCAGCATCACTCTTCCTGATTGAGTTGAAGATAGTTTCGTGGATTCCACAGGCTTCCATACCTAAGAAAGATGGTTGGAGCTTCTGCACATTGGAACCTCTCATTGGCAATGGCGATAACCTGACCATCAGGGAGCTCATAGCTCTTTTCCAGAAAGGAGCTAGATGCAACAGTGGCCATTTCCTGCTCAAAATCTAGGGAGACATAACACAACTTCTCCTTAATGTCATGCACAATTTTCCTCTCAGCTGTGGTAGGGAAACTGTACCCTCTCCCAGCCAGGATCTTCATGAGGTAGTCTATCAGATCACAACCAGCTAGATCCAGATGGAGGATGGCATGGGGAAGGGCATGGTGGGCACAGGGTGGGTCACACCATCACTGGAGTCCATCACAATACCAGTGGTACTCCCAGAGGCATATGGGGACAGCATAGCCTAGATGGCAATGTTCATGGCTGGGGTGTTGTAGGTCTCAAACATAATCTGACTAATCTTTTCTCTGTTGGCTTTGGGGTTCAGGGGGAGCAGCGTAGGGTGCTCTTCAGGGGCCACACAGAGCTCATTGTAGAAAGTATGGTGCCAGATCTTCTCCATGTTATCCCAGTTAGTGACAATACCATGTTCAATGGGGAACTTCAGGGTCAGGGTACCACTCTTGCTCTGGGTCTCACCTCACCCCCCCCCACAAATAGCTGTCTTTCTGACATATACCCATCATCACACCCTGATGTCTAGGGTGCCTAACAATGGAACAGAAGAAAGCCCAAGGGGCATCGTCTCCTGCAAGCCAGCTTTGCACATTCCAGAGCCATTGTCAACAGCAAGAGCAGCAATATCACCATCCATGGTGAACTTTGAAGTAGCAAGTTTAAACCTTTAAGAAAGGGAGGAGGTGGTGCTGCACTGGGAGACAGGAGGGAGGCAAGTACGTGTTGGAAAGAAGATCTCACAGCTCTCTCTGTTACTTTATAAAGAATGATGGCTCAGCAATTAAGTTCAAATCATCTTTAATGTGATAAGCATGGCATGTAGATAGATAGATAGATAGATAGATAGATAGATAGATAGATGGACAGACAGACAGATAGATAGTGAATTCTTGTAGTATTACAGTGCAAGAGTATTTCTTATCAAGCATTTATTTTTAAATCACAATTATTTAATACTTTTAAAAGTGACAAAAAGTTGCAGGTAAAAAGAAGAATGCCTAATGTGTTCTCAGAGAAGTGAATAAAATTTTTCAATAAATAATGAGAGATCAGTAAATGGATAAGTAAACAAGCATGTAGATAGATGACAGATAGATGATAAATAAACTAAATAAATGTTCACCAGAGTTGGTTTCATTTTGCATCCAAAGGCAGAAAGATATTTTATTCTGTGAGTCACTTTCATTTTGTCTTTCAATGCTCATAGTCAGAGAAAGTAGAAAGTCCACCATGAATATAATTAAAATGCACATGTCAATTTGTGTGCTGCTGTAATGGATGAAGAATTACAGAATATCTATGACAAGTTGGATAAGATACTCTAAATAGTATCATCACAAACCTTCATTCTTTTTTTTACCTTGGTAGGAAGGTGGTCTGGGGACCATAAAGTCGAAACCATGCCTCAAGAAAATACAGTTTGTAATTAAAAAATGTAAGAAACTAAAATTTGTAGACTACCAACAAGTTTGCAAAACATGAATATTTTCTATAAGAAACAAGTCACCACTGGATATTGTGAGCACAAAAAAACAAAACAAAGCAAATTAAGATGAAACAAAAGATAAAATTAATTAATGTTATGTGACAGGATTGCCTAGTATTGCAATAGGAATTATTCCAGATTTGGCTGTTCAAAACCAGGCAAATCATTGTTGCAAAGGTTAAAATTAATACAAAATAAGGAGAAATGCTAAATATGGGCCAATAATGTTACATGTAAATCAACAATGTAAACTGAAAAAATTAGGAATGCGCAAAAGGTAATTTGTATTTCTAATTTTGAAAATTTCATTAAGAAATTTATCCTATGGGGGGGGAGGGGGGCCAAGAGGGCAGCTGGAAAGCAGGGACTTGCCTAAAGCTGTCCCCCAGGACCCTCCAAACACCTATAAAAATGGGTCTGAAGAAATTCTAGAACTGCGGAACCCACAAAATAACAGAGGGAAGCAGAGCTCCAACCCAGGACACCCTAGATGGTCCGTGGTTAAGGTCTATCACACTGTGCAGGGAGCAGAGCTGAGCAGAGTCCAGCATGGTCCCTGCCTGGACCAACCAGATCGGGAGCCGGGTAGAACAATGCTTAGTGCCCTGAATCAGTGAGCTGTGGCAGTTACCAGACTTCTCAACCCACAAACACCAAAGACAATAGAGAAGATTACTGGGAAAGACTGTGATGACAGAGTGAAAGGAGTTCTTGGTCAGCTACCATGCCGGGGGCAGCAGAACTGCTAAAGCTCTGAGGCTGCTTCCAGAGGTACAGCTGCAGTTGCTTCTGGCCCCAGGCCCACCCGGTGGGAGGAATTAAGCTGTGAATCAGAGCGGAAGTGCAGAGCCTACTTAGGACCTGAGTCCAGTCCGAGTTGGCAGTTCTTAGGGGAGAATGAGAGCTGCTGTGGCAGAGTTTGCTGTGTGGAAATAGCTCTGAAAACAACAGTGCAGCCCCTCAAGCTTGGAACATAGTACTCTACTCTACAAACAGTCATACCCCAACGAAAAACTCAAGGGTCAAGTAGTTGGCTGGGAACATGGCCAGGCACTGAAAACAGACTCAGATTCAGACTCAAACTTTGGAATCTTTCTTTGGTGACAAAGAAGACCAAAACATACAGCCAGAAGAAGTCAACAAAGTCAAAGAGCCTACATCAAAAGCCTCCAAGAAATGCATGAACTAGTTTCAGGCCATGGAAGAGCTCAAAAAGGATTTGGAAAAGTAAGTTAGAGAAGCAGAGAAAAAATTGGCAAGAGAAATGAGAAGGATGCAAGAAAACCATGAAAAACAAGTCAATGACTTGCTAAAGGAGACCAAAAAACATACTGAAAAATACACTGAAGAAAACAACACCTTAAAAAATAGACTAACTCAAATGGGAAAAGAGCTCCAAAAAGCCAATGAGATAGAATGGGGTAAATTATCTTTCTTAAAAGTGGCAAGAAAAAGTAGTTCTGTTGGGAGGGAACAGGGGTCAGGTGATGGGGAATGAGTGAATCTTGCTCTCATCAGATTTGACCTGAGGAGGGAATAACACACACACTCAATTGGGTATCACACCCCACAGGAGAAAAGGAGGAAGGGGATAAAAAAGTGGGGACAATAGAAGAGAAGGCACATGGGGGGAGGAGGTAATGAAAAGCAAACACTTTTGCAAAGGGACAGGGTCAAGGGAGAAAATTGGATGAAGTGGGATAGGATAGGAAGGAGCAAAATAGTTAGTCTTTCCCAACATGAGTTTTGTGGAAGGGTTTTGCATAATGATACACATGTGGCCTATGTTGAATTGCTTGTCTTTTGAGGGAGGGTGCGTGGGGAGGGAAGAGGGGAGAGAATTTGAAATGCAAAATTTTAAAAGATGTTCAAAAAAAAAGTTTTTGCATGCAACTAGGAAATAAGATATACAGGCAATGGGGCATAAACATCTATCTTGCCCTACAAGAAGGTAAGGGAAAAGTGGATGGAGTGGGGTGACAGAAGGGAGGGCTGACTGGGGAATGGGGCAATCAGAATATATGCCATCTAGTACTGGGGGGGGGTAGAAATGGGGAGAAAATTTGTAATTCAAAATCTTGTGAAAATTAATGTTGAAAACTAAAAATATTAAATAAATAAATATTGATCAAGTAAAAATATGAAAATAGTGGAAAAATGTTTTATCTTTAATTTCATGAGTCTTAGTTTCACTGGACTGTTTGTCTTTTTTGGTAACATGACAGAAAAGTTAAATGACAAATGTTGGAGGGGATGTGAAAAAACTGGGACACTAATGTAGTGTTAGTAGAGTTATGAAGTGGTCTAACCATTCTGGAAAACAATTTGCAACTATATTCAATGGACAATAAACCTGTGTATACCTTTTAACCCAGCAATGTCACTACCAGACCTGTATCCCAAAGAGATGAAAGAAATAGAACAAGGTCCTATTTGTACAAAAAAAAATTATTGCAGGTCTTTTTGTGATGTCAAAGTATTTGAAATCGAGGGGATGGCCATCAATTGTGGAATGGCTGAATTCATTGTGGTATTTGATTGTTATGAAATGACTAGTTTCAGAAAAACCTGGGAAAACTTTCATGAACTGATGTAAAGTGAATTGAGAACAACCAGGAGAATGTTGTACACAGTAACATCAATATGGTGAGGATGATCAACATTAAAAGACAGCAACTCCGATCAAGACAACGATCAAAGACAACTCCAAAGGACTTATGATGAAACATAGTATCCACCTCCAGAGAGACAACTGATGACCTCCAAATGTAGATTGAAGCATACCTTTTTAAAAAAAAATATTGATTTTTTCTTCTTTGTTTTTTCTTTTGCAACATGACTAATATGGAAATATATCTTCCATGGCTTCCAATATATAACCAATATCAAATTGATTGCCTTCTCAAGGAGGAGGAAAGGATGAAAGGAAAAGAATTTGGAGCTCAAAAATTTAAAAACAATGATTATTAAAATTTAAACATGTAATTGGGAAATAATTAATGAAATAAATACAAATAAATTAATTATTCAAATGCCTCTTTATCACAGAATATCCATACCTTTTTTCATTTATGACTAAATTCTTATTTGCAGAGTATGCTACCCTGGTCTGTATTCTTTTAAAAATATTATTCCCTTCATGTCTTTTGTGTTATTCAAATTCCCTTTTGATTGTATTTAGAGGCCTTTTTCCTAATCACTTGCTAAACTTGTTTCTGAATGGAATTGTTAAATTAAACCATTATACGACTTGGAATTTATATGTTTTTTTTTTCTTTTCTTCTTGTTCTAGAAGTGACATGAATTCTTTTAGTTGTTATTTCACTTTCTCTGTCAGAAGTTCTGGGCAGTTCTCTTCTATTGTTTCCTGCATTATGATGTTCAGATTTGCAGCCTTGTATTTTTTGGGGGGGGATTCTGTGATCATTAGTTTGTCTGTATGCATTTTATCTTTGATATAAGTATGCTTTGCTTAGACATTGAGCATCTTTTCTTTCAATGCTATTGTTTTTTGCTTCTATTTTTTCAATTGTTTTTCACTTCTGTGTATTTGTGTTGCCAATCTATTTTTTTCTTTTATTTCTTTGGTTAGAATTGCCATTGCAGATTCCCACTGAAAAACTTCTACTCTGTCAATCTGTATATCTATATCTATCTATGTATATGTATATATACATGTATATATATACATATATATATACACATATGTATATCTATCCATATCTATGTTTCATTTCTGTTTTAAATCACCTCAGGAAATGTGTTGTGTTCAATGATCCCTTGAAATCTCATGGAGTCCTTTGTTTCAAAATGTGTTGGATCATTTCCCTTTGTTTAGCAATACTTATTCATAGATGCCTAAACTTGTTTACTAGATCTGGAGATCATTTTTTCTTCTGCTGATGTGGTTTTCCTTGTTGATTTATTATGTTCAAGGTATTTTAGATTTCTTTTTCCTGAAAGAATTTCAGGCTTTTGTTTTCTTTTTTCCCTTTATTTTCCCATATTCCTCACCTTCTGGCTCATTCCCATCTGATTGTGATTTCCCTTGGGCCTGAATCACAAAACATATTAGCCTCTCCCATATTAAGACATTCAAGGTTCAACAGTTTAGGAATCTGACCCAAGATACTTTTGGTTGGTCACTACTGACCCTGGTTATATGCTGGTTGGTCTCTTTCCCTCAGCATTAGTGGAGTACTGAACAGTTCCCCATACCAAACATCCTGCTGTGCTCCCCCTTTTCCTCAGTTCTATAGACCAGCATCAGCAGCTCAAAGAGCTGCCACAAGGGTGCTACAGGGATGCTTTCTGTTGTTTGGATCTCCAAGGTTGTGAAAGGAGTATGTGATTCAATGTGTAGTAAGCTCTATTTGAAGCCCAGACACATGTCCTGCCTCATTTCCTCTGTTCTTCCACTCTTCTACAGAGAGCAGAGATACTTTGCAGCACAAAATGCTATTGTTACCTTGGATACCAAGGCTTCAGGGAACTTCTGTTGCCTTAAAACTAGATCTTAATAGCACTGAAAGGAAAGGATCATGGCAGTGAGGTGAGTTTATGGCAAACTCATATGTTGGGTTATTGGGTCTACCGTTGTGGTCTTACTGCCTATAGTACGGTCAATGTTGGGAGTGGAGCTGGTGAATGAGGTCAGGATAGGTGTCTCTTATTTTTTTTAATTCCTAGTATTCTGGATCATGGAGATGGCTTACGTTGGTTTATCATTGGTACATAATTTCTGTTTTGTAGACATTTAATAGGTCATTGGTATCTGAGAAAGTGTCTAGTCCTCCATTTATTGATTACATGGCCTAGCCTAATATGTCGTTTTATGAATTTTTTGTTACTTAAATACACACAGAGGTTCTAGCATAGTGCCTTGTGTACACACACTCACACACACACACATACACACGTGTGTGTATTAATGTACTTACAAATACAAGTTTGATAAATATTCATTAAACAAACAAATAAATGGAATGGCATATCAAGCTCCAGTCTTAGTAGTATCATATGTGCAATATATAATGTGGTGCTACAACATTTTCTCTTTATTCCTCCCCCTCATATTTAAGCTATTGTGGAAATTGTGGCCAATACAAGGTTTAAATGGAAATATATGAGACTGATAAGTGAGAAAGAAAAGAAAGAAAAGACCTACAGGTACAAAAGCAGTAGCAACCAGCCCAGGGGAGAGAGATTTTTCAGTTTTCCATTAATTTTACATGGAGAATACTCAGAAATATGAGGTTCTTTCTTGAAAAATTGATAGATGGGAAAAAAGCAGTACAGTACCATAAGATCACCATGAAGAATAGGAAGTTGGAAAGAGAGAGAGGAAAATAAGTGAAAGAAGGGTAGTGAGGTACAGTGAGAAGGAGAATGGTGAGTAAAGAGGAGAGGAGAAAAAGAAATACCTGTATACACCCCCATACTATTCAACTAGCAGGCAGCAGAAATGCAAGATGGAGGGTGGTCCAGGGTAGGACCACTTTGTTAGCAGAAGACTGAACCAGAGAAATATTTATATTTAATATTAAGGTTGAAAAACGTGAGGAAAGACAGACATCCAGGCATGGGAGACACAACATTTACACATCTTTCTATAGTTATAAATAATTCCTGGGCATTAAAAAAGCATCAAAAATGTTGCTTTTCAATTGGCATGCCATGAAAAATCTGGTTGTTGGATGTTTTGTGGTGGAGCATTGGCAAGGTACTTTGGAATTTTCCATCTAATATTGAAAACTAAGAATTCTGCATTGTTTCATCACTTTAGCTATTTAATGCCAATCTTGAACTTACTAAGAGCTTTAACATACATCACTTTGAAAACTCAGCAGTTTGATGGCTAACAAGAGAGAGAAATGATGCATTGACTGCCTCTGTAAAAAGTAGTAAATTGTTATTATGATGTAACTTTGAGGGTAAATGAGCAAATTAGTACTTACTTCCATATTTGGTTGACCAGGGAAGAATACAAAAGACTAAACTTGAAAGAGAACAGGTATTTGAAGGTGCGACCTCAAAGTTGATTCTCTATGTAGAGTGAATCATCTTAAGTTGTTGGGGAGAATGGTTTCTAGGGCAAGTAAAAATCAGGTAACCCCTGGCTCTATGCCTAGCTGATAAAGCCCTGTGATAAGTCTCAGTGCCAATCCTCATGGAACAAGACTAGAATCTGGAAACAGCAATAACAAGCTCTGCAAGATGCATATATTTGAGCATTGTACTCATTAGCAGACCTCAGTAGCACTCAGAAGAAAAAAACAGACATAAAAAAGTTGCATAGAGAGCAGTCAATAGTACAGAGGTCAAGTGTGAATGGGATTGATGGCAAGCCGCAAAGTATTTGCTATCTGGATGTGTCTTATGCTCTTTCCAAATAATCCATAAGCAGTTCAACCCTTACCCTCTACAGTCTTTTTCCTACACTGTCATCTCTTTACATTGTTCCATATGCATTCCTTGTTTAATTGCTAACATGCTTCTCTTTAAATTTTCTCTTTTCTTTGTATGTTTTCCCCTATCTTCTTTAGTTCAGATATATCTGGTTCTCTCTGACAGACATTGCATAGCTGGTACCTCGCTACCCACTCCAGTGTTGTTTGTTTCATCTTACATGTCTTCTAATATACTTGGCCAAGAGGAGGAAGTGTGCATCGTGTATGTGTGTATTTGTGTGTCTTTGTTATTAATGGCTGTACGTGCAAGGAATTTTGGTGTTATATTCTATTTTGTTTTCCTAAATTTTATGGAAGACAATTTCTTCTATATTATAATGAACCTTGTATTTGTAAGTAGTGGGTCTCAGCATAGCAGTTGATTATATTTGCATATATGTCTGTGGGGGGGTATGTATGTATATATATGTATGTATAGATATATGTACATTCACAGACATGTGTGTATATCTATATCTATTTATATCTTTCTACCTATCTATCTATATCCCCAGGACTCCTTGGTGACAATGGCAAACTAAGAAAATAAGAAAATTTCTAAAGTGTACCTGAATTTACCATGCCATGAGAAATGTCCTGTCCGAAGAGATAAAAGCTATACATTTCCAACTGGATAAAAGATTCAGTTGTACCTTTGAAATCACAAAGCCATACCACAAACTAACCTTGACAAAGTACTACAAAACCCTCAGTCTAATATTGAAAACTAGGAATTCTGCTTTCCTCCATCATTTTAGCTATTCGATGCCAACCTTGAACTTAATAGGAGACCTATCATTTAGAACTTTGAAAACTCAGCAGTTAAAATAGTTAACAGGAAAGGAAAATGATGTATTGGAAGTGGAAGCCATTACCACCACACATTATCTTTTCTTTCTGTATAAATCCATTTCTTCCAGAGTTTAAGAACTCAGTTCTCATAATGATTCAATAAATATAAACTTAAAAAAAATCCACCAGAATCCCAGTAGCAGAAACAACATTACAATGCTAATACAGTCGGTAGGAGGCCACAGTAATCCAGATTACCATACATAACTGTCTCATGGAAAGTAATTTGACTTTTATTGTCCTTCTAAATGAAATTATTACATGATCTATAGATTATTGAGCCCCGTGGCAATACAGGATGGTGAGGTACTATGTGCATCTTTGCCTTGATGAGAGTAAGGTTTATAAAACAGTTTGCACATTAAGAGTGAGTAAAGAAGACAGTAATACTTAGCTATAATCCAGTGTGACTAAATAAATTACTTACCAGCAACCATAACTATGACAGGCAGAATGCTGCATGCAAAATATTTATTCATTAACAACATGTTCTAATGAAGACAGAGTATTAAAAAGTACTCTCATGTGAGACCTGACAAATTTGAGATGATGAGCTAACTCCTCTTCTGTTATTGCCTTGTTCTGTCCCCCTAGTTATTCCCTAATCAATCCACTACTGAACATATCCCATTTCATAGGAGTTGTTATTTTATTGCTCAGGGGACATTTCATTTTCCCAGCAAATTTGCCATCTTCTTGATAAAGAGAAAAAGAACAGTGATGATTTTGAATTTGTAGCCTTGGATCCAAGAGAAAGGTTTAGGATCACTGGGGAGGTTGTTTATTAAAAATACCTTTTCAAAAGGGAAGTAAGGGAAGTACTATGTAGCTGAAGTCACAGAATAAGGAACTGTCTAATAACTTCCTTTTGAGCTATCATCTTCCTGTAAACACCCAAGTTATTACTGTGTAACAGTGAGTAGCAAAGGTACATTATAGTTTGAATCAGATTCTTCATCATATGGCACTATAATTTAAAGAGAACTGCATAGCCCTAGGTTTCAGAAGATATAGCTAGAGTAGGAATTTGAGCTTCAACACAAGTACATTCATATGGGAGGACACTTTCTTCTGTAGCATTGCAGAGACAACCACTACTACTCCTTGATAGACTCTTTTGACCTGTGTGCCTTCAATGGGGTGAGGTACATGGGGAGTCATCCCTGAGAGAGTGGGGAGTTGTATTCACAGGTAGCAGAAGTAATGTTGGGAGGGGAAAAGAAGTTACCCCATCTCCTGGCAGGACTGCACTTGTATGTAGACTGTCTCTCTCAGACCCTGACTGTATTGCTATATCTTATCAGAAGAATTGATACCAGTTCTGGAATTTTTCATTATGACCTGAAATTCTCATCTCCACTGCATAACTACCCAACTATATTGCCTTGAGCAAGAGTGAACACATCTAGGCTGCTGTTATTAAAAGAAGGAAGATACAAAGGATTTTAGAGTTACACGATATAAGTTAGAATCTTAACTCTATTACTCACTGCTTGTGTTACTTTGGATGAGACACTTCACTTCCTGGGTCTAACTTTCCTGATCTGGAGGTAATTATCACACTAGCTGAGTTTGGGGTGACTAAGTGGCAGGAGTGGTCATTTCCAGACATCTGAGACTATAGACATGAAAGACAACTTAGAAGATTGGCAGGAAAGTCTATTACACCAGGGTGAGCATGAATCTGAGTACAGCACAGACTACTCTGGCACAGTCCCATCCCCAGCAAACCAGAAGCAGGCCTTGGGAGCCACTGAATCTGCAATGGCAGTAGCTGATTCTAGAGCTCTCAGCCCACAAATGGGAAGAGGTTAAACAGCTGGATATAAAGAGATTACAGGGGTCTCTTTGCTAGAACTGAGGCACGGTTCTGTTGCTTTGTCCATCCTTGGATCTGGGTCATAGTCATGAGGATGACAGTTGTGGGGTGAGGAGGAGCACTAGCACATCAGAGCTTGCAGCCACAGTAGAGCAGGGATCCCCATCACAGTTCCAGGGAAGAAAAGAGTGTTTGTGGTCAATCACAGACCTATGCACAGCCCAGGAGTATAGTAAGCTCTCATTAGATCATACCAACTTAGAAGAGCTGAAAACTTATAGGTTCCTACAAGTATCTTTGAAAACATCTGAAGAAAAAACACTGAAGTACGGGACAGTGTGCCCTCCACTCTGGAAGCAGAACCCCACTTTAGCAAAAACTTGAAAGTCAAGTAACAGGCTGGGAAAATGAGCACACAACAGAAAAGTAATTCTGACAGTAGAAAGTTGTTATGGTGACAGAGAAGATAAAAACCAACCCTCAGAAGAAGATAGCAAAGTCAAAATTCCTATATCCAAAGCCTCCAAGAAAAATATGATTGATCTGAGGCCATGCAAGAGCTCAAAAAGGATTTTGAAAATCAAGTAAGAGAGGTAGAAGAAAAATTGGAGGATAAATGAGAGTGATGGAAAAAAATCATGAAAAAATGAGTCAACAGCTTGGTAAAAGAGGCATAAAAATACTGAAGAAAATAACACCTTAAAAAACAGACTAGGCCAAATGGCACAAAAAGCCAATGAGGAAAAGAATGCCTGAAAAAGTAGAATAGGCCAAATGGAAAAAGAGACACAAAAATTTAGTGAAGAAAATAATCTCCTTAAAAAAGTAGAATTAGTCAAATGGAAAAGGAGGTACAAAAACATACTGAACAACGTAATTCCTTAAAAATTAGAATGGGGCAAATGGAAGCTAATGAAGAAACAATAAAATAAAAGCAAAAGAATAAAAAATAGAAGACAATGTGAAATATCTCATTGGAAAAAAACTGACCTGAAAAATAGGAGAGATAATTTGAAATTTATTGGACTACCTGAAAGCCATGATAAAATAAAAAAGAACATAGACATGACTTTTCAAGAAAATATCAAGAAATACTATCCTGATATTCTAGAACCAGAGAGTTAAATAGAAATTGATACAATCCAGCAATCTTGAAAGATATCCCCAAAATGAAAATTCCAAGGAATATTGTGGCCAAATTCTAGAGCTTCTGAGTTAAGAAGAAAATATTTTAAGCACCCAGAATGAAACAATTCAAGTCTCATGGAGCCACAGTCAGTAAAACACAAGATTTATCCCCTTCTACTTTGAAATATCAGAAGGCTTTGAATAAGTTATTCCAACATGGAAAAGGAACTAGGATAACAAACAAGAATCACTACCCAGCAAAAATAAATATAATCCTTCAAGAGGAAATGGATATTCAAAGAAATAGAAGACATTCAAGCATTCTTGATGAAAGATCAGAGGTGAACAGAAAATTTGACTTTCAAATACAAGACACAAGAGAATCATCAAAAGATAAATAGGAAAGAGAAATCGTCAGAGACTTAGTAAGGGTAGACTGCTTACATTCCTACATGGGAAGATGATACTTTTAATTCATAAGAACTTTCTCATTTTTAAGGCACGTAGAAGTATACATATATGTATATGTATATATATATATATATATATATATATATATATATATATATATATAGAGAGAGAGAGAGAGGAGAGAGAGAGAGAGAGAGGGGGGGGGGGGGGGGCATGGGTATGAGTTGAATGTGAAGGAATGCTATCCAAAAAAATAAAATTAGGGAGTAATAGATAAATGTACTGGGAGAAAAGGAAAGGAAAAGGTAATATGGGGTAAATTGTCACACAGAAAAGAAGCAGGAAAAAACCTTTACAATGGAGGGAAAGAGTGAGGAGCTGAGGGGGAATGAGTGAACCTTACTTTCATCATTTGACTCAAAGAAGGAATAACATACACACTCAATTAGGTATAGAAATCTTTCTTACCCTACAGGAAAGTTCAAGGGGAAGGGGATAAGAGAAAGGGAGGGAGGTGAGAGAAGGGAGAATAGATTGGGGAAGGGGGTAGGCAGAAGCCAAACACTTTTGAGGAGGGACAGAGTGAAAAGAGAGAAAAAATAGAATAAATTGGGGCAACAGGATGGAGGGAAGTATGGTTAGTAATACTAACTGTGGGAAAAAATGAAAAAAAGTTTCTCTGATAAAGGTTTCATATCTAAAACATATAGAGAACTGAGCCAAATTTAGAAAAATAAGAGCCATTCCCCCAATCGATAAATTATAAAAAGATATAAACAGCTTTCAGATGAAGGAATCAAAGCTATCTATAGCCATATGAATCATGCTCTAACTCACTATTGATTGGAGAAATGCAAATGAAAACTAATCTGAGGTACTACCTCATACCTATTGAATTGGCTAATAGAACAGAAAAGAATGACAAATGTTGGAGGGGATGTGGGGAAAATGAGACATTAATGCACTGTTGGTAGAGATATGAACTGATTTGGATGCCCATCAATTGAGGAATGGCTAAACAAATTGTGGCACATGAATGTAATGGAATACTATTGTGCTATAAGAAATGAGAAGCAGATGGACTTCATGAGAACCTCAAGAAACTTACATGATCTGATGATGAGTGAAGGGAGCAGAACCAGGAGAATATTATACACAACGACAGACACATTGGCATTGCTTCTGTGATGACTAACTGATAGACCTGGCTCTTCTCAACAATGCGAGGTACTAAGACAGCTCCAAAAGACTCATGATGGAAAAGACTAACCACATCCAGAAAAAGAATTATGGAGTCTGAATGCAGATTGAAGCAAACTATTTGCTCCCTCTTATTTTTTATTTCATTTTATTTTTGGATTTGTTTTGTCTTTCTCATGACTCATTTCATTGTTATAATTCTTCTTTACAACTTGATTATAGGGGAAATAAGTTTAATGTGAAAGTATATGTAGAAACTGTATCAGATCATATGCCAGCTTGGTGGGGAGCGGGGAGGAGACAGGGAGAGAAAATTTGGAACCTAAATACTTGAGCAACTCAGTGTTGCAAACTAAAAATAAAATAAAAATATGTATCTAAAAAAAGAAATGATGAGTAGGATGCTCTCAGAAAAACCTAGAAAGACTTACATGAGCTGATGGAGAGTGAAATTGACTGTGCACAAAGTAACAGCAATATTGTAAGATGATCAGTTGTGAATGAATTAGCTATTCTCAGAAATACAATCATCCAACACAACTCTGAAGGACTTATGAAGAAAAATGCTATCCATGCCCAGACAAAGAACTGATGGTGTCTGAATGCAGATTGAAGCATACTTTTTAAACTTTATTTTACCTGAAGGTTTATTTATTTTTTGATTGATGCTTTCTTTTACAACAGGGCTATTATGGAAATGTTTTGCATGAGTACACATGTATAACCTATATCAACTTGCTTGCCTTCTATACTGTTAGGGGGTGTGAGTGGGGCGGAAGGAAGGCAGAGAGTTTGAACTCAATTTTTAAAAGGGAATGTTAAAATTGTTTTCACATGTAACTGGGTAAAATAAAATACTAAATAAATTGGAAAAAACCCTTTTAGAGGGGAAAAAAAGTCTAGCTGAATTCAGAAGGCCTTACCTCCTCTGAAACAGGATGTATAACATGGATTCCCAATTTCTCTTGTGGTTATATTTTCAACATGTCAGTTAATGTCGGGAACTTACTTCTTGAACATTCTTTTGTTCTCTGAAGGTCAGTGGGTAATATTTCCTTTCACTTTTTCTGTGCTATTTGTTGTCATTGTTGTTATTTTTGTTTTATCCAAGTAAGCTTATTTACAATACATTTGTTGAAATGAACTTAATTTTTTTTCCTCCCTTTGTCCTAACTCAGTAGGCTAGTGGCACAGCAGGCTAGCTGTGAGGCCTCCATCCCAAGTGCAGCAGGCTAATTGCCACCCCAGGAACCAGCACATAAAAGGCATGAATGGGCCAGGCAACCCCAGAATAGTAGACAAGCCACCAGCAGCTCAGGATCCAGAGTAGAAAGCCAGGGACCAGCCTCCTGGCCCCCAACACAAAAAACTTGGAACTGTGCCCTCTGTGCCCTAGAAAGAGGGCTCAGCTTTAAGAAATGAGAAAAAAAAAACAGAAAAGAACCTTTACCATAGAAAGCAACTATGGAGACAGCAAGATCATAGCACAAACTCAGAAAAGGAAAACAAACTCAGGATGTCTACATGTGAAACTTGAAAGGAGAATATGAATTGGTCTCAAGCCCAGATAGCCTTCTTAGAAGAGCTCAAAAAGAATCTTAAAAATCATATGAGAGGTAGAAGAAAAATGGGAAAAGAAATAAGGGATATTCAAGAGAGTGCCACTGGCTTAGAAAAAACACAAAAATTGACTGAAGAAAACAATTCCTTAAAACATAAAATTGGCTAAATGGTGTGAACAATCCACTTTAAAAAAGAGAATTTGCCAAATGCAAAAGGAGGTATAAGAGCTAACTCAAGAAAATAATTCCTTAAAAATTAGAATTGGGCAAGTGGAAGGTACTCTATGAGATGTCAAGTCAGTCAAACAAAATCAAAAGAACGAAAAAAAGGAGAAAATGTAAAGTACTTCATTGGAAAAAAAACAACTGACCTGGAAAATACATCCAGGAGAGATGATTTAAGAATTATGGGGCTACCTGAAAGCCATGATCCAAAAAGAGCTTGGACAGCATCTTTCAAGATATTACAAGGAAAATTGCCCTGATATCCTAGAACGTGAAGATAAAAGTCATTGAAATAATCCACCAATCACCTTCTGAAAGATATCCAAATTGAAAACTCCAAGAAATATTGTAGCCAAATTCCAGAATTAATAGGTCAAGGAGAAAACATTACAAGCAGCTAGAAAGAAACAATTCAAATACAGGTAGGATTACACAGGACTTAGTAGCTTCCACATTAAAGGACTGGAGGGCTTACAATATGATCTTCCTGAAGGCAAAGGAACTCGGATTACAACCAACAGTCAAGTACCCAGCAAAGGTGAGCATACTCTTTCAGGGTAAAAGATGGCTATTTAATGAAATAGAGGACTTTCAAACTTGCCTGATGAAAAGATTAGAGATGAATAGAAAATCTGATGTTCAAATACAAAACTCAGCAAAAGCATAAAATGGTAAGCAGGAAAGAGACAAAAAATATGTTATTCAACAAGGTTAAACTGCTTAAATGCCTAAACAGGAAGATGATACTTGTAACTCTTGAGAACTCTATTAGGGCAGTTAGAAGGGGTGTATATAGAAAGAGGGCATAGGAATAAGTAGACTTTTATGTAATAAAAAACAATTAAGAGGTGAAAAAAGGATTGTACTGAGAGAAGATGAAAAGGGGAGGCAGAAAGGGGTAAATTATAACGCATAAAAAATGCCAAAAAGGATGGGGTTTGAACTGTACTCTCACTGGATTTGGCTCAAAGAGGAAATAACATACACATTCAGTTGGGTATAGAAATATATCTTATCCTGTAGGAAAGGAAGAGAGGAAAGAGGAGAGAAAAAGGAAGGGAAGCAGATGGAAGGGAATGTAGAAATAAGAGCAGAAGTGGTAGGGGACATGGGGATAGAAAAAGAGAAGGTGATAGAAGGGAGGACAGATAGATGAAAGTGATGGTCGGAAGCAAAACTCTGGTGAGGAGGGACAGGGTGAAAAGAGAGAGAAAAGTATAAGCAAGAGGAAATATAGGATGGAGGGAAATACACAGTAAATTTAAAAAACAGTAAAAAAAATTAGTGAATTCACCACCCATGTAGAGGAAATTAAAGCAATAATTAGGAGATATTTTGCCCAACTGTATTCCTATAAATCTGACAGTCTACGTTAAATGGATGAATATTTACAAAAATATAAACTGCTAACCTTAACAGAAGAGAAAATAAAGTACTTAACCCCATTTCAGAAAAAGAAATTCAAAAAGAAATCAATGAACTACCTAAGAAAAATTCACTAGAGCCAGATGGATTTACAAGTGAATTCGACCAAACATTTAAAGAACAATTAATTGCAATAATATATAAGCTATTGGGGAAAATAGAATCCTACCAAATTGCTTTTATGAAATAAATATGGTGCTGATAACTAAACCAAAAAATCCAGAACAGAGAAAGAATATTATAGACCAATTTTCCAAAGGAACATTGATGAAAAAAACATTTAATTAAAATATTAGCAAAGGATTAAAGCAATTTATTATGAGGATAACACATTATTTCCAAGTGGAATTTGTACCAGGAATGCAAGGTTGGTTTACTATTAGGACAAGTACCATCATAATTGCCTGTATCAATAACAAAACTAACAGAAAGCATTTGATTATCTAAATAGATGCAGAAAAAGGTTTTGAAAAATACAGTACCCGGTGGAGCCAAGATGGCGGCTGGAAAGCAGGGACTCATGTGAGCTCCCTGCCAGGTCCCTCCAAAAACCTATAAAAATGGCTCTGAACAAATTCTAGAACTGCAGAACTCACAAAATAGCATAGGGAAGCAGGGGTCCAGCCCAGGACAGCCTGGATGGTCACTGGATGAGGTCTATCACGCATGGAGCAGAGGGGAGCAGAATCCAGCACAGGCAGCGGCAGACCAACCGGACCAGGAGCCGGGGGGAACAAGCCCTAGCACCCTGAATCAGTGAGCTGTGGCAGTTGCCAGACTTCTCAACCCACAAACACCAAAGACAACAGAGAAGGTTAGTGGGAAAAGCTGCTGGGGACAGAGTAAAAAGAGTTCGCAGTTCGGCCAGTGCCCCGGGGGCAGCAGGAGGAGGTGCAGCTACAGAACTAGAGCTTCAGCTACTTCTGGCCCCAGGCCCACCTGGTGGGAGGTATTAAGTGGCAGATCAGAGCAGGAGTGCACAGCCTGCTTAAGACTTGTGTCAGGTCTGGGTTGGTGGTTCTTGAGGAAGGAGAAGAGCTTGTGTGGCAGAGCTGGCTGTATAGAAATAGCTCTGAAATCAACAGGACATCCCCTCAAACTTGGAACAAAGTACACTTTGCTCTACAAGCAGTCATACCCCGATAAAAAACTCAAGGGTCAAGTAAGTTGGCTGGGAATATGGCCAGGCAGTGAAAATGCACTCAGATTCAGTCTCAGATTTTGGAATCTTTCTTTGGTGACAAAATAGACCAAAACATACAGCCAGAAGTCAACAAAGTCAAAGAGCCTACATCAAAAGCCTCCAAGAAAAACATGAACTGGTCTCAGGCCATGGAAGAGCTCAAAAAGGATTTGAAAAAGCAAGTTAGAGAAGTAGAGGAAACATTGGGACAAGAAATGAGAATGATGCGAGAAAACCATGAAAAACAAGTCAATGACTTGCTAAAGGAGACCCAAAAAAATACTCAAAAAAATATTGAAGAAAACAATACCTTAAAAAATAGACTAACTCAAATTGCAAAAGAGTTCCAAAAAGCCAATGAGCAGAAGAATGCTTTGAAAGGCAGAATTACCCAAATTGAAAAGGAGGTCCAAAAGACCACTGAAGAAAATACTACCTTAAAAATTAGATTGGAGCAAATGGAAGCTAGTGACTTTATGAGAAATCAAGATATTATCAAACAGAAGCAAAGGAATGAAAAAGTTGAAGACAATGTGAAATATCTCATTGGAAAAACCACTGACCTGGAAAGTAGATCCAGGAGAGAGAATTTAAAAATTATTGGACTACCTGAAAGCTATGATCAAAAAAAGAGCCTAGATATCATCTTTAAAGAAATTATCAAGGGGAACTGCCCTGATATTCTAGAGCCAGAGGGCAAAATAGAAATTGAAAGAATCCACCAATCGCCTCCTCAAAAAGATCCCAAAAAGAAATCTCCTAGGAATATTGTTGCCAAATTCCAGAGAAAATACTGCAAGCAGCCAGAAAGAAACAATTTGAGTATTGTGGAAAAACAATCAGGATAATACAGGATCTAGCAGCTTCCAAGAGGAGAAAATACTGCAAGCAGCCAGAATGAAACAATTTGAGTATTGTGGAAAAATAATCATAGTAACACAGGATCTAGCAGCTTCCACACTAAGGGACCGAAGGGCTTGGAGTACAATATTCTGGAGGTCAATGGAGCTAAGATTAAAACCAAGAATCACCTAACCAGCAAAACTGAGTATCATGCTCCAAGGCAAAATATGGATTTTCAACAACATAGAGGACTTTCAAGCTTTCTCAGTGAAAAGACCAGAGCTGAACAGAAAATTTAACTTTCAAACACAAGAATCAAGAGAAGCATGAAAAGGTAAATAAGAAGGAGAAATCATAAGGGACTTACTAAATTTGAACTGTTTTGTTTACGTTCCTACATGGAAAGATGATGTGTATGATTCACGAGACCTCAGTATCATAGTAGCTATATATATATATATATATATATATATATATATACACACCTGCGTGTGTCAATGTACATATATATATATGTAAGGGTGTATATGTGTATATGTGTGTATATTTATATATACATATATATATGTATATATATATATATATATACACACACACACACAGAGAGGGCACAGGGTGAGTTGAATGTGAAGGGATGATATCTAAAAAAATCAAATTAAGGGATAAGGAATAAGATAGGAATATATTGAGAGAGGGAGAAAGGGAGAGATAGAATGGGGTAAGTTATCTCACATAAAAGTGGCAAGAAAAAGTGGTTCTGTAGGAAGGGAAGCGGGGCATTTGAGGAAGAATGAGTAAATCTTGCTCTCATTGGATTTGACCTGAGGAGGGAATACCATACACAATCAATTGGGTATCTTACCCCACAGGAAAGAAGGAGGAAGAAGATAAAAAGGGGGGGGAAGCAATAGAAGGGAGGGCAGCCAGGGGGAGGAGGTAATTAAAAACAAACACTTTCAAAAAGGGACAGGGTCAAGGGAGAAATTTCAATAAAGGGGGATAGGTTAGGAAGGAGCAAAACATAGTTAATCTTTCACAACATGAGTATTGTGGAAGGGTTTTACATAATGATAAACATGTGGCCTATGTTGAATTGCTTGACTCCTTAGGAAGCATGGGTGGGGAGAGAAGAGGGGAGAGAATTTGGAACTCAAAGTTTTAAAAACAGACATTCAAAAACAAAAAAAGAGTTTTTGCATGCAGCTAGGAAATAAGATACACAGGCAATGGGGAATAGAAATTTATCTTGCCCTACAAGAGAAGAAGGGAAAGGGGGATGGGAGGGGAAGTGGGGTGAAAGAAGGGAGGGCTAACTGGGGAATGGGGCAACCAGAATATATGCCATCTTGGAGGGGGTGGGAGGGTAGAAATGGGGAGAAAATTCGTAATTCAAACTCTTGTGAAAATCAATGCTGAAAACTAAATAAATTAAATAAAATATAAAAAAAATTAAAAAAAAATTTAAAAAAAGAAAAATACAGTACCCATTTCTATTAAAAATAATAGAAAGCATGGGAATAAATGGAGTCATCCTTAAAATGATAAGCAGTATCTATCTAAACTCATCAGGAAGCACTATAGGTAATGGTGATAAGATAGAAGCATTCCAAAAAAACATCAGAAATGAAACAAAAATGTCCATTATCACCACTATTGTTTAATATTGTACTACAAATGTTAGATTTAGCAATAAGAGAAGAAAAATAAATTTAAGGAATTAAACTAGGCAATGAGAACACAAAACTATCACTCTCTGCAGATGATATGATGGTGTACTTAGAGTATCATAGAGAATCAACTAAGAAGTACTTGAAATTATTAACAGTTTTAGCAAAGTTGTGTGACATAATATAAAACCACATAGATCCTCAGGATCTCTATATATTACCAACAAAGCCCAGCAGCCAGAGATAGAAAGAGAAATTCCATTTAATATAACAGTAGACAATATAAAATATTTGGGAGTCTACCTGCCAAGAGAAACCCAGGAACTATATGAACATAATTACAAAATACTTTTTCACACAAATAAAATCAGATCTAAGCCATTGGAAAAATATCAATTGCTCCTGGGTAGGCCAAGCTAATATAATAAAAATGACAATTCAACCTAAATGAATTTACTTATTCAGTGCTATAACAATCAAACTTCAAAAAAATTTCATAAAGTTAAAAAATAGTAACAAAACTAATATGGAAAAACAGAAGGTCCAGAATATCAAAGGAATTAATGTAAAATAATGAAAAGGAATGTGGTCTAGCTGTACACATCTAAAACAATAATGTAAAGTGGCAATCACCAAAATTATTCAATACTGGCTAAGAAATAGAGTGGTAGATAATTAGAATACATAAGTTATGCAAGACATAGTTATAAATAACTAGAGCAATATATTTTTGATTTTTGATTTGCATTCATCAAAAAACCCAAAGATTCCAGCTTCTGCCACAGAAATTCACTGTTAGCCAAAAGCTCCTGAGAAAACAGGAGAATAGTATTGCAGAAACTAGGTATAGAAGAACATTTCACACCCTATACCAAGATAAGGTCAAAATGGGTACATGATTTAGATATAAAGGGTGATACCATAAGCAAATTAGGAAAGCAAGGGAGAGTTTACCTATCAAATCTATGGAGAAGAGAAGAATTTATGACCAAACAAGAAACAGAAAATCATGAAATGCAAAATAAATAATTTTCATTATGCTAAAAAAGATTTCTGTGCAAAGCCAACATAACCAAGATTAGAAGCAAAGCAGAAAATTGGGAAACAAGTTTTACAGCCAATGTTTCTGATAAAGGTTTCAGTTCTCCAATATAGAGAGAACTGTGTCAAATTTATAAGAACACAAGCCATTCCCAAACTGATAAATGGTGAAAGGATATGAACAGACAGTTTTCAGATGAAGAAATTAAAATCATCTATAATCATATAAAAAAAGCTCTAAAGCACTACTGAATAGAGAAATGCAAATTAAAACAACTCTGAGGTACCATCTGTAGTGTTAATATGATTAAAGATCTTCCCTGTCCATTCAATAGGGCCTTTACTTATAGCCTTTAATTACTAGGTGGGAGGCCCCAGGCCCACATTCTTTTGCTATTTACATCATGAGAGATGTGAAACCCTCAGGGTCCTAAGGAGAGGTGCTAAGACCAAAGCCAATCAGATGTGCATAAATTCAGCCAATCAGAGACCTGAGGCTAGGACTGTATATAAGGAGAGCCCAGAGTGTGACAGAAGCAGAACTGAGAGCAGCAGAACTGAGAGCAGCAGAATTGAGAGGAGAATTTAGAAGCAGACATCAAGAAGACATTGAGGCAGCCAGCACTGAGAGAGACTATAGAGCAGAGAATTTGGAGATCAAAGAGCTGAGAATCCACAGCATCAAGAGATTGGAGAACTGAGAATCCAGAGAATCCAAGAGACTGCAAGGACTCTGAGAACTGTGAGGGTTTTTAGAACTGCGGGACAAGAAACAGGCAAGCAGACAATTAAGATTCATGAGTGATTGTTTATGGGAAGGCCTTAGCAGGGGGGAAAGTTACAGGATGACTTGGTTGCTTGCTATAATACTGTTTTATAATTTCCTTGTTGCTACATTGGGGTGGGCTTACTGATTTTCAAATATACTTACTACCATATCGAATTGCAGTCATTAGTCTTGGGATTAGATCCTCTGGGGTCTAAATAAATGTTATACTTCCTCTGCCTTCGCATGGTCATCCCATCAGGCTGGCTAACATGACAGAAAAAGAAGATGATAAATGTTGAGAAAATGTGGGAAAATTGGGATACTGATGCATTGCTGTGGAGTTGTGACCTGCTCCATTCTGGAGAGCAATTTGGAACTATGCCCAAAGGGCTATAAAACTGTGCATATCCTTTGATCCAGTAATATAAGTACTAAGTCTGTATCTCAAAGAGATCATTTAAAAGGGAAAAGGACCCACATATACAAAAATATTTATAGCAGCTCTTTCTGTGGTTGTAAAGAATTGAAAATTGAGGGGATGCCCATGAATTGGGGAATAACTAAACAAGTTGTGCTAAATAAATATAATGGAATATTATTGTTCCATAAGAAATGATGCCAGGTAGATTTCAGAAAAATACTGTAAAGAATTATATGAACTTATGCTGAATGAAGTCGGCAGAACCAGGGAAATATTGTACACAGTAACAGAAACATTGTGCAATGATCAACTATGATAGACTTAACTCTTCTAAGCAATACAATGATCCATGACAATTCCAAAACACTCATGGTGGAAAATGCTATTCTGATCCAGAGAAAGGACTAATGAAGGCATATCCAAGTATAGTATTTTCACTTTTCTTTTTTTTTCTTACTCATGGTTTTCCTTTTTGTTCTGATTCTTTTTTATAAGAAAACTAATTTGGAAATATGATTAATATGATTATTCATATATATAACCTATATCAGATTGCTTACTGTTATAGGGAGAGGTTATGGGAGGAAGGCAGGGAGAAAAATTTGGAATTCAAAATCTTATAAAAGTGAATGTTGAATATTGTTTTTGCATGTAATTGGAAAAAAATAGTGAAATACTATTAAGTGGGAAAAAAAGAAATTGATAATTTCTTGAAAGATGATGTCTACACTCTTTTCTTTTATCATGGCTTTCAGGTAGTCCAATAATTTTTAAATTAGTTCTCCTAGATCTATTTTCCAGGACAGTTATTTTCCCAACGAGATATTTCATGTTGTCTTCTATTTTTTTTCATTGTTTGGGGTTTGTTTAACAGTTCCTTGATGTTCCATAAAGTCATTAGCTTCCACTTGCTCAATTCTCATTTTTAAAGATTACTTTCTTCAGTGAGCTTTTGGACTACTTCTTCCATTTGGCCAATTCTACTTTTTAAGGAGTTCTTCTCGTTTGTGAACTTTTGTATATAATTTTCCATTTGATCAGTTTTGCTTTTCAAGGCATTTTTCTCCTCATTGAATTTTGTATTTTATTAAACCATTTGGCCTATTTTGTTTTTTAAGGTATTATTTTCTTCAGTCTTTTTGCCTCTTTTACCAAGTGGTTGACTCTTCTTTTTGGTCATTTTCTTGCATCAGTTTCATTTGTCTTCCCACTTATTCCTCTACCTCTCCTATTTGTTTTTTAGAAGCCTTCTTGAGATCTTTCATGGCCTTAGACCAATTCATATTTTTCTTTGAGGCTTTTTATGTGGAAGTTTTCATTTTGTTTTCTTCTGACTTTATATTTTAATCTTCTTTGTCACCATAGTGACTTTCTATATTCCAAAATTTTTTCTGTTGTTTGTTCATTTCTCTAGCCTATTTCTGCCTTTACGTTTTTGCCAAAATGGAGCTCTGCTTCCAGGGTGGAGGTCACACTGCCCCAGACTTCCAGGGTGCAGCTGTTTTCAGAGTTATTACTAAGGACCTGCAAGTATTCAGCTCTTCCAAGGTGGCATGATCTAAAGATAGGGGTGTTTGCTATTCTCCTGGCCTATGCTCTGATCTGTGAGGGACCACATGCAATTTTTCTGTCCTGAAACTGTTATGCAGTTCCCACTTTACTGTGGCCTCAAACTCTGGTGTGTTACTGCTCTTCCTCTCTCTGGGGACGCAACCAGGATTATGACCTGGATTTGAGTAGGGGCAATGAAACAGACTTTTGCCCCCAGTGCCAGCAAAGGGACTCATGTAATTTCCTTCTGACCAGTTATTTGACCCCCTTACCATCTCAGGACTGAGAGCTCTGGAAGCAGCCACTGCTGCTGCTGATTCAGTTGCTCCCAAAGCCTACTCCTGAGTTTCTGGGAACTGGTATATTTTGGTCCCTTCTCACCATGGTAAAACAGAACTTCCCTGACAACCTTCTAAGTTGACTTCGGCTGAAAAATTGTTTCACTCCATCCTTTTGTGTAGTCTGCCACTGCAGAATTTGTTTGGAGGCATTATTTAAGGGTTTTCAGAGGGTCTTTGAGGAGATCTCTGGTGAGTCCCTGCTTTTTCTCTGCCATCTTGTCTCTACCTCCCTGTTTCCTACAGTTTTAATGTGCATGCATATAAATTTGGGACAGTTAGAACAAAAGGACAGTGATCTAGTCCCAGAAGGGCAAATCAAGGGGAAAGTAGGCTAGATTGCTATGAGGGTATTGCAAAGCTCTTCACTAACCCCATGTTTCCCATGAAAGCAAAGGCCAAGTTTTTAATATTGATATTTTATTGGTATCATTATATGGTGTTAACAAATGGAAAAGTACTGCCTCTGAATAAATATCACAGAGAAGATAATAGGAAACCTCTTGATGAGCTATGAGCAGACTACAATACCTAACAAGGCAAGCAAGTAGGCAATAAGCATTTATTAAGCACATGCTATGCCAGGTACTGGGCTAAGCACTTGGGATACAAATATAAGCAAGAATGAAGACACCTCCACCCTCAAAGAGCTTATATTGAAAGGAGGAAGACAATACCCAAAATGAAATCTGAAAACCAGGAGAGTTGAGGGAAGGAGAAAAATTACATAGAAGCATGGTGTTGAAGTCAAGAAAGTCAGAAACACTGGTAGGAGGGGAATGAAGTTTGGCTGTTCTATCCAAAATGGAGGGACTGGGAAGGACTCAGCACTTAGAGAATGGAGACTGCATAGCATAGGGATAATCCAAAGTAAGAAGATCACAGGGACACATGAATATTCTAGTTACTCTGAAGAACATGTTTAAATGCCATAATCAAGGAATTTTATTATTGGAAAAGAAACTGATCTGGTCACAAGGCAAGAAGGAAGGATGTCAAGTGGTTGTTGTTTAGTTGTTTTCAGTTGTTTCTGACTGTTAGTGACGCCTTTTGGGGTTTTCTTGGCAGAGATACTGGAGTGGTTTGCCATTTGCTTTTCTAGTTCATTTTACAAATGAGAAATCTGAGGCGAACAGTGTTAAGTTACCCTCACAGGGTCACACAGCTAGTAAATATGTGAGGCCAGATTTGAAGTCTGGTCTTCCTGATTCCAGGCCTGGCACTCTGTCCACTGAATATTCCACTTTCTTTTGACATTGAAATAAAGCAAACACAAGCAGCTAGGTGGCACAGTGAATAGAGCATCAGCCTTGGAGTCAGAGGGACATGAGTTCAAATCTGGCCTCAGACACTTGACACTTACTAGCTGTGTGACCTTGGGCAAGTCACTTACTCTCAATTGCCTTGCCTTCCCCCCTCCAAAAAAAAGGAAAAGAGAAAAAAAAAGAAATAAAGGAAACATGACCTCCAGGGTGTTGGGTATGTTGCCTGTGGTGAACCTTTGGGAGAACCTAGGTAAGAATTCAACAGAATGGGCATGGATTGGTTATAATGTACATCTCTAGAGGAAATTAATATTGAATTTGACCATATATCAACGACAATTCCTATAACAACACAATTATATATTCCTTTTAAAGTATAATGGCAAGTACAGTGGACCAGGAAACATTGAATCAGAGGAAAAATAAATCTAGAATTGAAAAGTAATTCAGGGACTATATAATCTAACTCTGTGATTTTTTTTCTTTTTTTATTTAATATATTTAGTTTTCAGCATTGATTTTCACAAGAGTTTGAATTACAAATTTTCTCCCCATTTCTACCCTCCCCCCCACTCCAAGGTGGCATATATTCTGGTTGCCCTGTTTCCCAGTCGGCCCTCCCTTCTGTCACCCCACTCCCCTCCCATCCCCTTTTCCCTTCCCTTCTTGTAGGGCAAGATAAATTTCTACACCCCATTGCCTGTGTATCTTATTTTCTAGTTGCATACAAAAACTTCTTTTTTGAACATCTGTTTTTAAAACTTTGAGTTCCAAATTCTCTCCCCTCTTCTCTTCCCACCCACCCTCCCTAAGAAGTCAAGCAATTCAACATAAGCCACATGTGTATCATTATGTATAACCCTTCCACAATACTCATGTTTTGAAAGACTAACTATATTTTGCTCCTTCCTAACCTCTCCCCCTTTATTGAATTTTCGCCCTTGACCCTGTCCCCTTTCAAAAGTGTTTGTTTTTGATTATCTCCACCCCATCTGCCCTCCCTTCTATCATCCCCCCCTTTTTTATCTTCTTCCTTCTTCTTTCCTGTGGGGTAAGATACCCAATTGAGTATGTATGGTATTCCCTCCTCAGGTCAAATCTGAAGAGAGTAAGATTCACTCATTCCCCCCTCACCTGCCTTCCCTTCTCTTCCTACAGAACGGCTTTTTCTTGCCACTTTTACGTGAGATAATTTACCCCATTCTATCTCTCCCTATCTACCTCTCTCACTATATTCCTCTCTCATCCCTTAATTTGATTTTATTTCTTTCAGATATCATCTCTTCATCTTCAACTCACGCTGTGCCCACTCTCTCTCTCTCTCTCTCTCTCTCTCTCTCTCTCTCTCTATATATATATATATATATATATATATATATATACACTCACATATACATATATATATATATATGTACATAAACATATATAGATGCATATTCCCTTCACCTACCCTAATACTGAGGTCTCATGAATCATACACATCATCTTTCCATGTAGGAATGTAAACAAAACTGTTCAACTTTAGTAAGTCCCTTGCAATTTCATGTTCTCGTTCTTTTTCTTGATTACCTTTTCACGCTTCTCTTGATTCTTGTGTTTGAAAGTCAAATTTTCTATTCAGCTCTGGTCTTTTCACTGAGAAATCTTGAAAGTCCTCCATTTTATTGAAAATCCATATTTTGCCTTGGAGCATGATACTCAGTTTTGCTGGGTAGGTGATTCTAGGTTTGAATCCTAGCTCCATTGACCTCCGGAATATTGTATTTCAAGCCCTTCAATCTCTTAATGTAGAAGCTGCCAGATCTTGGATTATTCCGATTATGTTTCCACAATACTCAAATTGTTTCTTTCTGGCTGCTTGCAGTATTTTCTCCTTGATCTGGGAGCTCTGGAATTTGGCGACAATATTCCTAGGAGATTTCTTTTGGGGATCTATTTGAGGAAGCGATTGATGGATTCTTTCAATTTCTATTTTGCCCTCTGGCTCTAGAATATCAGGGCAACTCTACTTGATAATTTCTTGAAAGATGATATCTAGGCTCTTTTTTTGATCATGGCTTTCAGGTATTCCAATAATTTTTAAATTATCTCTCCTGGATCTATTTTCCAGGTCAGTGGTTTTTCCAAGGAGACATTTCATATTGTCTTCAACTTTTTCATTCCTTTGCTTGTTTGATAATATCTCGATTTCTCATAAAGTCACTAGCTTCCACTTGCTCCAATCTAATTTTTAAGGTAGTATTTTCTTCAGTAGTCTTTTGGCCCTCCTTTTCCATTTGGCTAACTCTGCCTTTCAAGGCATTCTTCTCCTCGTTGGCTTTTTGGAGCTCTTTTGCTATTTGAGTTAATCTAATTTTTAAGGTGTTGTTTTCTTCAGTATATTTTTCAGTATTTTTTGGGTCTCCTTTAGCAAGTCATTGACTTGTTTTTCATGGTTTTCTCACATCCTTCTCTTTTCTCTTCCCAATTTTTCCTCTACTTCTCTAACTTGCTTTTCCAAATCCTTTTGAGCTCTTCCATGGCCTGAGACCAGTTCATGTTTTTCTTGGAGGCTTTTGTTGTAGGCTCTTTGACTTTGTTGGCTTCTTCTGGCTGTATGCTTTGGTCTTCTTTGTCACCAAAGAAAGAGTCCAAAGTCTGAGACTGAATCTGTGTGTTTTTTCGCTGCCTGGCCATATTCCCACCCAACTAACTTGACCCTTGAGTTTTTCAGTGGGGTATGAATGCTTGTAGAGTAAAGAGACCTATGTTCCAAGCTTGGGGGGATTCGCCAGCTCTGACACACCAGCACTCCTCCTTCCCCAAGAATTCCCAACCCAGACTGGACTTAGATCTTCAGCAGGCTCTTCACTCCTGCTCTGATCCTCCACTTAATTCCTCCCCCCAGGTGGGCCTGGGGCCAGAAGCAACTGCAGCTGTACTTCTGTAGCTGCCCCACCTCCACTGCCCCTGGGGTGGTAGCTGAACCGCGAACTCCTTTTTTCACTCTGTTCCCAGCAGCTTTTCCCACTAACCTTCTCTGTTGTCTTTGGTGTTTGTGGGTTGAGAAGTCCGGTAACTGCTGCAGCTCACTGATTCAAGGCGCTAGTTCATGCTCTGCCCGGCTCCTGCTCTGGTTGTTTCGCATCGCCCACGCTGGACTCTGCTCTGCTCTGCTCCACTCTGCTCCCAGCTCTGTGCAGGATACACCTCATCCAGAGGCCTGTCCTGGGCTGGAGCCCTGCTTCCCTCTGCTGTTTCATGGGTTCTGCAGTTCTAGAATTGGTTCAGAGCCATTTTTATAGGTTTTTGGAGGTACTCGGCAGGGAGCTCATGCTAGTTCCTGCTTTCCGGCCGCCATCTCCTAACTCCATGATTTTACAGATGAGGGCAATGATGTCCAAGAAGAATAAGTGACCCACTTAAGGTCACACAGATAGTGGATAGCAGAAGTGATGAAGGATTTAAACCTACTTTCTTTGATTCTAGAGATAAGGATATTTCATCTCTGCCACAAGAAAATAGAATTCCTGGATTATTTTCACAGTTCTACCACTTACTATGTGATGAGTAAGTTGGCTAATTCTATTCGACTCATCTCAAAAAAAACTCATTAATCAGTATTTCCTGAACATTATTCAAGGACTAAAGAGAAAAGACAGTATGCAGGCCTTAATCTCAAGAAAATTATGATCTAATAGGAGAAAGCCATGTATACATGATACAAGAGAAAGTGAGGTTAGTATGTTGAAGAGCAACAGGGAAAATATTATAAGGACCTTTGAGAGATGTGGAATTACCCTGGCCAGGCTTTAGGATAGATCAGGGAAAACTTTATGAAGTGCATGGCACTCATTTTTTTTCATGTCTCACATGAGTTCTTTTTAAAAGATTTCTGTCTTCTTGAGACGCACGAATATCTCTGGAAGTAAGGAGCTTAAAAAGGAGCTAGGAAGGAAGGGTCCATTGTAAATATTATGGAGAGTTTGAGCAAAAGCCCAGAAATGAAAGTGAACAGAAAGTAATGCATGAAGAGTAGTTCAGTTTCACTGCAGTATAGAGTGCATGAAATGGAATTATGTGAGATAAGGACAGAGAAATTGTTTGGAACCTGATTTTGAATGGTCTTAAATAATAAGTCATGTCCATTGTAGATATTTAAGGTCTGCAAAGATAACCTTATGACCCATTTAACTCTCTTGCTCCTCAGTATTTTGAAGGGAACTACCCAAAGCCACCCTCCATAATCACTGGAGGGAATATGGCTCCATAGACTGGTATTATTTCAGTCTAGTAAATATATACCCCTACTCCCTTAATTCCAGGTAATCTGAGTCAATACTCAGAGAATAATCTTCCTTCCCAGTTACAACTCCTAATATCCATCTGAGTAAATTCTACTACTCTCTATTCACTTTGCTCCTAAACCCTCTATTAACATTTTCTTACATGGAAACCTTGTTTAATGGTTAGCAAACTTCTTTTCAACTTTGAGCTTTTCTTCTTATCTTCTGCCTCTTCTTCCACTTAGCTAGTTGTATCAATAGCATCTATTAACTATTTATTATGTGTTAGACACTGCTTTAAGCTCTGAGAATACAAGGAAAGAAAATAATTAGGAAAATTACCTGTGTGATGTGAGAAGAGGAGGGAAGAGAAAACTCTTGGCAGATAACTTCAATTTTGTCAGTGTATATGAATCAAGGTCATCAGTTGAAATGGTGAGAGAAGGAATGCTGTGGGAGCCTTAAGGAGGAATAAAATATTGGGAATAGAAGTCATGGTGAGTTGGATAGTAAATTGATTTTGGGGTTATGAAAGAATTGTCTTGATGCAGTAAAGGACTAATTGAGATTATGAAATGCCAGGAAAATCCTGGCTCTCTCCAGTAGATGTTGCATCCCTAGCTGTCTTCTACACTGCTGGTTGCTCCTTTCCTTGCATATCAACAACAAAACGGCCCAGCAGAGCTAGAATAATATCTACTCTAGTCTGAAACATCCAGATCCTCTCTTTGCCATTATCACTCAGTAATCTCTCCTTTTTGTTACATTATGTTCATCTATATCATGTGGTCCAGATCTTTGTGGCTGTGACCTGCCAGTCCAAAATCATTTTTCCCTTTTATTCTCAAGAATTTCAGTACCTGATACCTAGTCTTTCTCTCCAACCAAATCCCTAACCTCAGACTTAGATGCTTCATTGTATACACTGAAGTCCCTTTGAACAATCATGTATCCTTGTTAATCGCTTACTCAACTCTCATGATTTATAGCCTCCCATGGAGATGGTCATACCTGAGCTTTCACCATTCTACATAACTCTGACACACCAATGATTTTGAATTAATCAGTTCCCACTCTGACCATAATCTTCTCTTCTGTCTCTCCCACTTCTATCTCACTGCTCTTAATCCAGTTCTTTGTCCTTACCAAAACCTTCAATCCCTCTATTCCCTTCCTTTTTCCTTTTCTCTAGTCAGTCACTTCTCTACTTGCCTCCCTTTTGATTACTTTTTTGACTGTGCATTGTTTGACATTGTTCGATTCAATTAAATGACACTAGGAATAAAAAAAAATCCATTTCTTCAAGGAACATGCATTCTCTCAGACCTTTTCAACTACTATCTTCCACTTTTGATTTCCTTGCCCCATTTTCTATGGCTATCCGGAGACAATTGTGCCTCACCCCTAGATTACTCCCAACATACCCTTTTCTCCACTTGTACTCTTGAATAACTGAAGTTGTCAAACTGACTGGATCTACTACAAATTTATGTCATCTAATCTCAAGTGAGTGTTCACTATACACAACAAAATTGTTATTTCTTACTTGATTGATCCAACTACCTTCAGTGGCTATTTTAAAACTTCTCTACTTTCTTCAAGCTTACAGTGCCCCCTCCTCAACCTTACTCAGCAGGAATCCTTGCATTATTTTTTACTAAAAAAAGTTGAGGGAATAAATCATCCAAGTTCTTTTTGAACTTTCTTTATAAGTCATTTAATCATTCTCTCTCCTTGTCTCTGTCTCTATCTCTGTCTATTGTGTGTGTTTCTCTCTCTTTCTCTGTCTTTTTATATGTTCCTTTTTACGGAGTCTTTCTTCACTATCTTAAAATATGCATGTCTATCCTTTAAAAAAAACACCTCCACCTGACTCTCAAACTATGTTTTTCTGTTTCTTCCTCTTGCCTTGTAATGGCAATATTTATTCACTTCTTCATATACCACTCAGTTCTCAATGCCTTTTCCTCAGATTTCTGACTTCACTTTCCTGGAACTGTTTCTTCAAAATTACCAACCAACCACCTCCTCCCTGATCAATGAAATGGGCCCTTTTACAATTCTTGTCTGTTTTTTTCTGCAGTGTTTCATGAAAAGAGAATATTCTAGAAAGTTTCTCCTCCCTTGGTTTCTGTGACATAGTCTTTCCCAAATTCCTACCCAATTTGTCTCACTATTTTCTATGAAATTCTTTTTCTTAGATCACCATGAATGTGATGGTTGTACTTCAAGGCTGTGTTTTCTTCTCTCTGTATACATATTCCCTTTGAAATCTCAATTTTCCATGCAATCAAATATCCACTCTATACAAATCAATATATCCATCTCCTAGTATGTTTTCTTGTCAACTAAATAAATTTCATATGTATTATATTATTTGTTAAATACTTATTATGTAGTAGGCACTGTGCTAAATGCTGAGGACTTTCCCTGCCCTCAAGGAATTTAAATTACAAAGAGAAAAAAAAACCATAAAAATTGAATCTGGAAAGGTTTTGGAGGGCTACGTTTATGTTGACATTGCATTAGATGGCCATAAAATTTTCTGGAGACCCAGATCTAGGCAAAATAATGTGATAGGTGACTTATCAAAGTTCAAGGCAGTTGCAAGAGTAGAATCTAATTTTCTGTCACAGGGAAAGATAAAATAGATGATCAGAGTGGAGATAGCATTCTGTGGAAATGGCCAACAAGATAGAAAGTATCTCCTACTTATCTCTTCCTGTATGTTTTATTGATATTATAAATTCAATGTGATCTCATTAACATTCCTTATAAAACTTGAACATTTCACTATTTCTATTGTGGATACCATCTTCCTCCTTCGTGTTACTCAGGATTTTTACCTCAGAGACATTCTTGACACTCTTCTTCCTCATCCCCTCCCCTATATAAAATCAGTTTCCAAGATTCACGAATTTGATTTCCATGATATCCTGCATATATGTCCCCTTGTTTCTACAGTCTTAACCAACACTCTTTTCCAGGGCCTTGTTTATTCTTGTCTAGACCACTGTAATGACTTCCTAATTAGTCACTCTCTTTCCGTTCTCTTCCCTTTCCAAGTTACCCTCTATAAAAGTGGCAGCATGATCTTCCAAATATATATGTCAGATCATATCTCTCAGCTGTTCAGAAATCTTTAGTGGCAACACATTCCCTATGAGATAAAATGCATATTCCTTAGCCTGGTATTTGAAACATTTGCAATCTGCTTCCCACCTGCTTGTCCAATTTTACTTCAAAATCCTCAATGGATTCATTGTTCCAGCTCTTCTAGACTGGTGGCTATGTTATAAGCACAACACTATTTTGAAACTGTAAATTTTCACAAACCAAAGAAAGCTAGGTAGTTCAATGAGTAGAGCACCAGAACTGGATTCAGGAAGACCTGAGTTCAAATTCAATCTGAGGCACTACTGGCTATGTAATTCTGGACAAGTCATTTAACGTCTGTTTACCTCAGTTTCCTCATCCCTAAAATAAGGATAATAGTAACATCTACTTTTCAGGGTAATTGTGAAGGTTCAGTGCAATAATATTTGTAGATTCTTTAGCACAGTGCCTGACACATATGAGGCCAGTTAAATGCTAGCTATCATCATCATCATCATCATCACCAAATCATTTCCTTCCAAGACTTACCACCTCCTCTCTGAAGCCTTACATGATTTCCCTCAGTTGTTAGTCCTGCAGCCTTCTATAACTTTCTTTATTGCATTTATTTCTATTGTACCCTCTTCCCCATAGAACACAAACTTCTTAAAAGCAGGGATTAATTTTTCTTTTCTTTGCCCTCATAGAATCTCACACAGTATCTTGAACATAGCAGATGCCTAATAAATGTTTGTTGAAAAGAATGAAGAGTTTAGTTTGTTATAGAATGTGGAAATTGCTGAAGTTTTGAAAGTAGAAGCTTAATATACAGTAATCACAGCAATGTGTCACTATGATTGCATGGTGTGAAGAATGAGATGGACAAGGTGAGCCTGGAGATAGCAAAAACATTAAACCTGATCTTTTTTAATAGCTTAAGTAAGGGAGATGAGGGATAACAACGTGAATGGAAAGCATGAAGGGACAGAATTAATGTAATATCATTTAGATCTGATTGAGTGAGGAAGAACAAAGAATCATGGATGATTTCAAGAATTTGAAGCTTGTGAATGAGATGTTAATACCATGAACAAAATTAGAGAGGTTGGGGTTTGACCCATATTTAAAAGGTTTGGTTTGGAGGATTTTTAAAAAAAAAAAATAACTTTGCAGCGTTGACATATACAATGGTGGAGATGTCCAGCAGGTAACTGGAAATACTGAACTTGAGTTCTAGAGAGAGGCTTAATGTGAAGGTATAGATTTGGAAGCAAATTTGCTTAAAGGTGATAATAGGAGTGAAAGTGATTGCCAAGAGAAAGACAGAAAAAAAGGATAAGTCATGCAGATTTCTCTAAATGGTTGTTTTCTGGGGAACAATAGGAGGCAAGTGAAGGTTAGGCTTTGGCAATAGTCCAGTTACTAAGTAAGGTGAACTGTCAGATCAAGTCCCTGATCAATGAGGGACATATCAAGACTATAACACACTTGTAGATAGACTAAACCCTGCGAACTAGAATATTACGGAGTGCTGGTGCTGTCTGATAGGTATTTAAAAATCCTCACTTTAAGCAAGAAAACTTTAGCCCCTTCAGTGGCTTGCTAGGTTTTATTTAGAAAGAATGTACTTCAGTTCTACAGTTCCCTCACCTAGTAATAAATAATGGTGGTAGGGAGGGAGTGGGTATATTAGGTGTTAGGGTTGTGGGAATATCTTTTCCTTGGACAGAATAATATTCTGGGAAATTATATACAACACAAATAGACCTGTAGCTTTCTCCAGGTTAGGGAAAACAAAGGGTTAATGAGTTTTGTTTTGTTTTTACTTTTTTCTATTGGAAATTTAGCCCTGAGCTGTCTGACAAACTACATTGCTTTTCAGCTCTCAGAGATTCACATTTGTTTTGCATGATGGGGGCTACCGACCCATCCCTCTGTCTTCTTTTCCCTCTCGGGTCCCCATTCTGAATGCAATTCATAGACCCCAGCAGGGCCAGCCTGTTCTGAATGCAGGGACAAGACAACAACACTTACTTGTAGTATTAAAAATGCATTTGGCCTGTGAGTCTGTTTGGGGTTTTGCAGCTGATGACAAATGGCAGAAGCAGTGAAGTGCAGGAGTAAAAGATGGGAACATGTGTGAGAGAGTGCCTGTTGGGCTGATAGCCATGTTGTATGCCTTCTGTCATGCTCCTTTCACTTTTGTATTATCACCAGCCTGCTGAGCTTATGACCAGTGAAGTTGAAGAAAAACCTTGCTATTGCTTTGGCTTCTATGACAGGGCTCAACCACTCCCATCTAACCTGTCTTATCACTCTTGTATTTCTTCATTGTTTTTTTTCCCTTTTCCCACCCCCAAAATATTGACATTTCCCATAGTTCTCCTCTCTCTCTCTCTCTCTCTCTCTCTCTCTCTCTCTCTCTCTCTCTCTCTCTCTCTCTCTCTCTCTCCCTCCCTCCCTCCCTCCATTATTTCTCTGCTGATGACTCTATATCTGTATCTCTACACCTGAATTGCCCTTCTGTTTCACATTTCTAGATATCTTTAGAACAAATATGCCTACATATTCTATCAACTAGTAAAAATCAACATATTCAAACCTCATCTCACAATTTTCTTTCAAAACCCATGTTTCTTCATTACTTACTTCTGGTATTCATTTCATCTATGTATAGTTCTCTGTCACTCATGCTCAAAATCTTATGCCTCCTTCCTCTACAACCCCCTCATCAAATATTTCCAAATACTCTAGTGCCTGCCTCCAAAATATATTCCATAGCTGTCTTCTCATTTCTATTACTACTCCCCTCATTACTTGAAGCTCCTATGACAGATTGTCTACACTACCACAATAATTTCCTCACTGGTGTCCTGGCCTCAAGTTCCATCCATTTTAATGTCCTACAGATTGATTTCATATTAATCTCTTTAAATCATACCTCTGACTATATCACTGGCCTACACATACACACACACACACATACACACATATGCACACACGCACATATCCCTTCAATGGTTCTTCACTTTCTATACGATGAGTTCTTAACCTAATTTTGCCATGTCCCATTATTTCTTTTTACATACCCTACACTCTAGTTAACCTGCACTTAATATTGTTTATCAATATGCCCCACACTCTCCTTCCACCTGCCTTTGCTCCTATGGATCTCTTCACCTTCATATCCATACTTCTGAGCTCTGTTTGTCGAAATCCTAACCATACTTAAGATTCAACTTGATTCTTATTAGCTCTTCCATGTAACTGAAATCAAACCAAGACAAAAAAACCCTTTTCCTTTTCATAAATCCTATTATTATCTCTTCCTATAGATGTATATTCTACCTTACTATAGAGTTATGTATGTCATCTGCCCTAATCAATAAGAAGTTCAGCAAGGACCAGTATATCTTACTGATCACTGTGTTCCTCGCTGAAGCCATCACAGTGTCATGTACATTGAAGGTTATAAAAATAGTTATTTATTGAATGCATATATTATAATCAGGATCAGGAAAGGCTCCTTTCAGTTAAAATGGACAATTTGAAACCCATCAGTCTAACAGCATGGAGCTGTGTCTATTTATATGATCTCCAGGGATTCTGCTTTATTGAATATTTTGACAGATATTCATAGACTTTCCATCAACTTAACAGGCATGAGTTTTGGTCTCTATATGACATACAGATGGATAACTGGATTAGAAGTCTGAATATCTAGGTTCCAATCTCATTATCGATACTTACCAACTATGTGTACTTGGCTAATTTAGGGCAATGGAAAGAAGCTATTGTGGTACAGAGGAAAGGACATTTTGTTGTAAATTCTGCTATGAACATTTTGATACATGTGGCACCTTCCTATATATTTCCTTGTTAGGGTATATGTCTAGCAATGTGTTGCCTCTAGGTTTAAAAGTATGGGTATTTTAGTGACTTTTTTAAAAGTAAAATTTTCAATTCCTCTCCAGAATGTTTGGACCAAATTATAGCTCCACCAACAATGCATTATTGTGTCTTTCTCTCCACACTATCTCTAATATTTATTATTTCCATATTTTGTTATTTTTACCAAATCCCTGAAAACAAATCTTATTTTATACATGAGGAAATTGTATCTCTGCTAGATTATGAGAAATGCCCAAGGACAACTGAACTAGTAAGTAGCAGGTTAAGATACGAAACAAATTATTTGGATTCTAATTACATTGACTATACCACAGATAGTTCCATAAGAGTAATGGATCAGGAATATTTACTATGTGTTAGGAACCAGAAATACAAAGATGGAAATGAAGAAGTCCGATACTTCTAGAACATATATGTTGGGTGGTGGGAGAGAGAGAGGATAAGATAGTCTATTTACAATTGAATAAATACAGGAAAATAAACAGATAAGTTAGTAAGGAGTACTTACATTTGGAAAAAGAAATGTCTCAGAAAAACTGGCACCTGAGCCAAACCTCAAATGGAACTAAGTCTTGTTCCTCAGAGGCTTATTTGTGGAGGTAGTGTATTCCAGGCATGGAAATCAGTCTATAAAAAGACAGAGTAAGGAGATGAAATATTATGTATGTGGTTGATTAGTTGTTAAATACGTTTATTTTGGCTGGATAGCACGGTGAGTTATATGCTATCAATCTGACAAGTTAGGTGGGAGTCAGATCAGGAAGGACTTTAAATGCCAAACAGAAAATGTTCTATTTTATCCTAGGGGATATAGAGGGCCTTTGGTGATTCTTTAGTTGGAAGTGACATGGACCTATACTATAGGGATATTAATTTAGAATCTAGATTGAGGAAAGATTGGAGGATGGCTCAGATTGTGATTCTGAAGTGGTGAATCTGAGTAATACATTGAAAGAATGAAAATTATAAATGGTGGTTTTAGGGAGAAAGATGAGTTCTCTTTTAGACATTTCTAATACAATATGTCTATAGAAAACAAGCTGGAACTATTCAGTTGTCAATCAAAAGGATTGGAGTTGAAGAGAGGGAAGTGAAGATTAGATTATGAATGACTAATATGGATCCATAAATATTTGTGGAATCCCATATTTTAGTGAAGTTGGCTAAAGTCCCATTAAAGTCAATAATGGTATAATGAAGGATTAATAATCTTTCATGTTGTTATGAAAATAAAATACCAATGCTAATGCTACCATTACTAATATTAAACTAATATTCAACATTTATATATTGTTTTAATGTTTGAAAAGGATTTTGCCTATATTATTCCATCTGATCTTCACAACTACTCTTTGAGGAAGATCAAGATCCTTATGTTAGCTCCATTTTAGAGATGAGGAAACTGAGCTAGACAGAGGTTAAGCAACATGCCCAGGCTCACATAGTGTCTGAGGCAATCTATGAACTCAAGTCTTCCCAATCTAGGCCCAGCTCTCTAGATACTGTGCCACCAGCTATCAAAAGATATACAATTCTATGTTCCATAGATGCTAGAGGAAGCAGAGTACCAAAAAAGAGACAAGAAACATGATAGAGTATATTCAAGTGCCCACATAATATGAAGGGAGCAATGGAGAGCTCGTTACTGTAGCTCTCCTTCTTAATCTGAATGGCAATATCTTTGACACATTATTAGGCAAAAAAGTTGGGAAAATGTGGAATATTGATTCTGCTAAGGTTATTGGGCTAGCCTTCTAGATTTTCTGGATCTTTGGTGAAGCAGACAGAAAAGCAACAATTTTTCATGCTGCCTTAAAAATATTCCCAAGACTTGTGTTCCCTTGTCTTCTACTTTCCCACTCAAAATCCCATATACCTCTGTGGGGTCTGAGGAACCCAGGCTATGTGGCAAACCTCTGGATGTTTTACAACAGGGCAGAGCTGTTCCCAAAGGTCACAGTTTCTTAGAAGAGCAATCGGTACAAAGCACACTCTGAAAGCTCATGAAAACTCACTATTCTGAGCATGAATATCCCTTTAACCTAATATTTCTATTGAATTTATAGACTGCTCTTATGAATGCTCATGGGCCAGTTTTTGGCATCGTACTAGGTAAAGGGTTCTCCCAACTATTGATCTCTGAACAATAAAGAGTAAATGGTGCTCTGGAAATTTGATTTTTATGCAATGAAATGCACTGAATCATCAATTATTGTTATATTTTATGTGTTTCAGGGACATTTATAAATCCATGGCGCCAAATCAAATTAGACCTGGAGAAAGTAGGGAAAATATCTGCAGAAGGCATCAGAATCAGCCAAAATGTAACTTGAAAAAGTAAAGTCCTATCCAAAATAATGTTGTCAAGATCCTATGAATGTTTAAAATTATTTCAAGTGGACCTAATTTGTTCCTAGAACTTGGATAGGAGACAGAAGATTCCAGAAACATAATGTATTGCATAAACACTAAAGTAATGCCCTCCTTTTTATAGCTATCTTCCTCTATAGTCAATATCCTACTCCTATGCCCCATTAGGATTCAGAAGAGACTCTTGATTCCCACAGTCTATGCCAATGGAACATAAACTTTGGCCACTCATACCAAGTGAAAAGACTTTGAATACATGTCAATGGTATCAAGTAACTGTCACATATTTTCATGCATATCCCATGTGTATGCCCATGATTAATCTGCTCCCACCCCCATCCTAACTAAATCTCCTAAAATGAATGAGGAACTCAGAAAACCCATAATTCAGAAACAATATATTCAAATTTTTAAGGGTCATAAGATCTACATCTAGAGATAACAGGGACTTCAGAGTCTGTATATTGTCACCCTCTCATTGTATAAATGAGAAAATTGGACCCCACGGAAGTTAGACGACATCTATAAGGTCACAGAGTTGACTGTCAGAGGCATGAATTGAATCCAGGTCCTCTGAATTTATCACTTTTCTACTCTACCATACCGGGTCAACAAAAGTTCTTGAAGTCTACATTTGAAAGCAAGTGATGATTTTACTGAGATACAAATGAGATAACCCTTAAGAATTGGCACAAGGACAGGTAGTAAATATAACTTCTAGGAATGTTCCTGTTTGCTTACAAAGATTCCTATGACCTCAAGTAAAGGTGGTCACCATGGAGCTGGGGTTCTACCATGTATGAGAAGCTGATTAGTAGGTCAAAATAGGCCTTAAATACTGCAGAAAACTTCCCTATCAGACAATCTCTCACCCAGAGCCTTGGTCTTAGGTAATTTCTTCAAGGAATTTTTCTTACTACTTCATGATAACTAAGCTGTTTGTCATCTGATGATGCCATAGCCTAACTTAATTTAGCCTACTTCAAAGACAATCTGATTTGCCTGTTTTTCACCTGAACTTACTCTGCTGTATTCTTGAATGGGGGGGGAAGAGAATGATACTAGGAGCCAGGTGGCTAGGAATGATACTAGGAGCCCTGCACTCATAGTCTTTCTCAGCACAGCTCCCCAGGCAGATCTGGACCATTTCTGTGCTTACCCAGGCATGCAGCAATTTGTTGACATCATCATTCTCTGCCCTGTACATCACCATAGCTTCTTATACCAAATTCACTCTCTTCTTGCACTTCCATTCTCTCACCCTGTAGTGACTCAGTTACTTTGACTAATAATACTAGCTCTTAGGTTGATTCTTCCTTCACCACTTCCAGAATGAAAATAAATCATGCAGCTATACCTCCTTACTTTTAAAGAAACCCCCCATTTGTTGCATGTTTTTGATGTCTCCATGCAACTTATAAGAGTAAAGTCCTATCAAAAATTATGTTGCTGAGATGCTAGAAATGTTTAAAATTATTTTGAGGGGGCTTAGTCTGTTCCTAGAACTTGAACAGGAAACAAGAGATTCAAAGAGAATAATAAATTACAGAAAAGCTAAAGATCAAATAAGATAATATTTGTAAAGTTCTTAGCTTAACGTCTGGCTCTTAACAGGTGATTGACACATGCTTATTTCTTTTCCTTCCCTCCTCTCCAGGTCCTGTAGCTTTACCTTTCTGCTCTTTGCCTATCTTACCTGATTGACTTTATTTCTACTTTAAATCTTTCTGATGAAACCCAGCCTGTGAATATGCACGCATACATACATACACACACACTTTTGATCTGTCTGGACCAGACTTCCTTCTCTAACATTCATAGTCCTGTAATCGACCTGTTTATATGACAAAATTCTGAATTTGTGGTAACCTATTTGCATAGTTGGAGCTTTTGGTTTATCTCTCTTTCCTTAGTCAAGCTCTTCAGCCAGCCCTCTTTGACTCAGGTTTCACCAAACCTTTAGTACAGAGTTAGCATGACTTGGCCAGGTAACCCCATGTGTCAGGGCAAAGACACAACTAACCTACTGGCCTTTCACTATAATCATATCTGTGGGATGTCAAGGTGCATATATTTCCCTCTACTTGTACTCTGTACTTAAAGAAGTCAGAAAAGATCAGAAACTTCAGTTTTCAGGTTTTGTTTTTCATGTTTCTTTTCCCTAAGTGTCCACAGATACTCCATAGTTCTTTATTCATTATGTTTCATTTTTCCCCCTTTTGGCCTGGAGAGTCTATATTAATACTTCATGAGAACTTATTTATATTTATAAAGTTTCAATCAAAACAAAGCTTCAAAGCCAAAGATATTGAACTTGAAATCCTCCTGTGTTATAACAATTGGTGCCTTTAAGGCTAAAAAGTTAATTGCACTCAGGCACCAACCCCTGAAATGGTAGTTTTTTTAAAACCAACAAATTAGTGTTTTAACAGCATGGCACAATTTTTCCTACAATCAATGCTGATGTTTGACGGGTAACTAGATTATTGAACATTCTGAGACCTTGACATTAAAAGATATAGTAAGGAGTCCCAACTTGCTCTGTTACTGAATAGTAACTTCCAGTTCTGTAGCCCTAGCTGTTAAACAAAACCAAGAAGTATTGTTGATGTCCAAGGTCACATTGAGTTTTCAACAGAGCTACTCCAGGGCCGGTCAGACTATATCAAGTCCTTCAGTACTTATTGTGCATTGATTGTGTATCTAGCTTCATACTTGGAACCATGTGTTATAGCAAGGAAGAAGGTGTGTGTGGTCTCTAATTATCAGGACCTTACAATTAAGTTAGAGAGATAAAAATACCCATGTGAAGCAACTAGAGAATAACAGAGATTCTATACAATTGAGAGGGTGTTATAATAATACTGCCAATTGCTATTGTTAACAGTGTCTGAATGTAATTCTTTAAGGTTTTCAAAATGCTTTACCGACCTTAACTCTTTTGAATCACAAAGTAAAGCTATGAGGTAGTGACTATAGGGATCATCTTCATTTTAAAGATGAGGAAACTGAGGATCAGAAAGGTTCAGTGACTTTCCCAGGTCTACAAAGCTAGTAGGTGTCAGAGACAGAATTTGAACTAAATTCTACTGTTATAACTAATGCATACTAATCATAGGATATTAGAAATAGAAAGGACTTTCAAGATGGTCTCCTAGACCATCCAGAAGATGAGGGAACAGTACTGAAGAGAGGGAAAATGTTTTTTCACAACAAGTTTATGGCAAAACCATATCTTTTGACTTCTAGTCAAGTGTTCTTCACTCTTTGGGATGCTACTTTCTAAAGCAAAGAACAAAAATACATAAAACATGTGGTAGTCACACCTTAACTCCAATTCTCTCAATCACAGGTTGATCACATCAGTCTTAAAGGCTTGGGAGGACAGAGTCCTCTAAGGCACCCCATCTAGAAAGTAGCAAGTTGGGTTTACAGAGAGCCTCCTAGGGCACATGCACAATCAATCACCCAAAAAGCATTTGTTAAATTTCTCATCTCACCTAAGGGTGCTCTGCACAAAGGAAGGTACATTTCCATGGCTGAAGGTTGTCTCCTTAACTTTGGTTTTACTGGCTAGATTTTTTTTTTGCTTTTTGGCAGAGCAATTGGAGTTAAGTGACTTGGTCACACAGCTGGTACATGTGTCAAGTGTCTGAGGCCGCATTTGAACTCAGGTCCTCCTGACTCCAGGGCCAGTGCTCTACTCACTGCACAACCTAGCTGCCTCTGGCTAGATTTCTTTCTCAAAAACCAAGTCTTAAAACCAATTCACTCTGGAGCTCATAGATTGGACAGTAGGTCCCTGCCCTCCTAGCACAGAGTGAATGTAAATAGTAAATAGTAACTGTTCCTCTTTGGCCAGGAAGCCTGAGGATTTTCCCCTCCCAGTTTATTTTTTTTTCCTTTTTTCTAATTAAAAGGGCCATCCCTTGATTCACTTCTTAAAGAGGCCTATTCACTGAGTGGGCATTAACTCACTCAAAGTGAGAACCTTAAAATACCTTAGCCTAAAAGGACCAGGGTCTCCCAATGCATCCTGAACCATCTCCAGTCATCCTGGTGAATGTCAGACCACTGGACCCAGATGGCTCTGGAGGAGAAAGTGAGGCTGCTGACCTTGCACAGCCCTCCATCACTCAAATCAAAGTCAACTGCAAGTCATGTCATCATTTCCCTGATATCATGATTCTCTTTGAGAATGAAGGACACACACAACAACAACTATGTGAATAAAAAAACAGCCTTGGAACCTGGAAGTTGTGAGTTTAACTCCTGACTGTGACATATCACAAATGGGTGATCCTGAGCAAGTAATTTATCCTCCCAGTGCTCTGGGCAAATCTCCAAGATTGCAAGTTGCAAATAAGTTGTCATTTCACATTTATAGAGGCTGTTTCCTTTCCTAAGAGTTCCCTATTCAAATGTAAGTATATTTCCAGTTCCTAGCACTATATACCAGGCAAAATTCTAGACCCTTGGGACAAAGGCCAAAATGAAATATTCCCTACCTTCAAAGAACTTATATTCTATACAGAAAGATGGTTTCTTATAAGCATGTATATGTTGATATATACAGAAATTTCAGAACAGTGTTGCTCAAAGTCCTCCTCTCTTGAAGTCAAAGACACAGCTGAATTATATGAAGAGAGAAGATATTTTAAGTGATGAGAGCAAGTGAAAAAGGGCCCTAAATTAAATTCCTCCCCTCCCTAACCATCCCACTTAGAAACTCCCTTAAATCTACCTAAATACAATTCTTTCCTTCTTAAGATCATAGCAGACAAGAGATGACCACTGCAAGTCAGTATTTACCAAGAAAACCCAGAGGATTTAGAATTTGACAATGAAAACTAATGTGCTGGAATTGTTGATTTTATATGTACTAGAATAGCTACAGTCTTCTAGGAACTATAAGAAACACACCAAGAGATTAAAAAAATAGAAAAGCCTAGGAAAAAGCCTTAGGGTGCACCCAAGGCAAAGATGTGGGAGGATCCAACAAAGAAGACTGGGGGGTCAGGTGGACTTTTGGAGAATAAGAGAATATTCCACATTCACTCCTTTTGTACCATCTGATCTTACTTCCATTATTCTCCTCTATCTTTCCCCCTCACTCCCTCCATGCTATTTCCCATGCCTAAAAATATTCACAGTTTCTTCACTCTATATGCTGTCTTCTGGTTCTGTACCTGTCAATCATGCCTGGAACACATTCCATCCTTATTTCTGCCTCTTCTTATAGAACCCCCCTTTTTCTTCATAGCTAAGCTAAAATGCCACTTTTTTATTAGTCCTTTCTTGATCCAACCAACTGCTAGTGCTTCTCACCCTCAATTATATTTTATTAATTTCTTGTATATTTATGCTCCATGGATTCAAGTTTGTCACATTAAATATGTGTGTATATATGTGTATATGTGTTGTATCCCTTAATAGATGCTAAGCTTCTTAGGGCAAAAACTATTTCATTTTTTATCCCTGGTGTCTCAAATGGTTCTTGGCACATAAAGATATAAGGACTGAACTTTTAAATCTTTTTGTTTGTTTGTTTGTTTTGTTTTGGTTTTTTTTGGCAGGGCAATTGGGGTTAAGTGACTTGCCCAAGGTCACACAGCCAGTACGTGTGTCAAGTGTCTGAGGCCAGATTTGAACTCAGGTCCTCCTGACTCCAGGGCCGGTGCTGTACTCACTGCATTACCTAGCTGCCCCCTGAACTTTTATCTCACATTGGTATAAGATACTCTTGGATTAAGAAATTTCCTCCACAAATGCAGGTTGGCAACTTCTCTGCAATTTATAGTCATAGAGAGCTGTCTAGATCTATGGTGTCAAGCTCAAATGAAATAGGGAATAGAAGGATCCCTGCTGACTACATATTGACTAAAAAAACCCACGTGTTAGCATTAACTAGATTGTATTGTAGTTTTCTTCATTTTGTTAAATATTTCCCAATCATATTTTAATATGAATTACTCTGCACCTTGGCATGCTGTTGCCTATTTCTTCCAAACTTCTGGCCTAGAGCACTGAGAAGTTAAGTGACATTTCCTTGGTCACATGATTACCTTGTGTCAGGGTGAGATTTGAATTTATTTCTTCCTGGCTTCAAGGCTATTTTTCTAGTCATTATAACTCTAACTTGGCACTTAGTAGTTGCTTAAAACATGATTATTGATTCATTACTTGACTGATGGATTCCTCACAGGATTTAGAGCTAGAAAGAATGAGTGATAGCAAGAGGAATTGCATGATTTCATCTATCACCCAGCAAATAAGTGGTAGACTCAAAGCTTGAACCTGCATTCTCTCTCCTTGCATTCATTAGTTTATTGTGCTTTCCCTAACATCATGCTGCCTACAGGCTTCAGGGTTGAAGCCATCACAAAACAGCCAATAAAAGTCTTTCTTTGTGCCTTACAGAGAAGCAAACATTCAGCAATACGGGCAGGTCTGTCTTCATTCTTTATCAGTGCAGCTTCCGGCAGATGAGGTGATTTAAGGCAAAGTGACTTTATATAGGACAAAAACTGTCATGGTATAGCTGAAGAGCACTAGAGTTAGAGGGAATATATCTAGGCTTGAATCTAGGCCTTGTAACATACTAGTTCTCTGATGTTCTTCATGTTATTCCCTCATATGTAAAATGAAGCATTTGGATTGTATCACAGTATCATAGAAATAGGGACGACAGCAAGTAACTAGTTCAACACCCTCATTTTACACATGAAAAACAAATAGGTCTAATGAGGGTAATTGACTTGCTCAAGGTCTCACAGATTGTAAGAAGGAGAGGGGAGATATTCCCTCTAAATCACTAAAAATTCGAATCCTTATGTGAATGGGAAGCCATTCCAGATTTAGGGGGAAGATAGCAGAAAAGAGCAGCATGTATAAGAACAAGATTTGATGGTACAAAGGTGATGAATGTGAAATGCTGTTGAATACAACAACTTGCTATGGAAAATTCTTGGTTTTTAAAGATTTTTGTGTTGGGAGAGGGAACAAAGGACATCTAAACTCTCTCTATGAATTTCACCATATACGCTTTAGTTCAGAGAAAACAGTTATTTATTTAACATTTCTGCTCCTATATTAGTATACCTGTTCCTCTTTTTAAAAAGGATAACTCTGAGCAGTGACAAAAGTGACAGAAACTCTGAGAAGTGACAAAAGTTGCTGGGCATATTTAAATCTCCAGCATGTAGACACCGTTTAGAGTAACAATTTCTCTGCCGCTTACATTCATTGTCAACTTATAGGGCTACTAGACCTTTAAATATAATGTCTAACCACCCCTAAGAAACACAGGGCATGATGTATTACTTCTAAATTTTTTGTGCTCTTGAATATGTGGAAGAGGTTCAGTATTTAGAAGAATTTTCATTAGGCTTTCAGAGTTTTCATTCTTTAAGGATCTCCTGCCCAGGTGTAGGTTCTCTTAGCAAGAGTAATACGTTAATCCCTTAACAACTAAGGCTTTCCTAGAAATTGTTTGTGAAGTTAACCAGCAGATTACTCTGAGTAGAAAGGTGGGAAGTATAGGTGAGAGAATAGAATTCTACCTTTGATAGCCATTGCTCCAAGACCACTCATTCCTCTTCTCAACCAGTGGTCCAGGAACAGTGAACTTCCCTTGGCCCACACCTGTATTTCTCCCATACTCCCATTTCAGGGGTTAGAAACTTCACTGAGACATCTACCACTCCAAGTCACTTGAATCTCACTTCCTCAAAAGTCAGTGTTATAGAAATAAATGGTCCTGAGTCACATGTTTCATCTAGCTTTGCTTTTTATGAGCTTGTAAAAATTATTGATAAAAAGGACAAAACCATAAGGTTCTCAAAATTATGGCTCCTGGCCCTCAAATCTAGGATGAAACTTAGCTATTTTAGACCAAGCTTCAAACCTTTGTTTTATCTGATATTGTGTATTTCAAACCATTCACTCTCTTCATTTATTGAAAGTAAAATTTTTGTATGCAGTCAATGAACAACTATTACTCTAAGAACATTTATCACCAGCCATAGTTTTATAGGAAATAAAATTTGGAATTAGAAACAGCTTAATGAAATAGAGAAATCAAATCAGAAGTGTTTGGTGTCTTCAGGAATAGGGACAGTAGGAGGGGAATGAAGCTTTCACTGTTCTTTTACTGATTTTAATGAATGGTGAGACAGACACTTCAGTTCCTTTTAGCTACACACATCTGCTCAGGAGTCTAAATAAGCAGAACAGTAAACAGAGCCATTCTAGCCACATATAGTTGGAGGTTAACTCCAGGGTTAATCATAGTGCCCATTAGAATGTCTCTACCTCCTTCAGTGTCTAAGCAGTATCCATGATTACGATCCTACCACTCACTTCTCTCTAAAATCTGTACCAAACTTTGCACCCAGCTGTTTCAGCTTAGCCATCTACCCCCAAATCCTCATGATCCTTCTCCTAGGCAAAAGGACCTTTCTACCTGCTTGTACTTCTCAGAAGCCTACATAGATATTTGAGAGCTTTTCTGTGAGATGCAATGAAATTGTTCCCGAAGCTGGACTATAATTACTAGATGGGATGGGATGATATCCAGCATAGTCACCTAGTGAGATGCCAGATATTACGTTCAAGTGAGACAAGAGTCAGTTGAGTGAGAGTTTCTTTAATCCCAACATATACATCACACAGATAAGACTTTGGGGTATAATTGCAAATTAACTTGTGAATTTAGAAAGGAAGGAGGTGATAAGCTAGAGAGAACTTAGTATGTATTCATTGAGTCTATAGCTGTCAGTGAAATTGTCTCAAGGTATTTCTGTGGTAGAGTCCAAGTGGTTTTGAGGAATGAAATTTAAATCTAAAGTCAAGGGGCTTAGCAAGAAAGAAGATGGTGTTTCTCCAGAGAATGAACAAATAGAAAGGGCCCATCCTTGGAATGGGCATAGGAATAGGGGGAATGAGCAAGATGTGAAAAAGATCCCAAAAAAAGAAACAAAAGATGAACACGCTGAATTGTGGAGGGAGTGTTGGTGTGTGATTTTTTGTTTGCTAATGATTATTCACTCAATGCAGCCTCTGAAGGAAAGATGTCACAAAGTATGGTTCATTTTTCTACTGCTTGTGCTAATTTTGGCCTAACAATCTACACCAAATAAACATAGGTACTCCATCAGCCAGCACCATGCCTCACCCATACATAGAACTATTGGTTACAGCAAATGGAGAAGTTTTGAATGCTGTGGATAAGTTTTCCTACCTTGGCAGTTTACTTTCCAGTCATGTACACAAGGATATTAAGATTGACACACACATTGACAGAGCTAGTTCAGCATTTGGGAGGCTCCAAAGAAAAGTGATGGAAAGAAGATGTATTAGGCTGACTAAGACACTGAAGGTCTACAGAGATGTTGTATGTCTGTGAACCCTGGATAGTACAGTGGCACCATGCCAGGAAAATGAATTACTTCCATTTGAATTGTCTTACAAAGATTCTGATCACCTGCCAGGATCAGATACGTGACACTGAAGTCCTTTCTCTAAGTAAACTGCCAAGCATTCAAACTATTGTAGAGAGCACAACTCCAATGGACTGGCTATGCTCTTTGAATGACAAATGTATACTTGCGTAAAAGACTATTTTATGTCAGACTCACACAGCGCAAGCGTTCATATGGTGGTCAGAAAAAGCAATACAAGGACACTTACAAGGTCTCTCTTAAGAACTTTGGAATTGATTGTGTGGCATGGGAGACAATGGCACAGGACTGCCCAGCATGGTGTGCCCTCGTCAGAAAAGATGCTGTGCTCTATGAGCAAAGCAGAATTGAAGTAGCTCAAAAGAAATGAGAGAAGCACAAATTTAGAGAATCCACCCCAAATGTTCATGGAATATGTGTGCCCAACCTGTGGTAGAGCATTCCAAGCTCATATTGGTCTGATAAGCCCCAGTTGGACATATTGTAACTTGCGATGTCATTTTGGTCCTCTTCCAGAATGAAGGACAACAACCAACCAACAGAAATTGATGGGGTTAAAACCTGAGTTTCATTTTTTTCATCTGTAAAATAGACATAATAGTACTGTCAATAGCCATGTTAAAAGATTTATTTTGAATGTTTTATAAACTCCAAAGTAGTATAAACATATTAGCAATTATTCTTGTAATAAGTAATAATATCTATAAAAAAAGAATCCACAAGAGACTGATTACCTAATGTTAACATTTTTTTGTAACATGACTATATATTTAAAGCTTGCTTTTTTGTATCTAAATTGTCACAGGTATTTATTCTCATTAGTGTAGAATTTTTATGGACTATAACACAAGTCATTCCCCAATTGATAAATGACCAAAGTACATGAAGAGGCAGTTTTCAGATGAAGAAATTGAAATTGTCTATAGTCGTATGAAAAAAAATACTTTAAATCACTATTGATTAGAGAAATGCAAATCAAAACAACTGTCAGGTACCACCTCACACCAATCAGATTGGCTAACATGACAAAACAGGAAGATGATAAATGTTGGAGAAGATGTGGAAAAATTAGAATGCTAATGCATTGTTGGAGTTGTGAACTGATCCAATCATTCTAGAGAGCAATTTGGAACTGTGTCCAGAGGGCTATAAAACTGCACATACCCTTTGATCCAGCAATAGCACTACTAGGTTTGTATCCCAAAGAGATCATAAAAATGGGAAAAGTACCCACATGTACAAAAATATTTATAGCAGCTTTTTGTGTGGTGGCGAAGAATTGGAAATTGAAGGGATTCCCGTTGATTGGGGAATGGCTGATCAAGTTATGGAACATGAATGTAGTACAATTATTGTTCCATAAGAAATGATGAGAAGGCAGATTTCAGAAAATCTGGAAAGATCTACATGAACTGATGTTGAGTGAAGTGAGCAGAACCAGGAGAACACGGTACACAGTAAGAGCAACATTGTGTGATGACCAACTTTAATAGACTTATCTCTTCTCAGCAGTGCAATGATCTAAGGCCAGGTCTGTCCAACCTTAGGCTATCTTAGGGCCACAATAAAAGAAAATAATTATTCAAGGGCCACATCCAATATAAAAATACAGTACACCAATAGAAAGTTGGGTAACACATGTCATCAATATGATAGGCGAAGGTGCGAAGTGCGAAAGCAAACACAAAGCAACAACACAACAGTATAAAGGTAGGTGCATACTGAGTAGTCTGCATTGTACAGAGAGAACGCTTCCCAAAGATCAATGGAAAATTCCATGCAATATGTTCCATCCGTAATACTGCTTAAAAACACCAAAGAAAGTTAACATCAACGAGATTATTCATTGGTGATTGAATTTAAAAATCTAATATGCCTTCCATGCAAATTATTATTTTATTTTTTCCCTTGTGAAAATTAAAGCCCACAGGTAGGCTGCATAAAATCACACTGTGAGCCACATGTGGCCCGCGGGCCATATTTTGGACAGCCCTGATCTAAGACAATTCCCATAGACTCATGATGGAAAATGCTATTCACATCCAGAGAAAGAATTATGGTGTCTGAATGTAGATCGAAGCATAGTATTTTCTTTCTTTTTGTTTGTTGGTTTTTTCTTTCTCTTGATTTTTCCCTTTTGTTTTGATTCTTCTTTCACAACATGACTAATGTGGAAATTTGTTTAAAATTTTTAAAAAAAATGATATCCAAGGACTTTGGACTACCCCAGATTGCCCTTTGTGTAGTGTCTTCCTTCTTTTTCAGGTACATGAGGATGATTGGGAAGCATTGACAGGGAGCTAGGGAAGAAAGATCACCAAAAGGAAGGCTACAAGAATTATTTTTCTTTGGTCTGGTTCCTTCCCTACTCACTATGAATAATTATAAAAAGAAATGTGTCCAAGAACAGCTCCATTGGGTGAGCTGGGAGTTGGCAATAACTATTTAGACAGCAGCAAGAAACTGTGTCCTTTAAACTTGCAGGAGAATATTGAGGTTATTTCAGCAACCCAATCTTCTTTGTTTTTGTTTTAACAATATTTCCATTCCAAAACAGTGTTCCCCCAATTTTCTTGGCTTAGTTTATCTTCAACATCTTCATGATGTAGATATGGGGGCAGGGGGTAGGTATCAAACTCTCATTTATAAATCAGCTATTGTTTCTTGAGTAGAACATACAATCCAGAGTCAGGGTGTCCTCTGTTCCTCCAAAACAGCAAAAAAGAGAAGAGGAGAGATTACTAAAACAAAGAAATGCAGAAATCACATCTTTACTGGGAATGCATATTCAGCTGCTACTTTTCAAAAAGAGAAAGTATTCATTACTCCTATGCTTAAAAAAAAGATTACAGGATTCATATTAAAATGGGAAGGTCAGAATTTGAAATAACTATCTTGATGGACTATTTGTGTCATCTGTAAATACCTTCCCTGAGCTATGTGCTGGTTTTATTATTATAATACTCAATGCATCATGGAAGGGTGTAAAAATGTGCATTTTCTTTCATAAGGAAGACAGAAAGTACAGCATCCATTTTACAATTCTGGAACAGAATAAAAGGTGTGGTGTTTTGACATCTCGTTACTTGTGGAAATGTTTGTGAAATCATGTTTTTCTTTTTTTTAAATGATCCAAGAAAATGACATCCAACCCTGATGATTCAATTAAGTCTGCCTGCAGATAAATAAGAGGGAATGACCTTCCAAAACACACATCAAAAGGCATGTGTTGAGACAGACTTTATGTCAAGGATGCTCTGTTAAACACTAAAACACATTTGCAATTTTTCATTGTCACCTGAATGACTCTAGTTACTAATAGAGAAGACAAAACCCTGCCTTGGCATGGATTAGCCTGATGGAACAATTAAAGGACTATCTTGCATATTATCAAGACCCATTTGCTACTGAGAGTATTCGTGATTACTGTCCCTATAACTACAACTAGAAACTAGCAGAGCAGATTTGGTTTCAACAAAAGAACTAAGGATTTCTTCAGCTGCATTTTAACTATAAATTTGATTATCCTTTGTTTTAGAAAATGATGATATTGATGGTGTTATTTAGCATGCATACAAATGAAAGTGAAAGGACCAATGAGTGACCAAGTATACCAAAATGAATTCCAAAATTCCAAAATTCCAATTCCAATTCCAAAATCAGGAGGGAATTTCAGAGAACCTTCATTGTTGATATATGAGTATCATCCATGTAAGGTACTGTTCAAAACAGCCCTTTGATGGGCTTATTAATCTCTTTGCACTCATAACCCTTTTCTTTATTTCTCCCCTTTGACAATTCCCATCTCTATATGTTAACTTCACTTTCCAGAAGATTGCACAGGTAACAAGAGAAGAATGAATGTGGTTAGACAATACCTCATGTGAAAGGGACCCAGGGATTTTAGGGGACTGGAAACCCAGTATTTGTTGAATGAACATTGTAATATGACAGGGGAAGAAAACCTAATGTAATCTCAAAATATGTTAATGAAGCATTATTTCTAGAATGATGGCAGTACTGGTCTGGTGGTAGACTGCTTTGGTCAAGTCATATCTGAAGCATTGTGGTCCATAAGGTAAGTGGGAATAGGGTAAGTCTTGATTAAATTGCAACACCCTAGCAGTTATCTTCTTTTGGCAACAAGGCTGGATGCAAAACCATTCTGACCCAGCAGAGTCAACAAAACTTATAGAATAGTATGGGCAGAGGTACAAGAACTAGTAGTTCATAAAAATGTAATAAAAGAATTCAGAATCCAGGATATTTCCTGCATATACAGAGAAGAGTAGTTTGGGTATAAGTATAGAAATTCAGAGCAAATAGCCAACTCCATCCTACCACTGCAGTTTTCTTATACCTCAGAGCATTCTGTATCCCTTAAAACTAGCTTCTCTGTGTATGAAGAATGTTGAAAAAAACTATTATTTACCCCAACCAAAATATTAGGATGGTGTGGGGCAGTTGCCACTAAGAGGAAAACACATTTGTCAAATTACAGGGTTTTTTTTAATCTTTAACTTTTTTTACTGGAGATACTCTTCTTATACTGACTGAGAGCAGCTGTGAATCTGATTCACAAAAAACTGCAGTAGGTTTGAGGCAATAATTTATCTCACAGGAGAGATGGAGACATTTTTTTTCTAATAGGAAGTGACTGCTTATTTGCAATTAAGTAAAGAAAGGCAGATAACATCAGAAGTTCTGCTCAGAAACAAGAAGTGGCAGCTTCAGAGGCAGAAGGATGTGCCAGATGAACCCCAGATCTAGAACCATGAAGTGCTCATGCTACATATGTTCTTTCTTCTACTGGTTGTGTAACAGCACATTTGAGAATATGCCACTTTGTATATAGATGTATTTTTTTCTTGCTATTTATTTTGAAATTCTACTTTTTTAAAAAGCATTAGATTTGGGATTCATACGTTCCAGTTTTAAATAGATGATAACTCAAAGGTCATCTTAGAGTTAAATGTATCTTGAATGAATGAATGAATAAATAAAAAATGTTTAATTGTTTGTCATATTTCTATCATTATGCTAAGAATTGAAGAAATAAATACAATCAAGAAAGTCTTTCCATCAAGGATCTTATATTCTAATTATATAATACATAAAGTGGGATACAATTTAGAGATGGGAAAGTGGGACAGTAAGGTTGAGAAAGAACTGACAAATGACATGGTGGTCAAATTTTGAGTAAGATTAGGTAAAGTCTCACCTATAAGATTTCAGCATCCCAAAGGCAGAATCCAACTTCCAGTATGAAGAGTAGTAGAGCAGTCAGTAGGGATTGGGAAAGACTAATAAATGCCATGATGGCCTGATTCCAGTGTGGGGCAGGGATCAGGTGGTTTAGACAGTATATTTTAAGTATTATTTTTGCAATTTTTGAAAATGTAAACTTTCCTTTTTTCTTCAATCTACTACGTGAAAGAATCACTTTTGCAGAAATCTTTGCACAGAGTGAGCTGGAGAAGTAACCATAGAGGTTAATTACATTACAAATTCTATATAATTAACACTTTTGATGAATAACAAACAGGTCTAAAACCTTGGTCCTCAATTTCAAAGACTTTATAGTCTTCTAGAGGAGCTGGAGCAGGAAAAGAAGCATTACACATACTCTCACAGGTTCATTATGACCTTGCACTTTGCAAATGCTTTTCTTTTTCAATTTACTTTCCTCAGCCATTATTTTCTTTGACAACTTTGTAGCACTGGACAGCACTGAACATCCCCCTTTTTTGTTGAAATTCCCTTCTCCTTTGTTCTTTGTGACATCACATTATTATGGTCCTATTCCTTTCTGACAGGTCCTCAGCAAATACGATTTTTAAATTGCTTTTAAAGGCACCAAAAGGAGATATCTCATGTGCTCAAGTTCTTTCAAGGCTACTATCATGTTTAAATAAATTATATTTAAATAGAATCCTGCCCTGTCCTCATTGGTCGTTATATTCTACCTAGCTCTGTTTCCTTGTGTGTCTCTTCCTGTTTTCCTCTGTCTCTAGCCCTCTGATTGTCTCCCTATTACTTTAACTTTGTTCTCTGCTTCTGTGTTTCTATCTCTTTTTTGCCTCTTAATGACTCATTGACCCTCTCTCAGAACCTTAAGGTGAAGCATTCGTCTCAGTATACCCTTTGGAAACTTCCATCTCATGTGCGTTAACTTGGCTCTTCTATGTGTGATCCCAGCATATGACATTCTATAGGGTCATTTCTGGCCTGCATATAAAGGGAAACTTGACAGATTGCACAATTTCCTTTCTGTCATACAGTTTCTCATAGTAAAGGAAATTCTTAAAATAGAATTTCATTTGTTTGAGGGCCAGATACAAGAGAATTTGTCACTAAAATTTTTCTGGGCTAATTTTTGTCTCTCATGCTTGCTGGTCATGCTGATTTACAAACAATTTTTTTTAGATTAGAGGTGACCAACACTTTCACTATTACCTATGTTGAACTCCCAATGGGCAGACCTGGAGAAGATATCCCCACCACTTTCACTATTATCTATGTTGAACTCCTAATGGAAAGACTTAGAGAAGATATCCATATGATCTTCACCAGGTAGCTACTTGGGAAATCAATGTACTGGTATTGACCTAGCCCCTCAAAATGAGGAAAGAATCTTACTTGATCCACACTGACATCTCCAGATAGAAGATTTATTGAATCATTTTCTTCCTCCCATCTTCTAAAAGTGGCCATTCCTAAAGTCTTAGTCCTTGGTCTTATATATTTCATTTCTTATATTCTCTCTCTCAGAGAAATAGTAATAAAAATGATAGCATCTTTCTTTTACCGTTAGTGGAAATTATATACAGAAATTATTGTAAATGCAATACATATGTGGTACTGGAAGACTGCATAGTTCTAAGGAGGCTTATGGCTCTAGGGAGCCAATAGCTATGCAAAAGAAATTAGGGAGAGGACTAATCATACCTAGATAATGGATCTTGATAGGAAGGGTGAAAAAAGTGATAGAAATAAAGGCGAAAAGAGAATAGAGTTGGGTTTAAGATGACAGAGGGGATAGTCCCACTATGCACTCCTCAGGTGCTCAGCCACATGAACCTCCCTCATAGGTATCCTATTCTACAAAATAAAGGAGGGAGGAATTCCCCAAAAAACATTCATAAATATTCAACTATACATTTTAGACCTCCATTGATTAGCAACTCACTAATTCCTGAGGTATTGTCTCTACCCATAAGGAGCTAACAATTTGGGTTCTCTTCTTCCATTCTTAACTCAATGGTTCTAAAATAAAACTGATCATTCTTGGCCTTAAAACAGAATTCCTTATTTCTAATAGTGTTATTTACATTCTACCAGTTGAATAGACTTTAAACATTGCTGTCATTATGACTCTGTTTCCTTTACTTCTTCCTCCACTCATAGGTAGTCATCAAGTAATGCCAAGATGTTCTTCATAATGTCTTGTGAATACATTTCTTCCTTTTCAATCCCACTATTCCATTTTAAAGCATTTACCCTTGTCTTCTCACAGTGCCCATTTGACAGGTCTCCTGAATCAAATCTTTAATCCCTTCCTATCTGTTTGGTATGTTTGTTGTCTATATGGATTTAATCATGTAAGTTTCTTGCTCAAAAACCTCCACTGGCTCCCCATTACGTGTTGAATGAAGTCTGAATTGCTTAAACACTCTACAATCTGGATCAAATTTATGTCCTTTTATTTTCTTTTGTACGTTTTTGCTGCTGCTGCTGCTGCTGAACTACCATTTATATAGTGCTATAAGGCTGGCAAGGTGCTTTACAGATATTATCCAGATATGTTTCTTTCTGAACCTGTAATGATTCTCCTTTTGCTCACACAATTCCTCCCACCCAAAATGTCTTCTCTAGTCTTTTCCATCTATCCAAATCCTGGCTGTCTTCAAAATCTAATTAATAAGATGAAAACTTCCCTAACCACCCCAGCTCAATGAGATCTCTCTTTCCTAAGAGCTAATTGTGGTCATGGTTCCTATACCTCACTTGCCACTTGCTATTTCTTTATTCACATAATAATCTAGTTTCTGCACCATAAGCCAGGCTGTTGTCATTAAGAAATTGGCTTTCTAGAACAGGAGGGAATTCTGGACTTGGAGAGACATTGGTTTAAATTATACTTCTGACAATTACTAGTGGTATGGCTTTGGGCAAGTCATTTAACTTCCTGAGACTGAATTCTCTTATCTGTAAAATGAAGTCCCTATCTATATTATCTCATATTACAGAGTTGTTTCACTAAGAACCAATAAGCTAATGTATGCAAAGCATTTTGCCAAGAAAAGTGAAATGAATTGCCAAGGACACATAACTAATTAGTGGCAGCATAATGACTTAATCCCAATTCTTTCTACAGCATTTTGCCTATCTCACCAAGGCAAAGGAAGAAAATTGCTTCTCATTCCCCTTACATATATTCTGAATGTTGTTCTCTCCTGGCACAGTTTTATATGTTGGATTGGTATGTAAGGTTAGAATGCAAAATAAAAGGAAGTATAAATAGACTGCTACTCTCACAAACTTAGCAACTGAAGGCCTTCCCAAGTCCTTCAAATATTTAGTTGAACCAACAGGGATTAAAAAAAATAAGTGCCACTCTGGCATCAATGGAATAATTATGAACCTTTATACCAGCTGCAGGGAATTTGTTGGAGAGAGATAGAAGGTAAAGATCAAATTTTCCTAATCAGCTTTGTAAATATATCTAGAACAAATTAATTTTAAAAATTCAATTCAATTTGACAGATGTTATTTATTATTATTATATTATCATTACAGTATTACAAATTCTCAAGGCATGGCGCTAGGTGCTGATGATACTAATGTGGAGACAAGTTCTACTTTGAAGAAAGTCACAATGAAATGGATGTAGGTAAGACATGTATAAAAATAATTGAACCAAGAAGAGTCTGATAGATGCAAAGAGGTGTAGAGGCAAAATGTTAGGAAAAAAAAATTGAAGTAGGTAGGAAAACTTTTAATAAGGAGGTGCTGGATTGGAACAGGGAAAACTCCATGGAAGGGATTGTAACTGAGTTGAGTCATGAAAGGAGACAGAAATTAGATTGTAGCAGGCAGAGAAAAGTACAGAAGCCCACTGTCAGAATTGTATTTAGCATTTTTTTACATACATACCTTGGTACATACATATATCTATACACATATATATATATATATATATATATATATATATATATAGTTACATAGAGCTATATAAAGATATCTGGGTACTTGTCCATAGCAACTGAAGAAATAAAGAAAACCAATATCCCTGTTCCATGCTCTTCTATTTCTCCAGTGATGATGACAAAATAGAAGAGTATTAGGCCACATTATAGTGTGTGTAGACCATCATAAACACTAATTTAATCATTGTGGACTTTTGTTCGATGACCTCTAAGTTAAAAAGTACTGGAGGAGATGAGTAATGAAAGTATGTATACATTCATATGATCAGTAGAAATGAGATTTTAAGACCCAAAGTTATTGCAACGAAATGTAATGATGGCTCATAGTATCTTGGTAGACAGTCAAATATCCCAAAGCAATTGGAAATATTCTTTTTTACCTTAGAAGATTCAAAATTGCCGGTGAACAAAGACACTTGTGGGATATATGTGTGTGTATATGTGCGTATATATATATATATGCATGTATGTATATATGTATACATGTATATATGTATACATGTATACGTGTATATGTGTATACATGTGTATACATATACATACATACACGTAGAGAGAGTCATATATTATAAATAATGAGTTATATGTGAGAAGTAATATTAAAAATCATTATTGAATAAATGACTCGAAAAAAGGAATTTGGTCACATATCAAGAATAAGAGATAATAAATGGGCAGTTTGTTACACTGATGCTATTGGGATATAACAGAAACCATAGGAGGTCTTCGAACATCTTGAGTATTTACTGTATGGAAGATTTATGACAAGGAACAAAACAGAAATGCACACTATTAAAATACACGACTAGGGTTCTATCTATGCCAGCAGAAGGAATGGCCACAGATCCATCTAAGTATTGAAATTACACTGCTATGTCACATTGAGTTACCAGTTCACATAGACCCTCAGGTCTTTAACATGTCCATCATCCTCTACTTTGATTTTTAAACCTAAAATCAGAAATTTAATTGATCAATAACACAGTTCACAAACATATACATTGTTACTATGGGAACAATATACATAAGTCTTCTTTAAGGTATAGTTCCCTAGCATACATGGGTACAAAAGAAATAATGGGGACTGACTGTACTACTGCGAGACATGCTAGCTTATCTTGATGTCTCAAAGATATATGGCAGGTCCTAAAACTAGACTGTTAGCTTACTGATGGTTAAGGGATAGTTTTAAACTTATTTCTCTTCTTCACAGTGCCTTAGTCCAGTGTTATACACATAGTAGATATTTTAAAAAATCTTTAGTAGATATTGAAAGAATTATATTGAAAAGAGCAATGGAGTGGGAGTCAAGAGACTTGCATCTGTTACTAAATAGCTATGTAATTTTGTATCCTCACTTTACAATTCCTATATTCTATTTTTTTTTCTCTGCTCTAAAATGAGAACATTGCACTAGGTATCCTTTAAGGCTTCTTCCCACTTGATAATTATAGGATTAACAAGAACCAATTAAATACTGACTTGTGTGATGCTGACCACTAGTATATATAAATACTGAAAATCAGGAAAAAAATCAGCGTGAACTGGCAAATTTCTTGGACAATATTAGTATTTTTATTAGCCCCTTCTGTAAACTGAGGAGAGGGAGATGGGAATGAATGCCTCAAATTTCTTCTAGATCTTAATCTTAAAATCTTAAATCCAAAAACTTTTCATAGAGATTAGCTTGTATTTGAAATGATCCCCTAGTACTCTTCTAATAGGTAGAGGGAATTAAGAAAATGCTACAGAGGGTCTAGAGGTCAGAGAAGTAGGACCCAAGGTACCGGGGGAAGGAAGAATCTATTGCATCCTGTGAAGATCAACCAGAGTGTGTATTAGGGAATAGTAGGACATGTACCTGTGTGGGTAAACACAATTTGGAGGGCTCCTCTAACCTAGTCTGAGGCAGAGGCTAAAGTCAACATGTCTTCTTGCATGATATTTCCCCATATCTGGAAATAAGATTTTAGGGGCATTTCAAGATCAAAACCAAGTCCTTCATGAGAATGATGATCTCAAGGGAAATCTTTTGCATTGAGCATCTGATGATTCATGTCTAATGTAACATTTTCTGATGTGCTGGGAAAATAGATGGGAGGTGTTCTGTTAGCACTTTTAATTCATGGCTTATTTTTCAAAGACATCCAATGTGCAAAGCAAATAGTTTGATGCAGAATGATAGATTATTTGTTTCCAATGCAAAGAAAAGCAGGGAGAAATGGTACAGAGAAGGGAAATTGCTAAAAAATAAGAAAGTATTCCCTTTCCACTATCCAATGAACTTGAGGATTAGATGAAAATTGAGAGGGTGGTGCCTTGGGCTCTTTTGCCAAATGAAAGAGCAAGCGATTTGACTTCTCAATTTTGCCCTTTCATTCCAGCCAGCATATCCTGAGGATTTGCTATGTGGTAAACACTGAGCTTGGTACAGTGAAGCAATATAAAAGAAGGCATATTACCTACAAAATGAGGAGTTAAAAACAGGTTCACCAAAAACCCACTAAAGGTCAAGGAAACATAAAACCATATGCACAGCAGTTCAGTACACACCTAGGATTGAAGAAACAGCAGGTGTGATTGTGATGAGTTGGTGCTAATTAGAAAAAAAAATCTTTCAGGAATAATCAAGAACATTTTTAACCTCCTCTTAGGTTTTGAGGTTCATGTGAAAAACTGGTTGGGTTTCTTTTCAAGATACCTAAATTTTAAGGGATGTGGCAAGGTTGTTGTGTTGTTGTTATTGTGTTTGTTCTTCATTTTCAAAGAGGACCACCACATCAGGGAAATGATGACATGACTTGCAGTTGACTTCGATTTAAGTGAAGGAAAGCTGTGCAAGGTCACCTGCCTCACTTTCTCCTCCAGAGCCATCTGGGTACAGTGGCCTGATATTCACCAGGACAACAGGAGATGGCCCAGGATGCATTGGGAAACTCTGGCCCTTTTAGGCTAAGGTCTTTTCAGGTTCTCACTTTGAGTGAGGTAACTCCCATTCAGTGAATCAAAGTTAACTGCAAGTCATGTCATCACTTCCCTGATGTCATGGTCCTCTTCAAAAATGAAGGACAAACCTAACCTGTGAGTAGCCTCTCCGCTTCCTTCTGCCTCTGCCTCTCTTTCTCCCTGTCTCTGCTCTTACTAAAGGAAGGTACATTTCCATGGCTGAAGGCTTCCTCCTTAACTTCAGGTTTACTGGCTAGATTCCTTTCTCAAAAACTAAGTCTTAAACCCAATTCACTCTGGAACTGACAGATTGGACAATAGGTCCCTGCCCTCCTAGCATAGAGTGAATGTAAATAGTAAATAGTAACTGTTTCTTCTTTTGGCCAGGAACCCTGAGGGTCTTCCCCTCCCAGCTTGATTTTGTTTTTTTGAGTTTTGATTAAAGGGGCTGTCTCTAGATTAACTTCTTAAAGAAGGCTATTCACTGAATGGGCATTAACTCACTCAAAGTGAGAAGCTGAAAAGACCTTAGCCTAAAAGGGTCAGGATCTCCCAATGTATCCTGGGCCATCTCCAGTCATCCTGGTGAATATCAGGCCACTGGATCCAAATGGCTGTGAAAGAGAAAGTGAGGCAGGTGACCTTGCACAGTCTTTCAATAATCTAGCTAGCAGCTTCTGTGGGGGGTATAAGATTCACCCACAGCCAGCACCCAGAAAGCTGCCAACAGTACAGGTTCTTCCAATCTGCTTAATTAAGGAAAGCAAGGTGAAGGGGTTGACAAGCTTACTTTTAATTCAGCATTCAAATATCATTCAGTTAGGTCAGGGGAAAAAGCCAGCACCCTAAACTTCAAAATAAAATGCAAACAAATTACAAACATCAACAGACTTTGTCTGATTCAAATCCCAACACATAGTTACCAGAGTTCAACAAAGTTTCAGCATCCGGATTTACAAGCTGGAGGGCTCCTTAGCTACAGCTGCCAAGAGTCTCCTCATCAACACCATCTCCAAAGCCCCGCACAAATGGCTCTGTCCTCCCTTCTTATAGGGCTTCAGACATCATCAAACATCATCTGAATCACCAGAGCTCAGGCTCTGGTGATTGGTTCTGGTGAGTTGGCCCCTCCCCTTAGGACCCTGGGAGTTTCACATCCACATGGATTATGTTAACACCTAACGGGGTTCCGGCCCAGGGCTTAGCACCTAGTAAAGCTCACTGAGATAAATTGAGTCACTCAAAGAAAACAAAGGCCATTCTGGTTATACACAGCCCTCCCTCACTCAAATCAAAGTAAATTGCAAGTCACGGCAAGATAAAAGGTTTATTGAAGCTATAAAAAGAATGGATGAGTTTAAAGGGGAAATTATATACATACATGTATGCATTAATACATACACAGATACACATGTATGCATGCATGTATGTATATTCCAACATGTGTGTCAAAATTTAGTACAAAGAGTTGATTCTGTCATTTAAGCTAACTAAGGAGTTGGCAAAATTGTCCCATTTGAATTCATGACATCATGTTTTTCCTTTTCTGGGAACCAGTAGAGATTGAGTTAAAGTGTATTTCACTTTTTGTCCTTAGACTCCTAACAAACTTTTTTTAAAGAGTTGATTCATTAGAATTTATTGTATCTTCAGTTACAGATAGAATGTACAGCTATCAGATTTAGAGCTGGAAGGGTCTTTAATGGTCAACTATTGCAACTCCCCTATTTTTACAGATGAGGAAACTGAGACTCAGGAAGGTTAGGTTCACAACGATGGAGATGAAATTTGAAGCTATTTCTAACTCCAAAATAGGTATTCTTTCTGCAATACTATGCTGCCTTTAATTAAAAATAAATTAATTAATTAAAAATTTACTTCAATATATGTCTTCTCAATTATGTGTAACTGAAATTCCTTTATTTTTAATGATTGACTTTATAGATCAGGTAAGATCTTGGATTCTCATTGCTTTCAATCATAAAAATTTATTGCCAGCTCATAGAAACCCAGTTTTTAGCATTAGAAGGAACCACACAAGCCATTCTAGCCCTGAACAAAAATTGCCTTTACTTGGCACCCAACAAGTGGCTAGCCATCCTTTGCACAAAAATCATAGTGAGACTAAATGAATGACTACAATTCCATCTTGTCTTTGTGATGGATTCCATTCTATTTTTAAATGAATTAAAATGTCCATTTCATCTATAAACTGAAGGTTGGAATGAACTCGTTTAAAAATACAAAACTATCAGATGGCAACTTAAGTTTGAATATGTTGAAAAGGTTCCATATTCACCAAAAATATTTAAAGTGGCACTTTTTTGTTATTAACGAAGGACTTGAAACAAAGTAGATATCTATCAATTGTGGAATAACTAAACAAATTGTGATGTATGAATGTAATAGATTGTTACTCTGCTGTTAAAAATGAACATGATGAACACAGAGATGCATATAAAGACATATACGAACTGATAGGAAACCAACAGATCTATGAAATGAAATGCAAACACACACACACACACACACATATATATATATATATATATACATACACTCATATATACATATGTATATGACCATGTTTATATTATACATATACATGACTACAACAATATAACAGAAAAAACAAGAATGGACCATTTGAAGTAACAAAACAATTCCCTTTAAATTCAATTGAGCATTACACAACAGGATTAATGATGAAGGATTCGTTAATGTTGCAAAATTATATTTACTAAGTTGGGCCCTAAGGAAATTTTATAATGAGGATTAATTTTTTGTATGATTTGGACCAGCCAGATGGCTACTAGACTTTTCCAAATTGCAAATTCTGTGATTCTGTGAATTTATATTTCTTCAAATTAGTACACTAAAATCTACTAAAATGAAGATGTGGGTGGGTATAGGAGAAAAAGGGGGCAGTTGAATGACATTCGTATTTGGGTAGAACAAGTGAAGAAAAGATATACAGAGATACCACTCATTCCCCCTTCCCACCTCCCCCAGGATAAATGTGTGTGTGTGTGTGTGTGTGTGTGTGTCTATAAATATAATGAAGATATCTGGGTTGAGAATGTAACTGACATTGCTAATGTAATTTGATGTAAAATATTAAACAAATCCAATTTTAACAAAGAGACTTCAGTTATATATGTTTTACTATCATCTTATGTAATATACCCTCCAATTCCAAATTAATAAAAGATAGAAATATAAAAAGGTCATACTGTTTAAAACAAATTAGATGAGACAGCAAGGTTATATCATTTACAACTGTGAAGACAGAAATGATTCACCAACAGAAGTAGAGGGAATTTTTAAAAAAGACTAAACAGACAATTTCAATTTTATATCATTTAAATAATAAAGCTACATGATAAAAGCAATATAGGCAGAATAAGAAAAATATTAATTAGACAAAAAAGCCACAATATTTACATTAAACATCTCTAACAAAATTCTGCCATGCAACCCATTACATCAGGGTAAGATTTAACAAATTATGGTATTTTTGCATAATTAACTATTGCTATATTACAAGATAAAATTAATTTGATGAATATAGAGATTCATGAAAATTTCATGAACTGACAAGAACTGATACCTGATACAAAGTAAAACAGAACCAAGAATACATTGTTATATATTACATTACCACATTATTCATTCATACTAATGCAGAAGAATCACTACATTTGTATCAGGACACAAATATTACTATATTAATATAAATAGAAAGAAAAACAAAATATTCAGTATAAAATGATGAAAATCTACTACAACTAACTAATCTTGGCACCAAAGAAAAGATGTGAGAAGGCACTTCCTCCTGCCTTTTTGCATGTGGAAAACTGCACATAGTTTTAGACATTTTTGAAATGCTACTGATTTTTTATCCTCTATCATTTAGATTTTTTTTTATTAAATAATGGCTCTCTGGGAGGTGATAAGGAAAAGAGTATATTAGAATATGTAAGTGGTATAAAAACAAAATACATCAAAAAATTTAAACCTTTACCTTAAAATATATAGGAAATTTACCAAAAACTATAAAATTGACAGTAACCCACACAACTGACTGAAGGATGCCAAAGTATAATTTTAAATGGAAGAAAAGAAAATTATCAAGAAAATTTGAAAAATTCAAAATGAATAAATGAAAACATCTCATAATCATCAAATTAGCTGATGTAGCAAAAATCAGAAAATAGGTTGTTGGAAGGCATCTAGGAAGGAAAGGATTCACTGCTTTCGAAGCAATAAATTACATAAAATGTTTTGGAAGACAATTTGGAAATAAAAAAAAATTAGGAATAAAGAAAATAAGAAAGCATTAAACACTTTGATCCAAGGGTACTATTATTGTCATTATACCACTTACAAAGTTATTGGCAGCCAGAATGTAAAGCATATTTAGAAAAATATTCATATCAAAATTATTTATGATTAAAGCAATCCCCCAAAACATGTTTCCAATAATTCAAGAATAGAGGAAATAATTTTCTCATGTGAATTCAATGGGGGATTAATTTGTCACAAAGAATTATGAAAACAAACAATTTAGAAAAAAATCATCATAAGATGTATGAAATGATGCAGGGTGAAGATAACAGATAAAAAAAATTTCATTTAAAAAACATATAATAAATAAACAACATGTATAAAAGCAATAATACAACATGGATGTAATCATTACCAGGTAAAAATCCAACAGAAGTTTTGGGCTGCAAGATATTTATATTAATGCACACCTTATTTTTGCTAACGAGTAGTAAAGTACAGAAGTGAGAAGAGACATATTAGTCACTATCACTCTGTTAAGCTATATGACTTAAATATGCTTAGGAATGTGCCTTTAGGAGGGAGATAATGGATGTGTTTGTTAGAAAAATGTCCATTTTGCCAAAACTAAATATATTAATAAAAAAGAAACAAAAGCAAAAAACAAAAAGAACCTTTGGCATTATTTTTGACTGTCTCCTAACGTTTTGCATAATGTGAGGCGCTTATGGTCAGAAATTGTCTCATTTTTGTATTTGTTTTTGTATCTCCAGCATTTAACAGTGCTTAACACTTAAAGGCATTTAATAAGAATTTATTTTATTGATGAATTAATCACTTATATTCCATCATCTACCAAATACTAGAAATTTTTAACTCTCTAACTTGTCATAGTCATATCTACCTCTTTACTTTCACTACCATTACCCTAACATAATATCAAACAACTGTTGAAGTAGTCTTTTAACCCATCTTCCTACTTCTATTCCCTGCCATCCACTCTATCCATTACTCTTTTGGAGACTTATCTTCCTTACATATACATATCTGAGTTAACTTAAAAATATTCAATGTCTTCCTAGTGTTGATCAAATAACTTTCAAACTTAGGGCATTATTAAAAGACATCCTGAATGCAATCTGTTCTCACCCTACCCTTCCAACCTTATGTCAAAACAAAACCACTCCCTGTAATATCAGTTAAGGTGGGACTTTCTTACTGTTCTAAAATGATTAAGTGTCTTTGATTGATTCTTACTAGTTGCAAAGCCCCAGGCCCAAAAACCTATCTACTAGGTGCTTAAGCTTATGTGGGTGTGAAGCCCCCAGGGTCCTAAGGGGTGTTGCTAAGACCAGAGCCAGTAGTAGGAGCCTGAGTTCTGGTAGCTCAGATGACCTTTGATGATGGCTGAAGAGTGTACAAAAAGCAAGAACAGAGCTATTTGCAAGGGCTCTCACTCTTGGAGTCCTGTTGAAATAGAGACTCTGGGCAGCTGTAGTTAAGAGCCCTCCAGCTTGTAAACCTGGATGTTCAGACTTTGTTAAACCCTGGTAACTATGCATTGAGATTTGAATCAGACAAGGTCTGTCTGTTGATGTTTGTAACTTGTATTTGCTTCAAAGTTCAGGGTGCTGGCTTTTTCACCTGAACTAAGCGAATGATATTTGTATGCTGGATTGAAGTAAGATTGTTAACTTCTTAATGTTGCTTTCCTTAGTAAAGCAGATCAAAAGAACCTGTGTTGGCAGCTTTCTGTGTGCTGGTTGTTGGTGGGTCTTACACCCCTTCAGCAGGTGCTAGCAGATTTTTGCAACATCCCAGATTCTCTGTCTTGTTTAATGTTCCCTATGAACCCTAATGATGTTAAAGTCAAGAAGGGACATTTCTAACACAACCCTCCTTTATGATATAAATATTTCATATTTATCTAGTGCTTCTAAGTATGTTTCTCATAACTACTGTATTTGGATTTTCTAGTTTATACTCCTTTTCATTGAGAAATGTTTGAAATCCTCCATTGCATTAAAGGATCATTCCTGCCCTTTTCTCACTCCCTTCTTTCAATCATACTGTATTTCTGGGTAAGTTATTCTTAGTTGTAAGTCTATATAGCTTAACCTTTCAGAATATCGTATTCCAAGCACTTTGCATCTTTTAGGTGATGTCTGGTAAATCTTGTGAGATTCTGAATGTGGCTCCTGGGAATTTGATTTTTTTTTCTTTCTTGTTACTTGTAGTGGTTTTTGTTTGTTTGTTTGTTTTGATCTGGTTGCTATGGGTTTTGGTAATGACTTAATTAAGGCCTTTTTGTTTTGCAAAAAGAGACTGTTTCTTTTTCTTCTTTTTTTCTATTTTCATGTTGCCCTTTGGGCTTCTTTTTTTTTTCTTTTTTTATCAAATATTTATCAATATTTATCAAATAGGCTTTTCTTTTTCAAAAAGAAAATACTTCATTCTTTGCTTAAATGCATACATTGCTAAAAAGTGACTACATACATTAAAGCTGTCATTATGACTTTTTTTAAAAAAGCTTATTATTCAATATTTTTAGTTTTCAACATTGATTTCCACAAGATTTTGAGTCACAAATTTTCTCCACATTTTTACCCTCCCCCCATTCCAAGATGGCATATATTCTGATTACCCCTTTCCTCAGTCTGCCCTCCCTTTTGTCAACACATTCCCCACACCCACCCCCCACCCAACTTAATCCCTTTCCTTTTACTTTCTTGTCGGGCAAGACAGATTTCTATACCCCATTTCCTGTATATTTTATTTCCCAGTTGCATGCAAAAACAACTTTTTTTTGAGCATTTGTTTTTAGATCTTTGAGTTATAAATTTTCTCCCTTCTTCCCTCCCCACCTATCCTCCTTGAAATGGCAAGCAATTCAACATAGGCCACACATGTATCATTATGCAAAACACTTTTCTAATAATCATGTTGTGAAAGACTAACTATATTTCCCTCCATCCTATCCTATCCCCTTTTATTCAGTGTTCTCCCTTGACCCTGTCCCTTTTCCAAAGTGTTTGCTTTTGATTACCTCTTCCCCCAATCTGCCCTCCATTCTATCATCTCCCCATCTTATCCCCTTTCCCCCTATTTTCCTGTAGGGTAACATACCCAATTGAGTGTATATTATTCCCTCCTTAAGTCAAATCTGATGAGAGCAAGATTCAATCATTTCCTTTCACCTGCCCCCTCTTCCCTTCCGTTATAACTGCTTTTTCTTGCCACTTTTATGTGAGATAATTTACCCCATTCTATCTCTACATTTCTCCTTCTCCAAATATATTCCTCTCTCACCCCTTAATTTTATTTTTTTAGATATCATCCCTTCATATTCAACTGACCCTGTGCCCTCTGTCTATATGTGTGTGTATGTATATAAGTATGTGTGTGTGTGTGTGTGTGTGTGTGTGTGTGTGTGTGTGTGTTCTCTTCAACTTCCCTAATACTGAGAAAGGTCTCATGAGTTAAAAATATCATCTTTCCATGTAAGAATGAAAACAAAATGGTTCAACTTTAGTAAGTCCCTTATGATTTCTCTTTCCTGTTTACCTTTTCATACTACACTTGTTTCTTGTATTTGAAAGTCAAATTTTCTATTCAGCTTTATTCTTTTCATTGAGAAAGACTGAAAGTCCTCTATTTTATTGAAAATCCTCTATTTTATAGAAAATCCATATTTTGCCCTGGAGTATTATACTCAGTTTTGCTGGGTAGGTTATTCTTGGTTTTAAACCTAGCTCATTTGACCTCTGGAATATCATATTCCATGCCTTTTGATCTCTTAATGTAGAAACTGCTAGATCTTGTGTTATCTTGATTGTGCTTCTATAGTACTTGAATTGTTTCTTCCTGGCTGCTTGCAATATTTTCTCCTTGACCTGGAAACTCTGGAACTTGGCTACAATATTCCTAGGTGTTTTCTTTTTGGGATTTTTTTCAAGAAGCAATTGGTGGATTCTTTCAATTTGTATTTTACCCTCTGGTTCTAGAATATCAGGGCAGTTTTCCTTGATAATTTCTTGAAAGATGATGTCTAGGCTCTATTTTTTGATCATGGCTTTCAGGTAGTCCAATAATTTTTAAATTATCTCTCCTGGATCTATTCTTCAGGTCAGTGGTTTTTCCAATGAGACATTTCACATTGTCTTCCATTTTTTTTATTCTTTTGTTTCTGTTTTATAATTTCTTGGTTTCTCATATGTTCACTAGCTTCCACTTGCTCCATTCTAATTTTTAAGGTAGTATTTTCTTCAGTGATCTTTTGGACCTCCTTTCCTATTTGGCTAATTCTGCCTTTTAAGGTATTCTTCTTCTCATTGGCTTTTTGGACCTCTTTTGACATTTGAGTTAGTCTATTTTTAAGGTATTATTTTCTTCAGTGTATTTTTGATCTCCTTTTTAGCAAGTTGTTGACTTGTTTGTCATGATTTTCTTGTATCACTCTCATTTCTCTTCCCAATTTTTTCTCTACTTCTCTTACTTGCTTTTCCAAATCCTTTTTGAGCTCTTCCCTGGCCTGAGACCAATTTGTATTTTTCTTGGAGGCTTTTGATGTAGGCTCTTTGACTTTTTGGTTTCTTCTGCCTGTATGTTTTGATCTTCTTCATCCCAAAAAAAGATTCTATAGTCTGAGTCCTTTTATGCTGCCTTCCCTTCTTCCCAGCCAATTGCTTGACTTTCGAGCTTTTTTTTTTGTCAGAGTATGAGAGTTTTCAGAATGAAGAACGTTTTGTCCCAAGTGTTTCAACAATCTGGCTAGCAGCTGTTGTGGGGGTGAAAGACCAACACAAGCCCAACAACAAGCACACTACCAGCATGCTGCAAAAGACCAGGTTCTTTTGATCTACTTTACTAAGGAAAGCAACGTTAGTGGGTTAACAAGCTTACTTTAATTCAGCAAACAAATACCATTCACTTAGTTCAGGGGAAAAATCCAGCACCCTGAACTTTAGAGCAAAATACAAACAAATTACAGACATTGATAGACAGACCAAATACAATTCATAGTTACCAACATCTAAGTTCAGCTTAGGAGCTCATAACAAGGGTTGTCACAGAGTCACGCATGCCACCAGTGCTGTGAATAACAGCTCCAAAAATGAGAAAGCCAACCCCTGGTTTTATATCTTTTTCAGGGTGAAGGGTGAGTCACACATGCAACTCACCCACATGACCTAAAATCGTCACAAAGAGGCGACTTAAACCTATGTGATCTAAAAGCCTCTGATGTCCCAAACACGTCAGTCAAACTCATGTGTAAACTAGGCCCTCCCTGAGGCAAGGAGGCCACCAATCTAATCACGGAAACAAAGACCAAACTCTTCAAGGGCACTTGGTTGAACTGAGTGCTAAGAGCCCATTTTGTTTAACAACATACCAAGCTTCAGGGGTTTTGCTCTGCTGTTTTCAGAGCTACTTCTACTCCACAGTCACAACAAGCTCTGCTATCCCAGGGCTCCTCCTCCTCCCAGGACTACTAACCAGGACCATGACCCAAATCCAAGCAGGGCAAAGCAAGAGAACTTCGGCCTCTGCACACCCACTCTGATCTCCTGCTTGATTCCTCCCACCCTGTGGTCCAGGGGCTCAGGAAGCAGTTGCTGCTAGAGCTCTGGAAGCAGCTACCAGAGCTTCCTACTGCTGTAGCTGAGCCACCTCTACCTCCCCAGTGCTGGACCTCGCACTTCTCTCACCCAGATTCAGCAGTTTTTTCCACTGACCTGCTCCTTGTCTTTGAAGTTTGTGGGTTGAGAAGTCTGGCATGTACCACAGTTCAGTAATTCAGGGCCCTGAGGCCTGCTCTGTCACATCTACTCTTGGCCTGGTCTGTCCTGGTGCTGCCCATGCTGGACTACACTCCACTGCCAGTACAGTGACCATCGAGGCCATCTTGGGCTGGAGACTTGTTTCCCTCTGTTCTTTCATGGCTTCAGTAGCTCTAGAATTTGTTTAGAGTCATTTTTATAGGTGTTTGGAGGGATTTGTGGGAGAGTTCCAGTGAGTCCCTGTTTTCCAGACACCATCTTGGCTCCACACTCTGCCCTCTGGTTTTAATAGTTCTAATCAGTTTTCTTTCATGATGTCTTGAAATACAATATAGGCTTTTTTTGTTTTTTTTTTTAAGTCATGACACACACATATACATTTATCTATACATACACATTATAGATCTATGTCTATCCATCTATTTATCTATCTATCCTAACCTAGAAGAAATTATGTTACTCATGCACACATATGAGATACCTTACATTTCCTTTTATTCTTTCCAATCTTTTTACTTTGTTTTAATATGTGTGTTGCTTTATGTAGTCATTATCTTTTAGTTGGTGCACTTTCATTTCCAAGAAATCTATTGCTTGAATAAGATTTTCATCTCTTAAGCAAAAAATTTAACTCCCTTACCAACACTTTTCTCCATTGCTCTCATTTTTAATTGTTTTTACTCCTAGTGCTCTCATTTACAAAATCATTTTGAGTTATTTTTAGACATACTTCATTTTTTAATATTTTATTTATATGGACTTAAATTTAAAGAGGATAAAAAAGAATATTTTCATGTACACAGCACAACATAAAGGTAGGATTCAATATATAACCATGAATTTCCATTTTGGACTATTCACTTAAAAATATGTAAAAATTCCCTTGATATTCTGGACCTTTTGGTCTTCCAGATGAATTTTGTTATTATTTTATCCAGCTCTGTAAAACTTTTTTTTGGCATTTTGATTGGTATGGCACTGAATAAGTAAATTAATTTAGGTAAAATTGTCATTTTTATTATATTAGATCCACCTAACCACAAGCAACTGATTTTTTGTTTTGTTTTGTTTTGTTTTCCATTCATTTAGGTCTGACTTTATTTGTGTGAAAAGTGTTTTGTAATTGTGTTCTTATAGGTCCTAGGTTTGTCTTGGCAGGTAGAATCTTAAATATTTTACAGTGTCTATAGTAATTTTAAATGGAATTTCTCTTTCTGTCTGTTGCTATTGGGCTTTGTTAATAATATATAGGAATGGCAAGGATTTATGTGGGTTTATTTTATATCCTGCAACTTTGCTACAGTTGTTTATTATTTCAAGTAGTTTTTTACTTGATTCTCTAAGTAAATCATCATATCATCTGCAAAGAGTGATAGCTTACTTTCTTCTTTGCCTATTCTAATTCCTTCAATTTCTTTTTCTTCCCTATGAATGTACGTATAAAATGTTGTGATTGGTTCCAGCCCGTTGGAAAAACGAGTACAACTTCAAACAACTTGATCACTTCAGAGGATTCATTATTCACACTAATAAGGATCTAGCTATAGGTGTATGTGTAAACACATTCACCTTTGTATACATGCAATTACATATTGTGCATATGTATATACTCATAAATTTATCTATATGCATACATATACACACACATGGCTAAATCCCTATTAATGTGAGTAATAAATTCCCTGAAGTGCTCAAATTTTTTGAATTTGTGCTTATGTTTGCAATAGGATGGAACTAACTATAGTATTTTATTTAATTATAACTTCAAATAATACAAATTTGACTAAATTTGACTTCAGAGGATTCATTACTCCCACTTTTTGGGACCTAACTATAGTAGTTTGCATATAGTCTTTATCATTAAATTGTGAGCTACTTGAATACAGGGACTGGGATTCTGGGAAGATGGTGGAATAGGTCAGAACTTTCCAGGCTCTCCAGATTTGCTCCACAAGCAGACAGAAAATTGCAACAAAATGAATGTAGAGCAGCAAAAATAAAGGGGTAAAGGAGTTTTCCTACTAAGATAACATGAGTGGACCTTAGAAAAGATGGGACTTTCAAGGGCTAAGGTTTGACCTGAATGAAATATAGATACCTCAAGGCCACTCCATTGAATAAACAAACAGTAAGCCCCAAGGTCAATTCCATCAGGAAACAGACTAGGCCACAAGAAATTTCACCTCAAGTTTCACCTCAAAGCTTCAGTAACTTTCCCCTATGAACTTTCATCTAATGAACAGCAGAGGGCTGAGTGAGGGAAGATTGAAGACCCCCCCCCTTCCTGCTGTTTCTGGAGGCCAGGCTAACAGTGCTGACCAGAAGTAATCATGAGCTGTGGCACTGGGCAAGGAGAAGAGAGCACATGTCCAGTGAGTAAAGTGTCTACAGGGAATAAGAACATTTTTGAGACAGTTTGACTAGAAGCCTAATAGTGGCTTAGAGGAATGGCCTTTGTTTTCTTGGAGTAACTCAGTGTATTTCATTGAGCCTTGCTAGGTGCTGGGCCCCAGGCCCAGAGCCCTATTAGGTATGGAACCTATGTGGGTGCGGATTGGTGACTGGGGTGGGGCCCAAGATGGGGCTGGCTAAGGGGAGGTGTTAACTCCAGAGCCATGCCCTATCAGATGTTAACCTAATCTATGTGGATGTGAACCTCCCAGGGTCCTAAGGGGAGGGGCCAACTCAAGAACCAATCACCAGACCCTGGGATCTGGTCATTTAGATGACACTTGATGATGTCAAAAACTCTATAGGAGGAGAGAAGACAGCTTGAAGATCTCTTTTCTGTTGGAGCTCTTTGTGGCAGCAGTGGTGGCACGTGACTCTGGGCCAGCCGTTGTTCTGAGCTCCCGGGCTGAACCTAGATATTGGTAACTATGAATTGTATTGGGTCTGTCTGTTGATATTTGTAATTTGTTTGTATTTTGTTCTGAAGTTCAGGATGCTGGTTTTTTCCTCTGAACTAAGTGAATGCTGTTGGTGAGTATGACTCTGGGTCAGCCTTGTTCCAAGCTCTGGGGCTGAACCTAGATGTTGGTAACTATGAATTGCATTGGGTCTGTCTGTTGATGTATGTAATTTGTTTGTGTTTTGTTCTGAAGTTCAGGGTGCTGGCTTTTTCCCCAAACTAAGTGAATGATATTTGTATGCTGAATTAAAGTAAGCTTGTCAACCCTTCACCTTGCTTTCCTTATTAAGGCAGATCAAAAGAACCTGTGCTTCCCTGGCATGCCAGCAGCTTTCTGGGTGCTGTCTTACACCCCCACAGAAGCTGCTAACTGGATTGTGGAAACAAGGAGTCCCTGAGGTTGAGCCTCCAGACAGAATTCAGGAAATAACAATAAAGATCACCTGAGATCTAGTGCAAAATTAGCCACAATTTAGGAATAAAATCTGATTATAATAAGCTTCTAAAAATAAAATAAGAATTAAAATGAGTAAGTCAAGTAAAAAGCACCCAATTATAGACAGGTACTTTGGTGTAAAAGAATATCTGAGTTCATTTTCAGAGGAAGACAGTGAGGTTAAAAGCAAACAAACAAGCCAAAATAAAAATCCACTCCTAAGAATAACACCAAATGTTCACAAGCCCAAAAAGAGTTCTTGGAAGAACTTAAAAAAGAATTCAAAAATCAAATAAAAGAGAATGAGCAGGAAAAATTGAATACAGGGGCCATGTTTTTCTCCTGCTCCTCCCCTTATTTTTTAACATTTCTCATCCAATATAGTACCTAACACATGGTAAATGCTTAATAAATTGTTGACTAATTGGGATCATTTGTTTCTCCCAGTGCCTAGCATTCTGATTGCTGAATACAACCCCTCTACGTATTTTAGACAGTCATCATGTATTTATGTGGCCAAGAAACCCATTCCTCTATATACAGCCTATTGATATGTTTTCTATGTTTAAGCATAAAGATTTTTTATAGGATTGAATTAAATGTTATATTCAATATAATGTGGCATGTGAAGTTCTTGGCAGAGACGCCAGCTCTCTCTTTTAACAACTCATCCTTCAGTACCTCTTCTGAAAACAGAATTGATGGTATGACCCCTGAGTCTGATTCACTATGACAGTGTTTAAGGGTTTTAGGTACTTCAGTAACCAAGATGGATCTGCCTTGTATTGAATTGTACTCCATAGCAAATTACACTTGGGAAAGGTTTCTGTAGAGTAGTATCATAGTGAATTTAGAAATGAAAGTTTACTGACTGGAAACATTTAAGGCCTGGCCCCCAAGACTATATGGAAGTCTCTTCTCAGTCAATTTTATAATTGGGGGATAAAATAGGAGTGGGTGACACTAAGGAAAAAATATCCCATGAATTCATCCTTGTTCCTACTGTTCCACTGTATGACATATCTGCAGATTTTTTTCAGGCATATAGCATTGTTTTCCTAGCTCTTCATACCTGGATATATTCTACTTTAGTCATGTAACTACTTCTTCAATGATCCCTTATTTCACTGGAATAGAAATAGTCTTAAATAACACTAAACACATCCTCTCTACACCTTTGTAAATAAAAATGTCTGTGGACAAAAAGAATTCATTGCTTTGTGGACAAAAGAAAGCCTTTTGGAATTTAGCTAGGTTAGTCATCAGAAACTCCCCTCTTTGAAATTGTCTAATGACATCATTTGAATGTAGTAATCAGCATTTATAAAACACTTTAAAGCTTGCAAAATGCATTACAAAAGAGATCTCATTTTATATGATCTCATATAATGATCTCAAAAATGATCTCATAACATAGGTAGATGGTGCTATCATTATCCTCATTTTACAGATGAGAAAACTGAGGCAGATAGGGGCAGATTTACAGCTAGTATAAATGTCTGATGGAGAATTTGAACTCAGATCTTTCTGACTCCAGGTGCACTGCTCCACCCGCTGGATTACCTAGCAGCCTCTAAAATAGATATATAGTAAGCCAATAAGTCTATAATTTCATCTTCAGCTAACCAGAAATGTCCATCAACAAGTACACTTAGGAGTTTTATGGTGAAGAAATTAAAGCTGCCTGTATAGTCATATGAAAAAATGCTCTAAATCACTAATTTTTAAAGCCAACTCTGAGGTACCACCTTATACCTATCAGATTGGCTAATAGGACAGAAAAGAAAACTGATAAATGTTGAAGAACATGTGGGAGAACTGGATCACTGATGCATTGTTGGTGGAGTTATGAACTGATCCAACCATTCTGGAGAGCAACTTGGAGTTATGTCTATAAATCTGTGCATACCATGTAATCCAGTAATGCTACTACTAGGTCTGTACTCCAACAAGATCACAAAAAAAGAGGAAAGCACCCACATACACAAACATGTTTATAGCAACTCCTTTTTGGTGGCAAAGAATTGGAATTTGAGGGGAGGCCCATCAGTTGGAGAATGGCTGAACAAATTGTCCTGTATGAATGTAATGGAATACTATTGTGCTATAAAAATGATGAGCTGGCAGATTTAAGAAAAACCGGAAAAGACTTACATGAACTAATACTGAGTGAAGTGAGCAGAACCAGGAAAACATTGTACACAGTAACAGCAACATTGTACAAGGATAAGCTATGATAGACTTAGTTCTCAGCAATACAATGATCCAAGACAATTCCAAAAGACTCATGATGTAAAATGCTATCCACATTCATAGAAAGAACTATGGAGTCTGAATGCAAATGGAAACATATTATTTTCGCTTTTGTTTTTTTTTTTTCCTCTCTTGTAGTTTCCCACTTTTTTCTGATTCTTCTTTCACAGCATGACTAATATAGAAATATGTTTAATATGATTGTACATGTATAACCTATATCAGATTGCTTGTCATCTTTGAGAAGGAGGGAAGGAGAAAAAAAATTGGAACTTAAAATCTTATAAAAGTTAATATTGGAAAGTATATGTAATTGTAAAAAAAAATACCATTAAGTGAGAAAAAACAAGTACATTTACATGGTGACATCATTAATAAAAGCCTTCTTGAGTCTAACATCTTGGGACATTATTATCTTTTTGGAGCCTTCTGAATAGAAGTAAACTCAACTTCTTTCCCATGTAGCCAACTGGAGAATTTGGAAAGCCAGAGAAAGAATACAATTGTAGTTGCATTTTCCAAATCCCTTGAAGCATCGGGTAAAATGAGGTATGTCTTAGAAAGACATAAATTCCACATTTTTCCAATAGGAGCTTGTAGTATAAAATTATAAAGAGGAACAAGAACTCAATGACTGCGGGATAACACAAAAGACCCATAGCGTAGTCAATAGAGTACTGGATCTAGATTCAAGAACACCTAAATTCAAATTTCCCCTCTTGTACTTATCCTTCTGGCCACTGAACATTAGAGAAAAGGCAGCCCAGCCTCTGGAGTGGTATTTCTAAACTAGCCTTCATTGTACAGATTTGTCTTTATGGTCATTAGAGTGAGCAAGAGAACCAATTAAAATAGCTGTGTGGTAGAATAATGTTTCTCTAAAGAGTTAGATTGCATGGATTGTTTTCCTTAGCTGTCTGTTTTCCCCTTT